>NW_022630999.1:22619784-22931316 GCF_010015895.1 Lontra canadensis
AGAATAGTTTCGCTACCTTAAAAATCCTCTGTGATCTGCTTATTCATCTCTCACCCCAAAGCCCAAACTGCCTGTCACAGATCTTTTTACTGTCTCTCTCGTTCTGCCTTTTCTGGAGTGTCAAATAGTTGGAATCATATGATATGTGGCCTTTTTAGACTGGCTTCTTTCACATGGCACTATCCAGTTAAGGTCCCTTCATGTCTTTTCATAGCTTGTTAGCGCCTTTCTTTTTATCACCGAACAATATTCTGTGTTGTTTTGATATACCAGAGTTTATTTACCTGAAGGACATCTTGGTTGCTTTCCAGTTCAGGGCAATTATGAATAAATATGCTATATATCACATGTGCAGGTTTTTGTGTGGACATAAGTTTGCAATTCATTTCCAGGAGCATGATTGTTAGATTGTATGTTAAGACTATGTTTAGTTTTAAAAATAAAAATAAATAAAAAATAAAAGAGTATGTTTAGTTTTGTAAGAAACTCTCAAACTGTCTTTCAAAGTGGCGGTACCATTTTACATTCTTAGCAGTAATGAATGAGAGTCCCTTTTTCTCCATACTATTGTCACCACTTGGTGTTCAGTGTCTCGGATTTTAGCCATTCTAATAGGTGTGTCGTGGTATCTCATTTTAATTTGTGATTTCCTAACAAAATATGATGTCAAAGGCCTTTTCATGTATTTATTAGCCGTCTGTATATCTTCTTTAATGAGGTATCTGTTAAAAATTTGGCCCATTTTTAAATCAAGCTGTTTATTTTCTTATTTTTGAATTTTAAGTGTTCTTTGTATACTTTGTTTAAAAAAAATTTTTTTTTTTCATTTGAGAATGAGAGCTATAGCATGAGCAGCAGGTGGAGAAGCAGAGTGAAAGGCAGGGAGAGAAGGAAAAGCAGAATCCCCACTGAGTGGGAAGCCTGACGTGAGGCTTGATCCCAGGATTCTGAGATCATGACTTGAGCCGAAAGCAGATGCTTAACCAACTGAGTCACTCAGGCACTTCTGTTTTGGATAACAGTCTATTACCAAATGTCTTTTGCAAATATTGTCTGTGGCTTATCTTTACATTCTAATGATACTGTCTTTCACAGAGGGGAAGTTTTTCATTTTAATGAGGTCCAGCTTATCCATTATTTTTTTCATGGATTGTGCCTTTGGTGTTATATTTAAAAAGTCACTGCATACCCAAGGACATCTAGGTTTTTTCCTATCTTACCCTCCAGTCTGTGATCCATTTTTAGCTAATATTTGTGAAGAATGTGAGGCTTTTATCTAAAGTCCTTTTTTTTTTTTTTTTTTTTTGGTATATTGTTGTCCATTTGTTCCAGTGTCATTTGTGGAAAGGAAAAACCTTTGCTCTATTGTATTGCACTTTGTTCTTTCTCAAAGATTAGTTAATTATATTTATGTGGGTCTATTTCTGGGAACTTTATTCTGTTCCATTGGTCTATTTGTCTATTCCTTTGCCAATACCATACTGTCTTGATTAGTGTAGCTTTATAGTAAGTCTTGAAGTTGAGTAATATCCAACTTTGTTCTCCTTCAATAGTGTGTTGGCTTTGCTAGGTATTTTGCCTCTTTATGTAAACTTTAGAATGACTTTGTCAATAACCATAACATGCCAAGATTTTGATAAGGATTGCACTGAATCTGTAGATTAAGTTGGGAAGAACTGATATCTTGACAATAATGAATTTTCTATCCATGAACATGGAATATCTCTCCATTTACGTAGTTCTTTGATTGCATTCATCAAAGTTTATAGTTTTCCTTATGTAGATCTTGTACATATTTTGTTAAATTTATGCCTAAGCATTTCACTTTAGGGGGTGCCAATATAAATGATGTTGCATTTTTAATTTCAAATTCCACTTGTTCATTGCTGGTGTATAGGAAAGTGATTGACTTTTGTGTATTAACCTTGTATATCTTGCAACCTTGCAAAAATTACCTATTAGTTCCAGGAGATTTTTTTGGTCAATCTTTCAAATTTTTTACATAGATGGTCATATTATCTGCAATTGAAAATAACTATTTTTTCCTTCCCAGTTTGTACATCTTTTATTTTCTTTTCCTATTACATTAGCTAGACCTTCCAGTATGATGTTGCAAAGGAGTGGTGAGGTGCATCTTTGCCTTTACCTCATCATATTGGAAAATGTTCCATTTCTCATCATTAAGTATGATGTTAGCTGTAGGTTTTTTATCAATAGCTTTTATCAAGTTAAGGAAATTCTCTTCTACCTCTAGTTTACTGAGAGTTTTTATGTTGAATAGGTTTTGGATTTTGTCAAATGCTTTTACTGTATCTATTGATATGATCATGTGATTTTTCTTTTTTAGCCTGTTGATGTGACAGATTATATTAATGGATTTTTGAGTGTTAAGCCAGTCTTGCATACTTGAGACAAACCCCACTTGATCACTGTACACAATTCTTTTTGGACATTATTGGATTTAATCTACTAATATTTTATTGAGAATTTTTGCATCAATGTTCATGAGAGATTTTGATCTGTAGTTTTCTTTTCTTGTAATGTCTTTACCTGATTTGGTATAAGGGTAATGCTGGTCTCATATAATGAGTTAGGAAGTGTTCCTTCTGCTTCTGTTCTCTGAAACAGATTGTAGAAAACTGGTATAATTTCATCTTTATTGTGTTTAGTAGAATTTACTGGTGAATCCATGAGTCTGGTGCTTTCTGTTTTAGAAAGTTATTAATTATTGATTCAATTTCTTTAATGGATATAGGCCTATTCACTGTGTTTATTTGTTCTTGTGTCAGTTTTGGCAAATTGGTCTTTCGAGGAACTAGTCCATTTCATCTAGGTTCTCCAATGCATGAGTATAGAGCTGTTCATAGTATTCCTTTACTATCTTTTTAATATCCATGGGATCTGTACTGATGTCCCCTGTTTCATTTCTGATATTGGTAATCTGTGTCTTCTGTCTTCTTTTCATAGTTAACCAAGGAGGCTTATCAATTTATTCATCTTTTCAAAGAACCAGCTTTTGGTTTAATTGACTTTCTATATCGATTTGTTGTTTTCAGTTTCACTGATTTCTGCTCTAATTTTTGTTATTTTCTTCAGCTTACTTTGAATTTAATTTACTCTTCTAGTTTCATAAGATGGAAGCTTAAGGTATTAATTTTTGATTTTTCATCCTTCTAATATACACATTCTATAAATTATCTTTTAATCACTATGTTCACTGTATCTCACAAATTTGATGAGCTGTTTTTCATTTTCATTTAACCCAAAATAGTTTTAAATTCTTCTTGAGATTTCTTCTTTGACCCATGTTTTACTTAGAAGTGTGATTTAATCTTCATGTACTTTGAAATTTTCCATTTATCCTTTTGTTATTGCCTTCTAGTTTAATTTCACTGTGGTCTGAGCATTGACATAGTATGATTTCTATTCTTTTTAATTTGTTAAGATGTGTTTTATGGCTCTGAATATGGTCTATGGTGAAGAATGTTCTATATGATCTTGAGGAAAATATGTATTCTGCTGTTGTTGGATAAGCTAGTCTATAGGTGTCCATTACATCTAGTTGATTGATGGTGTTGTTGAGTCAAACTATGTCCCTACTGATTTTCTGCTGGCTAACCTTGTCCATTTGTGATAGAGGGGTGTTGAAGTCTCCAACTATGATAGTGGTTCATCTATTTCTCTTTGAAATTCTATTAGTTTTTGCCTCACATACCTTAATGCTCTATTGTTAGGCACAAACACATTAAGGATTGTTGTGTCTTCTTGGATATTGACCCCTTTATCATTATGTAATGCTCTGTTTTATCCCTAATAATTTTCCTTGTTTTGATATCTGCTCTCTCTGAACTTAATATAGATGCTCTTATTTTTATTTGAATAGTGTTGGCATGGTATATTTTCCTGCATCCATTAACTTTCAATGTATACATGTCTTTATATTTAAAGTGGGTTTCTTGTATACACAATATAATTGGGTCTTTTTATTCACTCTGACAGTCTCTCTCTCTCTCTCTCTCTCTTTAATCTCTCTCTTTTTTTAATTGGTTCACTTAGACTATTGATATTCCAAGAGCTTATTGATATAGTTGGATTAATATCTGTCATATTTGTTATGTTTTCTATTTGTTGTCCTTGTTCTTTGTTCTTATTTTTGTCTTCCTCTCTTTTTCACCTTTTTGTGGGTTTTTTGAACATCTTATATGACTCCATTTTCTTTCTTAGTGTATTGACTGTATTTCAATACTTAAAAAAAATTGTTTTAGTGGTTGTTCTAGAGTTTGAAATATGTATTTACAACTAATACAAGTCCACTTTCAAATAACACTATACCACATCAAGGGTAGTGTGAATACTTTATAATAACAAAATAACCTCAATTCTTCCCTTCTGTCTCTTGTATCATTGCTTTTATTCATATCACATATATAAGCATATATATACTAATTCTTTGTTCTCAGGTAATGCTGATGTTGTTGATTAGAATGCATATTTTGAGAACCACTGTTCTTGGGTGCCTTAAAAGAAATTGCAATTATCCTTTTGCCTTATTGACAAATTTTAGATAATTTTTGTCAACAGTTACCAACATTAAAAAAAACAAACAAACAAAGTCAGGAGTTGTTTTTGTTTTGTTTTGTTTTTAATCCTGATCCTGGTTTCTTTTGAAACATTAAAAGGTTGGATAATAATAAGCCTAAATTCTCCCATGGTGAAAACTGGCAGATAGTATTAGCTGCTCCTTTTAGGGAGAACATTTGTTCTCCATTTTGTCACAGTCACCACCAACCCTAGCCCACATCACTCATTAATTTATAGATATTTGATTTTGCTACCCCTCCAAAAGATGGCAGAGCTATATAATGCAGAATTTTGAGGAGGGTCATCAGCATAGCTGGTTAATCCTATCAAATTAATTCAGACATCCATGGCTGGCTTCACAGAAGTGGAACCCAGGTAGATGCACAAGACTCCACTCTCAGAAGGGCCCCATACTTGACTTAACGCTTTGCTGTTGCTATCTTGAAACTCAATAATTTTGGACATTTTGTATGGGAATCGACAAATTAAGTGGTTGGTCCCACAGCCACCTCACACTTAATGATAACCTTCTCATCACCAGATTGCTAAGGAGGGGAGAAAAATAATGCTGGGATCTGATATCTGAGGGGACACTTTAGAAACCATCTTATTCAGCAGATGGGGTAATTATTTCATTTTATAGCTAGAGCTACCAAGGTCCAGAAAGAGGGAATTGACTTCCTCAAGGTCATGGACAAACCCTGAAAAAGGAGCCAAATTGGAAGTCTAAAGTGATGAGTCTGCAAGGCAATGAATACTAAGGCTGCCAGTGAGTTTATGTATCTGATGTACTTCTGCATACCAATGAGAAAATTCCTATTTGTCACTTAGCTCAGTCAATTTTAGGTTGATCTGATTGAAGCAGGTGAAGGAGGTGGATAAAACAGAAGGATGGGAGCATGAGATTTAAACAGAAAACTGTATAAACAGACTTAGTTTAAGATAAGGATTGGGAAGGAGGAAAATGTTATATATGAACTCCACACCTATATTTGTTACAAAGGGCAGACCACCTAAAACTCAAATAAATTGCAAAGGGCGAAGGCATTCAGGGAATGCCAATATACTGCCTGAATAAAAACGGCAATCAAGGTTCAGGGAAGCACTTAATTTTAGCTGGCCTCACTTAGCTGGAAAATAGTTCAATTACTTGTAGGTCTCAGCTGCCTGGTTTAGGTTAATGGCTGCATATGCCCAGTGAGAGAGCTGAGTCCCTGCAGCTCATCAAGTGGTAAGTAGGACTGGGAGTTAGGCAAGTAATTAGCCCCAAGTGGCCTTGCACTTGTGCACATCTATGCTTGTGGTTTGGATGGGGTAGAGCCTCCTCTCCCACCCATCCAACCACTCAGAGACAGTCAAGGAACCAAGGCCTGGGTGTAGAACTCCATCCCCATTCCCACTATGCTTGGCTCAGTAATGGGTATATGGCTCTGAGCTGGCACAATGAACATCCTCCCCAAGATTCTTGACAACCCTATCAAAAAGTTGCTTCCTTTTCTTCTGAGCTGGTTAGCAGTGTAAGCTTGGGACTGTGTGGGTAGTTCTTTTGCTCCTGTGTCAGAAAACAACCTGTCTTAAATGAAGTCAAATAGTGACAAGAAATAGAAAGAGACAAGAGCCTAATAATATTATTGGAACTTGTGGATCCAGTCATGTCTGAAGGAAACCTGCCCCTTGAATTTCTCAATTACATGAGCCAAAAAAAATTTTTTTTTTGTTTAAGTCTATCTGAGTCTATCTGAGCCACCCTTGTGGTTGAAAATGTCTCATTAACATAAAGGCTCTCTCCTTCGTAAGCAGTGTGCTAGGTGTGTGCTGAGGTTAAAATAGTGGGCAAGACATACATCATTCCTATCTTCAATGGTACTTAGAGTCCAGTGGGAGGATGGTAACAAGCAAGCAACTACTCAAATAAATCAAATATAATAATTTTCATTGGGATTTGTAAACAAGAGAAGCTAAGACAGAGAATAAGAGGAGGGGTACTTTAGACAGCATGGGTGGGGAAGGCTCTCAGTTGAGTATTTTTAAAGCTGGGAGTTAGTAGTACGAAGAACAGAGGAACAAGATTTCTGGGCAGAGCAAACAGGACCTGCTCTTAGGCTTGAAAAAACCTAATTCATTCAAGGAATTGAAAGAAGGCCCTCATTGATTCATCCATTGACCCATTTAGATGTCAATTAGTCAGTGGCATGATGCTAAGCACAGGGAGACAGAGACAAATAAAAACAGTCCCTGACAAGTTGGCAAGATCTATTGTAAATTGTAAAAATGTTCAAACCATTTGATTTAGCAATCCCACTTCTAGGAATTTAGTCAAAAGAGGAAAAAAAAAAAACTGGTATATCTGCAAAAATACAGCTACAAGGATGTTCATTGCAGCATTTCTTTAGCTTTGTATCGATGTACGACATACATGTGTGTATTGAGTAAACATATAATAGAGTATACTGCTCACCTGTTTCACAACCTAAACACAGCCATGATTGGTCTCAGATCAAGAAAGAAGACATGCCCAGCCCTCCAGAAGCCCTCTTTTGCCCCTTTCTACTCACAGATGCCCTTCCCGCCAAGGGGAACTATTAGCTTGACTTCTAACAGTAAAGACTAATTTTACTCTTTTTGTACTTTATGTAAATGGAGTCACACAGTATGTGGTTTACATTGCATGGAGTTGGGGGAGAAGGAAGGTTGGGATGCCCTGGCTTCTTTTACTTAACACTATGTCTGTGAGATTCCACTACACTCTTTATGTAGTTATAAGTTACTTGTTCTGTATAGTTGTCCATTACTGGAATATACCACAAGTTATTTACCTATTCTGCTATTTTTGGACATTTGGGTAGTTTCCAGACTACAAGACTGTTGTAAACAGTGCTACTGTCAACATATTGTGGTTAAGATATATCTGCAATTCTTTGGAGTGTATACCTGGGAGTGACAATGCTGGGTAATCACATATGATCCACTTTAGTAGATAGTGGATGAAAAAAGTAGTTGAACAAAATGATTGCACCTGTTCGCACCCCCACTAACTTTGTAAGAGAGTTCTGGTTTCTTAACATCCCTGATGAAACTTTAAAAATTTTTTAGCCATCTGGTGGGTGTGTCAGTATCGAGGTGTGGTTTCAATGTTCATTTCCTGATGATTAATGAAGTTGAAAACTTCCTAGAATTATTGGTCATTAGATATCCTCTTTTCTGAAAAGTCAGTTCAAATCTATTTCCCTTTTTAAGGTGCCTTTTTACTCACATTTGATTGAAAAAAAAATTCTTAATATTGTCAAATTTATTAATTTTTTATGTTTAGTACATTTTTGAATCCTGTTCAAGAGATTGTGCACTTGCCTAGGATCAGAAAAATGTTCTTCCTCTAAAAGCTTTACTGTTTTCATTTTACCTTTACATAAGCAATCTATCAGAAATTGATTTTGTTTACAGTATGAAGTAAAGGTCTAGGAAATATTTCCATATGGCCATGGTTCCCAAACCATGTACCAAGTCACCATTGGAAGCCATAGTGAATTCGCAGGGTGCTGGAAGGTATTTTACATTTTTGAGAGAAGCACAGTGACACCTGTTGGATACCACACGAACTATTAACTTGGAGTAGTTCACAGTTTAACATTGAATCATACCACATTCTCTTCAATGATATCATATTTTTGCAAATCTGGGTTCTTTGAAGTTGCTGTGGTAAAAGTAAATACCCCTTGAAATCGGGAGGTATGAAATGGTGTTCAATATGATTCAAGGCCCAAGAAGCCCTACAGTGCCCAACAGGAGTGTAAATCCATTAGCAAAGATTGTGATTGCTTAAAAGTAAAATAAAATATTATTTTTCTTTCAAATTATATGTACTGTTTTTTTCCAAATGATTGTGAAATTGTTAGGATATAAATATTTACTAAATTGTTTGGATCTAACTACTTAATAAAAAAAATGTTAGGTATTTTTTCTGGGCTAGAGGTGCCATGAAAAAAGTTACTGAAACATTACAGGTGCCATGTATCAAGCAAGTTTGGGAAGCTCACTGAGGCAGAGTCCAGGGCAGCTGCTATGATTCCCACACTGGTGCTTATATTCTAGGGTGATCCCTTCCTCATGAGTGTGGGTGGGATCTGTGAGTTGTTGCTTACTCATAAAATATCGGAAAGGTGACAGGATGTATGTGATTATGTTACTTAAAATTGTAGCACCCAATTAAGGAGGAGTCTCTCTCTGAGCTACTCCATGGAAAGAGGCATGCAGCAAGGAGGTTAAGGACGGCCTCAAGCCAAGAGTCAACAGAAAACTGAGGCTCTTGGGGAGCCTCAGTGGTTAAGTTGGTTAAGCATCCAACTCTTGATATTGACTCAGGTCATGATCTCAGGGTTGTGGGATAGAGACCTGCTTCAGGCCCTATGCTCGGTGGGGAGTCTGCTTGAGATGCTCTCTCCCTCTGCCCCTCCTCTCACCCTACTATCTCTCTGTCTAAAATAAATAAATAAATCTTAAAAACAAACAAACAGAGGCTCTCATTTTGACAGCCTGCAAAGAACTGGATTCTCCCAATAACCACATGAATTTGATTGCAGATCCTTCCCCAGTTGAACCTTCAACAATACTGCAACCCTAGCCAACACCTTGATTGCAGCTTTGTGAGACCCTGAAGCAGAGGGCCTGCTTAAGCCATTCTAAATTCTTGTCTACAGAAACTTTGAGATAACATGTTACATTGCATTAAAGTAAAAGTTTGTGGTAATATTGTGACCCAGCAATAGATAACAATTACACCTGCCATATGGGTATCTCATTGATCAGCATCATTCAATGAAAAGACCATTCTTTGCAGTGTCATCTTTGGCAGAAATCAAACACTGTGTTTTTTATAATAATGAGAAGTAAAAACCACTAAATTTCCAATAAAGGTTTTTTTTTATTAACATATAATGTATTATTAACCCCAGGGGTATAGGTCTGTGAATCGCCAGGTTTACACTTCACAGCACTCACCATAGCACATACCTTCCCCAATGTCCATAACCCAACCACCCCCTCCATACACCCCTCCCCCCAGCAACCCTCAGTCTGTTTTGTGAGATTAAGGGTCTCTTATAGTTTGTCTCCCTCCCAATCCCATCTTGTTTCATTTATTCCTTTCCTACCCCCCAAACACCCCATATTGCCTCTCAACTTCCTCATATCAGGGAGATCATATGATAATTGTCTTTCTCTGATTGACTTATTTCACTAAGCATAATACCCTCTAGTTCCATCCATGTCATCGCAAATGGCAAGATTTCATTTCTTTTGATGGCTGCATAGTATTCCATTGTGTATATATACCACTTTTCTTTATACATTCATCTGTGGATGGACATCTAGGTTCTTTCCATAGTTTGGCTATTGTGGACATTGCTGCTATAAACATTTGGGTGCACATGTCCCTTCGGATCACTACATTTGTATCTTTAGGGTAAATACCCAGTAGTGCAATTGCTGGGTTGTAGGGTAGCTCTATATTCAACTTTTTGAGGAACCTCCATGCTGTTCTCCAGAGTGGTTGCACCAGCTTGCATTCCCACCAACAGTGTAGGAGGGTTCCCCTTTCTTCGCATCCTCACCAACATCTGTCATTTCCTGACATGTTAATTTTAGCTATTCTGACTGGTGTGATGTGGTATCTCATTGTGGTTTTGATTTGTATTTCCCTGATGCCAAGTGATGTGGAGCACTTTTTCATGTGTCTGTTGGCCATCTGGATGTCTTCTTTGAAGAAATGTCTGTTCATGTCTTCTGCCCATTTCTTGATTGGATTATTTATTCTTTGGGTGTTGACTTTGATAAGTTCTTTATAGATTTTGGATACTGGCCCTTTATCTGATATATCATTGGCAAATATCTTCTCCCATTCTGTCAGTTGTCTTTTGGTTTTGTTAACTGTTTCCTTTGCTGTGCAAAAGCTTTTGATCTTGATGAAATTCCAATAGTTCATTTTTGCCCTTGCTTCCCTTGCCTTTGGCGATGTTCCTGGGAAGAAGTTGCTGCGGCTGAAGTCGAAGAGGTTGCTGCCTGTGTTCTCCTCAAGGATTTTGATGGATTCCTTTCTCATATTGAGGTCCTTCATCCATTTTGAGTCTATTTTCGTGTGTGGTGTAAGGAAATGGTCCAGTTTCATTTTTCTGCATGTGGCTGTCCAATTTTCCCAATACCATTTGTTGAAGAGACTGTCTTTTTTCCATTGGACATTCTTTCCTGCTTTGTCAATGATTAGTTGACCATAGAGTTGAGGGTCTATTTCTGGGCTTTCTATTCTGTTCCACTGATCTATGTGTCTGTTTTTCTGCCAGTACCATGCTGTCTTGATGATGACAGCTTTGTAATAGAGCTTGAAGTCTGGAATTGTGATGCCACCAACTTTGGCTTTCTTTTTCAACATTCCTCTGGCTATTCAAGGTCTTTCCTGGTTCCATATAAATTTTAGGATTATTTGTTCCATTTCTTTGAAAAAAAATGGTTGGGATTTTGATAGGGATTGCATTAAATGTGTAGATTGCTTTAGGTAGCATCGACATTTTCACAATATTTGTTCTTCCAATCCATGAGCATGGAACATTTTTCCATTTCTTTGTGTCTTCCTCAATGTCTTTCATGAGTACTTTATAGTTTTCTGAGTATAGATTCTTGTCTCTTTGGTTAGGTTTATTCCTAGGTATCTTATGGTTTTGGGTACAGTTGTAAATGGGATTGACTCCTTAATTTCTCTTTCTTCTGTCTTGTTGTTGGTGTATAGAAATGCAACTGACTTCTGGGCATTGATTTTATATCCTGATACTTTGCTGAATTCCTGTACAAGTTCTAGCAGGTTTGGAGTGGAGTCTTTTGGGTTTTCCACATATAGTACCATATCATCTGCAAAGAGTGATAGTTTGACTTCTTCTTTGCCAAATTAGATGCCTTTAATTTCTTTTTGTTGTCTGATTGCTGAGGCTAGGACTTCTAGTACTATGTTGAATAGCAGTGGTGATAATGGATATCCCTACTGTGTTCCTGACCTTAGCAGAAAAGCTCTCAGTTTTTCTCCATTGAGAATGATATTTGCTATGGGTTTTTCATAGATGGCTTTGATGATATTGAGGTATGTATCCTCTATCCCTACACTTTGAAGAGTTTTGATCAAGAAAGGATGCTGTACTTTGTCAAATGCTTTTTTAGCATCTATTGAGAGGATCATATGGTTCTTGTTCTTTTTTTTATTAGTGTATTGTATCACATTGATTGATTTGCAGATGTTGAACCAAACTTGTAGCCCTAGAATAAATCCCACTTGGTCATGGTGAATAATCCTTTTAATGTACTGTTGGATCCTATTGGCAAGTATTTGGTGAGAATTTTCTCATCTGTGTTCATCAAGGATATTGGTCTGTAATTCTCTTTTTTTGATGGGATCTTTGTCTGGTTTTGGGATCAAGGTAATGCTGGCCTCATAAAATGAGTTTGGAAGTTTTCCTTCCATTTCTACTTTTTGGAGCAATTTCAGGAGAATAGGAATTAGTTCTTCTTTAAATGTTTGGTAGAATTCCCCTGGGAAGCTGTCTGGCCCTGGACTCTTGTTTGTTGGGAGATTTTTGATGACTGCTTCAATCTCCTTACTGGTTATGGGTCTGTTCAGGTTTTCTATTTCTTCCTGGTTCAGTTGCAGTAGTTTATATGTCTCTAGGAATGCATCCATTTCTTCCAGATTGTCAAATTTGCTGGCGTATAGTTGCTCATAATATGTTCTTATAATTGTTTGTATTTCTTTGGTGTTGATTGTGATCTCTCCTCTTTCAGTCATGGTTTTATTTATTTGGGTCCTTTCTCTTCTCTTTTTGATAAGTCTGGCCAGGGGTTTATCAATCTTATTAATTCTTTCAAAGAATCGGCTCCTTGTTTCGTTGATTTGTTCTACTGTTTTTTTGGTTTCTATTTCATTGATTTCTGCTCTGATCTTTATTATTTCTCTTCTCTTGCTGGGTTTAGGCTTTCTTTGTTGTTCTTTCTCCAGCTTGTTTAGGTGTAGGGTTAGGTTGTGTATTTGAGACCTTTCTTGTTTCTTGAGAAAGACTTGTATCACTATATATTTTCCTCTCAGGACTGCCTTTGCTGTGTCCCAAAGATTTTGAACTGTTGTGTTTTCATTTTCATTTGTTTCCATGAATTTTTTCAATTCTTCTTTAATTTCCTGGTTGGCCCTTTAATTCTTGAGTAGAATGCTCTTTAGCCTCCATGTATTTGGGTTCTTTCCAAATTTTCTCTTGTGATTGAGTTCTAGCTTCAGAGCATTGTGGTCTGAAAATATGCAGGGAATGATCCCAATATTTTGGTACCATTTGAGACCTGCTTTGTGACCCAGGATGTGATCTATTCTGGAGAATGTTCCACGTGCACTAAAGAATGTGTATTCTGTTGCTTTGGGATGGAATGTTCTGAATATATCTGTGATGTCCATCTGGTCCAGTATGTCATTTAAGGCCTTTATTTCCTTGTTGATCTTTTGCTTGGATGATCTGTCCATTTCAGTGAAAGGGGTGATAAAGTCCCCTACTATTATTGTATTATTGTTTGATGTGTTTCTTTGATTTTGTTATTAATTGGTTTATATAATTGGCTTCTCCCACATTAGGGGCATAGATATTTAAAATGTTAGATCTTCTTGTTGGGCAGACCCTTTGAGTATGATATAGTGTCCTTCCTCATCTCTTATTATAGTCTTTGCCTTAAAATCTAATTGATCTGATGTAAGGATTGCCACCCCAGCTTTCTTTTGATGTCCATTAGCATGGTAAATTGTTTTTCATCCCCCTCACTTTAAATCTAGAGGTGTCTTTGGGTCTAAAATGAGTTTCTTGTAGATAGCATATTGATGGGTTTTGGTTTTTTTATCCATTCTGATACCCTGTGTCTTTTGATTGGGGCATTGAGCCCATTTACATTCCAGGCAGCTATTGAGAGATATGAATTTAGTGCCATTGTATTGCCTGTGAGGTGACTGTACTGTATATTGTCTCTGTTCCTTTCTGGTCTACTACTTTTATGCTCTCTCTTTGCTTAGAGGACACCTTTCAATATTTCCTGTAGAGCTGGTTTGGTGTTTACAAATTCTTTTAGGTTTTTTTGCTTGTTTGTTTGTTTTTTGTCCTGGAAGCTTTTTATCTCTCCTTCTATTTTCAGTGATAGCCTAGCTGGGTATAATATTCTTGGCTGCATGTTTTTCTTGTTTAGTGCTCTGGATATATCATGCCAGCTCTTTCTGACCTGCCAGGTCTCTGTGGATAAGTCTGCTGCCAATCTAATATTTTTACCATTGTATATTACAGACTTTTTGTCCCGGGCTGCTTTCAGGATTTTCTCTTTGTCACTAAGACTTGTAAGTTTTACTATTAGATGACAGGGTGTGGACCTATTCTTATTGATTTTGAGGGGAATTCTCTGCACCTCCTGGATTTTGATGCTTATTCCTTTTGCCATATTAGGGAAATTCTCTACAATAATTCTCTCCAATATACCTTCTGCTCCCCTCTCTCTTTCTTCTTCTTCTGGAATCCCAATTATTCTAATGTTGTATTGTCTTATGGTATCACTTATATCTCAAATTCTCCCCTCATGGTCCAGTAGTTGTTTGTCTCTCTTTTGCTCAGCTTCTTTATTCTCTGTCATTTGGTCTTCTATATCACTAAATCTCTCTTCTGCCTCATTTATTCTAGCAGTAAGGGCCTCCATTTTTATTGCATCTCATTAATAGCTTTTTTAATTTCAACTTGGTTAGATTTTACTTCTTTTATTTCTCCAGAAAGGGCTTTTATTTCTCCAGACAGGGTTTCTCTAATATCTTCCATGCCTTTTTTGAGCCCAGCTAGCACCTTGAGAATTGTCATTCTGAACTCTAGATCTGACATATTACCAAAGTACATATTGATTAGGTCCCTAGCCTTCGATACTGCCTCTTATTCTTTTTTTTGTGGTGAGTTTTTCCACCTTGTCATTTTATCCAGATAAGAATATATGAAGGAGAGAATGAAATACTAAAAGTGTGGAAAAGGCCCCAGAAAAACGTGAGTTAACCAAATCAGAAGAGACCCCAAATTGTGGGGGGAAGAAAGGGGGTAAAAAGAAGTTCAAAAAATTTTTTTTAATTAAAAAAAAAAGAAAGAAAGAAAATATAGATATTAGCCTGGTGAATAGAACAGAGCCACCCACTTAATTTTGGGAGTACTTTGGTCTCTAGAAGAAACTACCTCCCAAAATTTTAAGGAAAGAAACACACACACACATGCACACACACACATACACACACACACACACACACACACACACACAAATAAGTGTAAACACGATGAAGGGATGGAATATGACTGTAAAGATGAAAATTTTTTAAAAAATTCTAAAAAAGGAGTTGATAAGTTGGTTGGGAAAAGAAAAAAAAAAAAAAAAGAAAGTGGAGAGAATTTGCTCAGGCTGGAGACTAGAACAAAGCCCTGTGCTAGATTTAGGGTATATTTTGATCTATTAGAAGAAGTTGTATCCCAGCATTTTTTAGAAGAAAAGACCCTATGTGTACACAAAAAATAAAGTTAGATACAATGAGGGATAAAATATGACTATAATAATGAAGGTTCAAAAAAATTTTTTTGAAAGGTATTGTTAAGATAAACTAGTTAAAAAACGTTAAAAGAGGAAAGAATAAAAGTTTAAAAAAATTAGAATAAGAAAAAAATAAAATTAAAAAAATTAATTAACTTTGCCAACCTAAAGAATCATGAAGAGAAATACATGAATTCCATGCTTTCTTTCTCTGGAATTTCTCTGGAATTCCGCTGTTCTCCTTGAGAAGTGAGTTTGGTCTGGGTGGTATTTCTTGCTGATCTTCTGGGGGATGGGCCTGTTATAGTGATTTTCAAGTGTCTTTGCCCGAGACAAAATTGCACTGCCCTTGCCAGGGCCCGGGCTAAGTAATCTCCTCGGGTTCGCTCTCGGGAGCTTTTGTTCACTGGACGCTTTCTGTAGAGCTCTGGAGGATGGGAATGAAAATGGCGGCCTCCCAATCTCTGGCCCAGAGGAGCCAAGAGCTCAGGGTCCCACTCCTCAGTGTGCCCTTGGAGAAAAGCGCTCAATCACTCCCATCTCCCTGGCCTCCGGCTACGCGCCGAGCTCACCCAGCCTGCAACCAAGTGTCTCTGTCTCTGGCACACAGCCCCACCTGGAGTCTCCAAACTCAGCAGATCACTGCCACTTTTCCAGGGAGGTGTCCCTGGATCTGCCACTTGTGGAGTCCCTGCTCAAAGAGCAGTGGCCTGACTGTGCCACAGATCACGTTTAAGGTAACCCCGAGCTGAGAGCTCACTCCTCGGCTCCGTCTCTGTAGCTGGCTTCCCTGCTCTAATATCTTTAAGCTCTGCAATACTCAGACACCCCCAATCCTTTGGTGACCCCACAGGACCCAAGACTATGCTGTCCCCGTGAGGGCTCCAGACCCACTTAGCCTTGGAGCAATGTCCCTCAGTGCAGACTTTTAAAAGGTCTGATTTTGTGCTCTGTTGCTCCGCCACTTGCTGGGAGCCAGCCCCTCCCCCTGCGTCTATCTTCCCATCGCTTTGGATTCACTTCTCCGCGGGTCCTACCTTCCAGAAAGTGGTCGATTTTCTGTTTCTAGAATTGCTGCTCTTCTTCTCTTCAAACTCCTGTTGGGTTCATAGGTGTTCGGAATGGTTTGATAAGCTATCTAGATGATCTCCTACTACCTGATGTCATCTCAGCCTGTTACTCCTCTGCCATCTTGACTCCTCTCCCTCCAATAGAGTTTTGATGAATTGCCCATGATACCTTTTCTACCTGACTAAGAATAATTGATGGCCAAGAAAAATCATGAGGAAAAACAGCTAATTAGATGGGAGAGTTTTCACAGTGTATCACGTTAGTGAAAAAATGAAGTTATAAAGTCATATGTTCAATTATATTGTACTTATGCAAAATGTGAGTTTTGTGTGTATCTGCATTATAAAAAGACTGTTAAAATGTCTTTGGGAGGGGCCCCTGGGTGGCTCAGTCAGTTAAGCATCCGACTCTCAGATGATCTCAGGGTCATGGATCGAGGCCCACATTGAGCTCCATACTTGATGCAGAGTCGATTCAAATTCTTTCTCCCTCTCCTTCCCCATCTGCCCCTTCTCTTTCTCTTTCTGTCTGTCTAAAATAAATAAATAAATAAATAAAAAATAAATAAATAATCTTTTAAAGAATGTCTTTGGGAGAGAGAGAATTACAGGTGTTTAACAATGTTTTAAAATTTTTCTATAGCAAATTATCCACCACTTTTCTACAAAGAGAATATATTACTTTTATACACACACAAAGCCATACACACATATTTTTTAAATCAAAGAACAGTCTCTGCTTGAGGGAATTTACAGTACAGTAGGAGATATGCTATAGACAAATAAGGGTGCTATAAAGTTAGACATTGTATATTCATGACCATTTGGGGACCCAACTTGAACTGTCTTAACACAAAAGGCTCACAGACTGTGACTGGCCTTGCTTGGATTGTATGCCATCCTTGAACCAATTGCAATATCCAGAACATGGGGTTCCAGGTCTGGATCGTGAGACCACCTGATAAGCCCTGCCTATCATCAGCACCTCATTGAGTGTGGTGGTGGGGGGGTGGAGGGGACTTCCTAATGAAAAAAGGGTGCCGTAACCAGAAGAAATAAGGAGATGTGACAGTGAAAGACCAAACAAGAAGCAAAGGCACAGAGGAAGTGACACTTAACCTGAGTGTTCAAAGGTGAGGAGATATTTCCAGGCAGCTGGGATCAGAAGGGCATTTGAGAAGGATGAAGGTAAACAGTATGAACAGTGGTAAAGGAAGAGAGAGAGAGAGAGAAACAAGATCCTCTAGGCTAAGATGTTGAGCCTTCATCCTGAGGGTAATGGGGAGCCCCAAAAGGATTGAAAGCTAGGACAAATGTGTTTGATAACCTTTGTTTACCCTGCAAGGTACAATGCCTGATGAATATTATTACAAGTAAGAATAGTAATAATATTTTCTGTCTCCTGCATGAAACTCCATGAACTCTCCAGTGACTGTGAGGAAGATAGTTAGAGGAATCTTTGACAATACCCTCCACTAAACCAGTGTGTTTCTATGTTTTTGACCATGATCCTCAGTAAGAAATACCTTTTATATCACAATTCAACTGAATTTCACTGAATCGTTTAAACAAACAAACAAACAAACAAAAATTCTGCCCTGGACTACCTACTCCATGATGGCAGTGACCATGACTGTATGACTCTTTTGATTATCACTATACCTTCTATGTCTGGCACAATGTTTGTCCCATGGTGTGCCCATAATATTACTATTATTACCAGTACGTTTTCACTGAATGAATGCATGGGTGGATTGATAAATGATTCAAAATGCCTTGCTAACTACAAAGAGTTATATAGATGCCAATAATTGGTCTTAGCAACCAACTCAGAGCTATGTTTATGAGACTGTGTGGTAGACAAATCACCAGAGCAGGTGGGGGGAGGGGATGCTGAGGGCAGGGCAGAGTTGGAATTTAATGCCAACAAGGGGTGGTGCCCCATGTACCACATTGGAGTGATTCATATTACTTCCTGGGCCACAGTCCTTGTCCATAGCCCTGCTTCTTCTTTTACAGACTGAGTCATTTTAGTAGTATATGGGGACCATGAGTCAGAGAATGGAGATGAGAGAGTTTCTTTTGCTGGCCCAAAGATTCCATCTCAGAGACTGCAACAAATGCACAAGTTAATATTTTTCTCTGAATACGGACCTGGGTTTAAAAAGCCATTGTTGTACATATCTTGAAATTGCATTTGGCTCAAGAGGGTCGCCAGGGGCCACTTAAGCCTGTCATTTCCTCCCTGCCTCTTGAAGGTTATTGATCAGTATCAGTGGCAAAGCCCTTCCCATGCATTCTCTGTAACCAAGTTCTTTATACAGAAAGCCAAGTCAAGGAAATGACTTTAAAAGAAGCAGTTTGCCCAAAGATTAACAGTGCTAACTGGGGCTGAGCAATGACTTCCTCCCAGTATCAATATTCCTGCAGGTTTGAGGATTAAGATCCCATTTGAAGAAGGGCTTGTCAGAAGAAATAATGATTTTCTGTCTTTTAAAGAGCTAGAAACCTTCATTATAGACAAAGTCATCATTAAAGATCTTTATTTCAGGACTGCACTAATAGCTTAATAGTTACAGATGACTGGGAAGGGGTTGGGGGAAGATTTCCAATACCAATCACAGGGAGCCTTTTTCATTCAACAAGCAAGTCAAGAGTTGAAACCACGTTCTTAAAGAGGCCTTGAGCTTCAAGATTAAGGGACTTTGGGAACCAGCAGATCTTTGTTGGTTTTGTCTTTCCCCTGTCTGTGTCTTCTAAGTAATCACTTTGGTCAAGTTAAAGAACACACCTTCCCTGAGCCTCAAATTCCTCAGCTATAAAATTTCAAAGGCCTTTGAGATTAAGAAAAAAAAAAGTATAGAAAAGCATCTAGTACTGTAGCTAGCATGTAATTGTTAAACATAGTTCTCATGGTGGTGATGACGGTAATGGTAATGGTGGTGATGATGGTAATTCTTCTTATTATTATTATTTTGTTTTAAAGTAATGTTAAGAAATAGAATATCAAGTTCATATTCAGAATTCAGTTGGGAAGGTGAGTTGGATTTCCAAATAAACATAGTGCCAAGCAGTATTTGAGAATAGCCATTTCTATCTTCCTGTCTTTACACAAGCTGTTTCATCTACTGGAAAAGACTTCTCACACCATGTTCCCCTACTCAAACAGAGCCAGACTTCATTTCACATGCTTTTATATAGAATAAAAGAGAGGGCTGTCCTTGGTCACTCAAGTCAAGCAAGCTGTTCTCCAAGCTCCCCTGTTTCTCTTACCCTTCACTTGTGTGATTGTCCCCCTATAGCCTTTCAGTTAACACTGCCTCTACTTGAACTAACTTGAGTGAGTTTCTGTTTTTGCAACCAAAGAGCTTTGATTAGGATACCACCAATGAGTGTGGTTTTAAACGTTTTAGGGTGAGGGTGTTGGGAACAGGAGGACTGAAGCAAGCCAAACAGAAGGTGGGATGTGGAAGTCATGGGTTGATCATCAGAGGTCTTTAGAACCCATGGGATCTCTGTGGAGGGAAAGAGAGATGATAGAAAAGACTAGAAACACGACTGACTTCAAGAAGAGCTTAGATAAATTTTTGTCCCACTAAGTGAAATCACAGTATCTAGTGTGTATAGCCAGCACAATCTAGGCACTGGGGAGAATGCAAAGAAGAGTAAACACAACCTTTGCCCTTCAGGAAGCCACAGTTCTACCTACAACTTCTACTGAGTACAGATGAAGTGTAAAGATGACTCTCCAGCAGTTTTCTTAGGAGTCTTAAAAGACTGATATGGAGGAAAAGTGGGCTTTATAAATGGAAAATAGCTTTGTAAATATAATAGATGTTAGTCTTCAGACCAGGAATAATAACAGTTCAGTTATGATCTACTGTGCCAAACACAATTACAAATCTTTTACATATATTATTTGAAGGAAAATATAGTGCCCTGCAAGTAGGTACAATTATCCCATTTTACAGATAAAGAAATGGAGCCTCAGAGAGATTAAGTCTTTGTCCAAGGTCATAGCCAGTGAGTAGCAGGACTAGAAGTCAACTCACATTTATGTAACAACTGGATATCTGTATGAAAAAAAAAAAAAGGATTTTTGTCTTTTACCTCACATTATATACAAATATTGCTTCAAAATAAATTGTAGAGCTAAAAGCAAAAGCTAAAACTACAAACTTCTAGAAGAAATCATAGGAGAAAATATTCACAACCTTGAGGTAAGCAAAGATTTCATGGACAAGACACAAAAGTTTAAACCATAAAAGGAAAAACTGACTAATTAGACTTCACCAAATAAAACACTACTGCACTTTGAAAGACACTACTAAGAAACTGAAGTGGCAAGCCACAATATGGGAGAAAATATTTGCAATGCAAATATCAGATAAAGGACTTGTAACCAGAATATAAAAAGAACTCTAGAAAGTCAATAAAGAGGGATAGTTCAATTAAAGAAAAATGGACAGAAGATTTTAACAAACCCTTCAAAAAAAGTGACATATGAATAGCCAATAAGCACATGAAGAGATATTCAACATGATTAGTTAGAAGGGAAATGAAAATTAAAAGCACTATGAGATACTATTTGATACCACTGAGAGTTACTAAACTTGAAGGGATAGCCAAAACCAAATATTGGTGAGGGTGTGAAGCAACTGGAACTTTCAGTTACTCCACTTTGGAAAACTGTTTGGCAGGTTTTTATTAAGTTAAACACACACTTATTTTATGACCCAGCAATTCCACTCCAAGATATTTGCCCAAGAGAAATGAATGCTTATATCCACAAAAAGATTTTTACATGAGTGTATATAACAACTTCATTCATGATAATCAAAAGAAGCAAACTCAAATGGCTAGACAGATTGTGATATATCCATGCAGTAGTATATTACTCAGCAATGCAAAAGAACTGTTGATATATGCAATAACACTGATGAATCTCAAAAATTTTATGTCTAGTGAAGGAAGTCATGACCAAGATAGTACATACTTTATGATCCAATTTATGTGAAATTCTGGAAATGGCAAAACTAAGTTGCAGTGATAGAAAGTAGATCAGTGGTGGCCTAGAGTGGAGGCTGGGAGGCGGGGATTGGCTGGAAGGAGCAGATAAGAATTTTTTTGAGGTGATGGGGTGGTGGTGGTTGTATGGGTGCCCACATTCATCAGAGTTTATCTAGTGTATGTGCACTTAAAATGAGTACATATTATTATATGTAAATTATATCTCCAAAAATAATTTTTTCAAAAGGAAAGAACCTTGAAACATGGAAAATTGTTCCACAGGTGCTGTAGCAGGGAGAGGGCCTCCACCAGCAGACATGTGGAAGATGTTGAAGCAGACGACAGCTGGAAACCTTCAGAGAACATTTTGGTTTATAAAATCACTCTCTGCTTTGCCAAGACCTTTCGTTCTCTAAGAGGTGACAATCCCTTCTCAGGTTCTATCAGACAGCAAGTGCTGGCCTGACAAGAACAGAACTGTCCAGAAGACAACAAAAGGGAGAAAGGGGCCCAGTTTTCTTACTCAGCTCCCTGGAATCCAAGAAGATAACCTGATTTATTCTGAGTTCTCTATAAAAACCCTCATGTCTCTCTCCTCCTCTTACCTCACATCCCCTCTCACTTCCTTAGGAGCCCCTCTCTGGCTCTTCCTCACAAGATCCCTGAGGCAGCACAGAGACTGTACATAGCCACCAACTCCCAAGCCCTTTGCTTTCTCCAGAGAAACCACAGGAAACACTGCATGGAATAAATCCCTCCAGTCACAATTATTCAGACATTCTTATAAGTACTGTTCTTTTAAAAAGCTGGAAATTTGGGTTGAGGAGTTTGGGGCTATTATTAGCACCAAACACTATAAAAAGGAAATGCCACTGATAAACTTGGATAGCTATATTTTTATATGGGATAATTCAAGTTTCCTTCTTTGAGTTCCCAGTCATAAGAAATCCTTAATAAAAATACTACCTCAGGTCATACCCTCAAACCCAGCTTAAACATTGCTGAAATCCGCTGGGGCTATTCCAGCCAGGACTGACTAGGAGAACTAAGATTGTGTTTTTAGCCTATTTTTATGGCTGCTCCCTTCTGAGCTGCTCAGGTCTGTCCTACCAAAGGAAAATAATCCACCAGCCCACATACAAATATTTACTTGTAGTGACTATGTGGAGGCAGCATGGCAAAGGGGTTGGTATGCAGGTTGGACTTAACCAAGCTTGGTCCCATGAAGCATCAGGAAAGTTACTCAACCCTTTTGAACTTTCCCTACAAGATGGGTTGCTGTCAACCCTATGAGTTAATGCCTGACACCTGACACTTGGTAAATTTTCAGTAAATGTTAATTCATTATTATGTGTTCAGTCATGTCTCTTACCCTAGGAACTGCAAAAATGTGATTTTACCTTTGGAAATTCTACACTCTTTCTTGATACACAAAGCATACCAACAGGAGAATAAAAAAACAACAGAAATAATGAGATCTTGTGTGGATAAAGTTGCTTAAAAACGTACTTCAGAGATCCTGCTAGCCTCCCGCTTCCAGCTCTATAGGAGAGCAATTTGTCAATGTGTGTCAAGAGCCTTTAAAATATGTTTGCCCTAAAGAAAACAATTAAATCTGTGAGCAAAAATTTATAGTGGATATTAGAGTAGCAAAAAACTGTTAGTCTAAGTGTCTAACAATGGAATTTCCATGAATATTTAGACATTACAATCGAACACTTACTCAAACCACATCATAAAACAATATGTACACTATGGGTCCAATCAAGGGTATGAACTGAAGCATTGCTTTCATTAAGAATTTCTTGTGACCAGGAGCTCTAAAAAGAAAATTTGATTTACTCCCATATAAAAATATAGATACGTGGGTAAATGTATACGTACATGTAGGAAAGGTCTATAGACCATGGCTTGACACAGTAGTTTCATGTGTGGGTGCTGCTTTTGAGTGGGTTTTTTGGTTTGTTTATTTGTATTTCTATAGAGATACATTGCTTTTATATTAGGAAAAAAAAGCCCTCAAAATTTAGAGAAACAGTTCAATGCATCTAGGGAAACAGAACAAATACAACACAATAGGTAAATAAGCAGTGGCCTATACTTTGCTTGACGTTTCTAAGAATTCTACGCCCTTTATTTAGCTTTCCACAAATAACACTGATTCACTGTGTGACTGGGCAGATTTTTCCCCTCTCTGGCCCTCAGTTTTCCATATGTAAAATGCACAAGTTGGACTAGATTGGGGATGGCAAATGAGTTTACCTTGAGTGTCAGTGCTGTATCATTGCTAGAGACTGCCTGGACCACCTCTGTGATGAGAATGAATGTTTGAAAGTGGGCTAGAGCTCTGTGACTAACAATGTGTGTCATGGATGTAAGCATGTGGAATGACACAGGAGGACCATGCAGTTCCTATATGTAGACTAGATAACTTTAAGGTTTTTTGAAACACTATGAGCCTGGGGCATCTTCCAGCAAAAATATTAATCTGAATTTGAAAAGTCACAGGGGTTGGGGGAACCTAATTCCATGTAGTCACTTTCCATCTTATTTTATGGGAACCAAGACATAATTTGCGGTTTATTGAAGAAGAAAATAGTCATGGCCTTTGTGTCTCCATCATATTTGCCTCTATCACCTCCCAACCCCAGAACAAGGAATAAATGTGCAGCTGTTGTTTCAACTTCTTCAATCTGAAAGAATTTGAAAGCCACAGCTGTTAGAGGCATAAACCTGACTCTAGATCTGTTCTTGGTCCATGTCTCATGTTTCATGGAATTCTCTAAAAGCCACACCTCTGGGATTCGAGTCAAGGAAGGCCACTTCTGTCAATCACTACACTCCTAGGATCAGAAGTGCTGAGTGCTCATTCCCAAGGGGACTTTCCTGTATGAAGTAGCGCCTGTTCCTGTCCAGATTCAGTGGAACCAAGCCCTGAGAGGGGTGCTGATGTTCCTAAGGTCATATGATGAGTTCAACTACCACCCAGCTTTTCCCATTTGCAAGCAGACATGGATAATTGGGCAAACATCAGCATCTGGCTGCCAGCAGGTTGGCTATTTGGAGGAGGGGCAGGCTAGAGGGCTTTACTGCGTCTCAAGTTAACCACACTCATCTACCCTCGCTTCCACAGAGAACAGCAGGCTACATTCAGGGATCTCGGCAACAGCTGTGCCTTCTAAACCAAGATGCTGTTCAGAAAGACGATCCAAATGTAGGCTATGTGTTTCAGCAGGAGGTGGTGGGACTTTCCTGCTCAAACGGCCCTTTGTGTGCTTCTAGAAGATGGGGCATTAACCTCACACGTGGCTAACCCATGATGGATGACTTGGCATTCTCAATTTACATTTGGCTGGTGGTCAGAACTGAACTGTCAAAATGCCTGGGTATCTGAAGCACACAGTGCCTGACTTGTTCAGACTTGTTTCTGATGAAGTGGGTGGATCCTGGGGCTTTAGCTCTAACCAGATTTGATAAGCTAAACAAGGCTGGACTGTTACAAAGGCTGGCTCCAGTGTTCCCCTCAGGGCAGCAGAAATCAGTATTCTGAATCGGTGGCCTCCATTATCAACTTCATTTATATTCAGCATCTTTATCTATTTCTGGGTCTTCCCTGACATTTACCTACTTGTTGCAAGTGTGGTTCTGCCCAAGACTGGGGTATCAGGAGCACAGGGCCTGTGCTCAAGTTGCTTCTACTTAGCTCCATAAAGTCACCTGCTGGGTCTTCTTGCCTTTGTAGTCAGACACTTTGCAAGTACAAAGTGCTTCTGGATTCATCAGTGCTCTGAATTGCCTTCTCAGGGCAAGGGGAGTCAGAAGTTGGCCGGCTGTACCCCTACTTGTCATGGGCTTGCACCATTATATGATAAAGTTCAACACTTCCAGGATGGCGCTAGGAGGGGTTTCTCTGCCTCCCTTCTCCTTCAAACTAGAATAGAGATAGAGCTACTAAAGATTCCAGAATGATTCAAACATCTTGATTCCCAACAAAAGTTGTGAAGGAAACTCAGGCCAGCCTCGTACACTGACTCCTTGAGTATGACAAGGGTATCACATGGGAGGAGCTCAGCTAAGTACAAGTCTCACAAGAAGTTATAAACCCAGAATCAAGGCATTATCGTCCTAACAAAGGATCCAAGGAAATGATCCCAGACAGTCTCCTCTGGCCTGGAAGCCCTTTACTCCACGTGGGTGTTGAGACCAATGTGTGGGCAGCTCCCCCATGAAGAAGGGGTGCCTAGGGTGAGGGTAGAGGGTGGCTGCATCTGCCATCATGGACCCCAGATTGATAGGCAGCCTTTGCACTAGTCACTGGTTTAGGCCACGGTAAAGCAAAGTAAGAGCAACCTCACTAGAGTGAGATGTACTTCCACTTACCCTTAAATCCAGCCAGCCTTTATGCTGTGGCCTAGTTCGGAGTTATCAAGAGAGCCTCTTAGAAAGTTTAACTCCTTGGAACCTTCTCAAAGGTCATATATTTTGAGTGCTGGCTCTGCATTTACTTATAGGAATCTAGTCTAAAGAAAGGAATTTGTTTTGGCCAAAAGGCTGTTGTATCAGTGCTGGTAATCACGATACATGTAAGAAACAATTTAAATTCCAATAGTAAGTGATTCGTTAAAGAAATTATAGTCTATCTCTATGAGTCAACCGTTAAAAGTTGTGTTCTAGACTAGTACCTCCTGGTGTAAATACAACCCACCACCTAAGAAATATTCTGATCAAAACTCTAGATCTAACTACTAATTGTTAGAAAATTTAGGGGACAAAGGAACGTGTTAAATGACATCAAGAGGATGCAATCAGCAAAATTCAGAATGTAAGCACTCTACAAAACAAACCTAGCTTCTTCTTTAACAAACAAAACAAAACAAAACGAAACAAAACGACATTAGGCATACATAAAGAAAAAGAGACTTAGGAAATATCTGAAACAAATGCAGTAAGTTGACCTTGCTTAAATCCTGTTTGAAACATGTAATTATATTTTTTAAAGTCATTTATGAGACAATTGGGAAAGTTGAACATTGGATATTTCATGGTACTTATGAACGATTGCAATTAGTTAAAAGAGCTCTAATCTTGGAGCACCTGGGTGGCACAGTTGGTTAAGCATCCAACTCTTGGTTTTGGCTCAGGTTGTGAACTCAGGGTTCTGAGATTGAGCCCCATATCAGGTTCTGAGCTCAGGATGGAGACTGCTTTGGATTCTCTCTCTCTGTGTCCCTCCCACTTGTGATCTTTTTCTCAAATAAATAAATCTTTTTTTTTAAAGAGTCCTATCTATGAAAAACTCACAATGAATATTATTCTCAATGGGGAAAAGCTGACAGTCTTCCCTTTGAGATCAGGACCAGGACAAGGATGTCCACTGTCGCCACTGTTGTTCAACATAGTCCTAGAAGTCCTAGCAACAGCAATCAGACAACAAAAAGAATAAAAAGTATTCAAGTTGGCAAAGAAGAAGTCAAAAAAAGGAGTCCTAATCTTTTAGAGATATATACTGAATATTTATGGGTAAAATAATATTTGCAATTTGCTTTTTTAAAATTTTTCTTCAGTGTTCCAAAATTCATTGTTTATGCATCACACCCAGTGCTTCATGCAATACATGCCCTTCATAATACCCACCACCAAATCCACTGAGTAAAGTGCATAGGGGGTATATACTTGGTAGTTGCTGAATGTGGGTAATAGGTACAGGAAATTTATTACAATGCTTATGCTATTTTTGTATAGTTTGAAATTACCATAACAAAAAGTTTTAGAAAACATGGTGTAGAGGAAAATCTGTGTCACAGGTTAAGTGTTTATGTCATATTACATGAAAAGAGAGAGAGTCTACAAGGGGTTGTATCTTAAGTTCCATCTCGTTTTTGTAACTGTGTGAGTATATGCGTGAAAGAATCTGCTGAAATACGTGAACCAAAATGATTAATGAACTATGATTAATTATGAATGCCTGGACTACAGTAATTTTTTATTTTTATGGCATTTACTACTCTGAGTTTTTTCCAGTAATCATTGTTACTCTTATAAGCAGAAAATAACGATAAATCTATTTATAATTAGAAAAAATACATGCATAACTATATTTTCACAGAAGAAGTTACAGAAAGAGAGTACTTATGGAAGAATTTGGGACTTTTCTGTGTTTTCCTAATTCACGCAAAGAGTACAATTTATTTGTACAAAGAAGTTTAGAACAAGTACACCTCAGCTTTATATCAAGGCATTTTAAGAAAATGTCTGAATATTTCATAACTAACATCTAATGATTCTATGCCTGTACAAAGTTGAACTTCTCCCTGGCAGACCTGAGTTCTGTTCTTCCAACAAGGAGGAACTGTTTGATGTGAGACAAGTCAATGGCTGTTCTCTGGGTCTCAGTTTCTTCACCTTGTGTTTTTCATGAAACTCAAATGGGAAAGCAAATTGTTCTGGTTGGCTTTATACAAGTGTCAGGAGGTGGTAATGGCTACTACTCTCCCAACAATTATACCATCACATCTTAAGGAGGAAAAAAAGCCAACACTAGGGCAGGTAAACACCTGAGTAAGACAAATTTATTTCCCTCCCAATCATGTTCTCAGGGTTGGCCTTGTTCTAGCAACCTGGAGGTGTCCCAGAGACATTATAAAACAGAGTGGGGAGGGGGATGCTGCGTGCCATCGCTGAAAGAGAAGAGGGAAACACAAGGACACAACTACTGCTCATAATATGCCTCCAGCATTGTGCACAATCATTAATCCTCCAAAAAATGAGATATGTGAGATATGTATAATTATATACATAATTATGTGATATGTATGTGAGATATGTATAATTATAATTCTTATTGTCCAGGAAACAGGTTCAGAGAGCTGAAGTTACTTGCCCTATGTCACACAGTTCCAGAATGATGGAGCAGGACTCTTTTCTAATTATGTCTGATCCCAAAACTTGCAGAAATTCTTAAACATTATTCTTTACAGTAACACTAGAGGTAAAAAATGCACATTGTAAGGAATATTCAGAGTTTCAAGAGTTGGCTGGCTCCTTGCACCACAGGAAGGAGACTTTTTATATGTCCCTGTGATTGTCAAGACTAATATGCAAGAAATAAAAACCTACCACCATTGAGGAAAAAATGCTTGAACTAGCTAACTGGCTCAAGAACCAGTATAGGCAGGTATGAAGCAAAGCTCTGTGGTGACTGGAACCAAAGACTCTGGATTCTCTCTCTGTCTTCTTCCTTTGCTTCTGTGTTGGTATCACCCACTCCTACCAGAGATGTGCCTTACCCCAGAGAGAGGAAACATGGCCATGGATGTCTCCAAAGTCACTTCTTAGAGAATCATTTTTGATGAGGGAAGGAAAGCTGTCTCACCATGTCCACTTAGAAAAATCCATGTGAAGGCTCTAACTGGTCTGTTGACTAGTGCAACCAGTCCAGGACCCAACACTGCATCCAATGCACTACTGTGATTGCCTACAGCAGAGAGAGCCACTTGGCTTCAAAGGATCTCCACAAGAACAGGTAGGGAGTGATAGTCCCAGGAGGGAAAATTTGGAAGTCCACCACTGTGCTCTGGAAGGTGGTGACAAAATTAGGGATGAGTTGATGGCCCCTTTAATCCTGCAGCTTCCTTTCATGTTTTCTTTTACCCTAAACTAAGTCAGGCTTCCACATCTGGTGGAAGAGAGTTCCAACAATTTGCAAATTCCAGCTGAGGCAGATTTTATTCCAGAATTGTTTGTCAGCAAGGGAAACATGGTAAAGCAGGATGAGTGTTGAGTTTGGAGGCAGAAAGACTTGAGGTCAACTGTCAACTCTTTTGCTAACTTCCTGGGTTGCCTTGGATAAGTTACTTCACTTCTTTAAGTCTCCAGATTTTTCACTGGTTAAATAAAGATGATAACACCTATTTACAAGATTCTCATGAGAATTCAGTGAGATAATCAAATAAAATACCAGATACAGTGGCACATAGCAGGTGCGGAACAAAGTGTAGCTTTTATTTAATTAATTCCACAAATACTTAGTGAGCATGTACTACATTGTAAGACACAGTGTTGGGTATCAGGGATCATGAATCAAGAAAGAAAGACAAGGTTTCTATTCTCCCGGAGCTTCTCACAGCAGGGGTTGGTGAGGAGAAAATAAACAAGGAAATAAACAATATAGTTACAGATGGTGATAACTACTTTGCAAAAAAATGAAATTGTTTCCATACTTATAACTGATATAAAACCCTCCTGTTCGATCTCTCTCTCCACCCTTTTATCTATGCATTGGGAGCCATTCTCAAGGAGTTCAGCATTTACAATAAGCTTGAACTTGGAAAGGCATTAAACCCTGGGCTCCTAAGGGACATGAAGAGGAAAGGAAAATGGATTGTTGATAGGAAAATCCTGACACTCTTCTACAGGATGTCCAAGTGCCATTTTGTCAACCTCTGCCTGGTAGGGTCCAGAATCACCTGGGGGAGCCTTTAAAAGATAGTTCCCAGTTCCCATCCCCAAATGTTTAAATTATGGTGGTCTAGGGTGTTTTGTTAAGCTTTTTTTTTTATGGGCAACCCCCATTCTTGCCAGCCAGTCTATGAATTCCATTAGTCACCAAGGCTGAGAATACAGAGCTGTGTCTATTGCTCTGCTTACTACCATATGTTTATGTTTCTAGTTTCTAGGATATTTGTTCCTATTGGGCCTCAAGGGGTTCAGAATCTAGCAGGAGATATGAACAAAGGTGTTGTGGGAATATAAAGCAGGAACAACGTAGTCTGTGAGGGTTGAAGAAAACTTTATGGAAGGGAAGAATCCTGGATAAGTTAGAATTTGGTTCAGCTGCACATGACAGAAAACACAAAATTATAGTGGATTAAACTAGATAGAAATTTTTCTGTCACATAAAGGTCTTGAGGAAAGTAATCCTTTATGGTGGTATGGTGTTTTAGATTCCTCTCTAGTTTTTTCCTCATTCTCATCATGAGGCCTAAATAGTCCAAGATGATTGCTCAGATTCCAGCCCTCACTTCTGTATTCCCTCCAGCAAGAAGGACAAAGGAGCAAAGAAAGGCATAACCTCTCCATTTAAGGGTATATTCTGGAAGTTGCACATGAAAATTCCTTTGACATCTTACAGTCCAGAACTTAGGTACATTCAAGAAATGAAACATAGCTAAAAATATTAAGTTCTATTACCAAAAAAGAAAAGAAAAGCATTGGGAGACAACTGGAAGATCTCTTAGCTGAGATATTAAAAATGATTAGCCATTAGGGAGGGTAAGTCACAGAGTAGACTCAAGAAGAGCGTACTAGTGTGTCTCCATTAGCAGGATGGGACACCATGTCACACTTTTCTTTCCACATGCTCTGTTCATCATCCTTCATATTGGGACTTGAAACCCCCCTAGAATGAGCCTATCTACCTGGCCATTCAGTGCTCAGTTCTAATATGACCTCTAAAATGATATCAAAACCCCCATGTCACTGGAATAATGATTGCTTAAAGGTACCCCCACTCCTTTTGGTCTGTGAGAGAGCTCACTTTGAAATCACATCATTGAAATTACTAGGACAAATTACTGAAGCCAGTTTGGAAAAAACTACAATCCTAACTCTTTCATGTGGTTAATTATGGCACATCTGCCTGAAGCAGTGTTATGCAAGCATGAAAGGTAATCAATTATAAAGTCAAAGAATATGAAAAATAGTTCATGATAAAATACTGAGGAAGTACACATAGTGTGTGCATATGTTGTGATTCTAATTATGTGAAAGAATGTGTATATGGACAAATATTAGAAAGAACATAAAACAAAAGCAATTGTTGGGTGGATGAAAGGTTTTTCTTTTCTAAAAACCAGTGTGGTTACATTACCTTTATGGCAGATAAAATTTTAAATAAGTCTCACAAACTTTACATGCTGTCAAATGTAAGTATGCTGAAGAATTACCTGAGGAGCTTATTAAAACTTCAGATTTCTGGATTCTAGCCAGAGAGACTGTGATTCTATAGGTCTGGGGAATGACTGCATTCTTACCAAGCATCCCAGATCATGTTGTGGGAAGTGATACACTGACCACATTTGAAAAACTGTACTAGTTAGTGTTTCAGAGAACATAAAAAAGTAGTATAGAGTTGAGACATTATCTGTGCTAAAGTAGCCCAACTTTGTGTTGTTTATTGTCTAAGTGAGCTCCAATGAGCTCAGCCCCCACAGACAGTGTCTCAGGGAACACAGGCAAATGCTTAGAGTTTTGAAGATATTCCCTTGAAAAAGAATACATGTAAGATGCTGTTCATTATTTTTAGAAATAAAAATTTTCCTGGTTTCAGAAAAGGAGCCAGAGATATAAGGGTCTAGCAAGCAGAACCCCCAACTTCCCTACGAGAATTCATCACTTGGTGGAAAGTTTACTAAGATTTGTGTATGTTAAAATTATCAGAAAGGAGACAGGAGATAGGTAACGTTGCATCAAGTAGTTAGAATGCAGAATGTAGAGACAAAGGGTACATATCTGTCCAGAGGATGTAGAATTTTTCATCAAGAAGAATTTGAATGTAACTCCTTATACACTTTTTAGAAAGCTGATTTTATTATGAAGCCTTTGGAATTCCTCTAAAATTCAAAAAGTTTAAATGATTCAGAAAGCTAAAAATATGATGTGCCTCAGCAATCTGTTCCAAAATGTAGGCCAGAAATTTTTCAGAATTACCCTGCCCACATCAAAATTATACTGCTTTAAAATAGTGCATGTAGTTCATAGAATCCCCAGAATTTCAGCTTCTGTTCTAAACTACAACTTTCAAATGTAGCTTATAATTTTTTTGGCTCAGGAACAATCCTACTGACAGCTGGTTTGCACTGTGGAAAATATACTTGTACGGGAATTTAGCACATTTGCCCACTTGAATTCTTGGGACGCAATATCAACTTCCATTAAAGAGTCAGTTTAGTAGAGAAAGGCAACTCACAACTATAAGTTTCAGTTCTTTACCTTTTTAAGATCATCAAATACTTTGTGCAAAAACAAAACAAAAAAAAACCAAAAACCAGTTTATTTAACTACTAACGCAGGAAACCATATGTGAAGTTAACAATTGAAAACCAAAGCCACCAGCTATAATTGTATTAGCAACTTCCAAAGTGGATTCTATGAGATGTTAGCAGACATCAATAAAACAAAAAAGGGAGTCTCAAGCCAGTAAGTTTGGGTAGCACTGAGATAAACTGTTAAACATGATTCTTCACTGCAAAACTTTTGAAAACCTTTACAATGATAATGGGCATTCACAATCTCCAAGGTGGGGAAATAGCATGTGTTTCCCAAACTTAAATATTGTCAGAATCTCTAAAACGCTTGGGTTCTAACTAACATATTTAAAGAAACACTGCTCTTGCCTTTCTAAATTTGATAACTAAGCTCTTGAAAATTGGGATTATATTTATTTTTGTTTTATTTTCACGGAGAGCAGTTTTCTTAATTTGCAACTAGCCAGAGCAGTTTTGTCCAAAGCATAGAAAAGTTTGACATTTTAAACATATTGACATTTCAACACACTTTTAAAGAAGGCTAGACTTATTACAAATATAACCTCTGATTTACAAGGACAAACAAGGCAATGAATCCTATTAGAATGTGCTCATGGCTCTAAGCTTAGTGAATTTCACTCTGATGACTTGGAGAGGCAGATGAATTAGTGTCAATGGGGCAGGGCTTTGTTTAGTCTGTAGATCTCTAGTCTGAGTCAACTGTGATTTAAAGAGCTAGAAATGAGCAGATAGGGGCATTTGTAGCTAAGCAGGCTTATTTGCAATTGGGTGACTTTTCTACATAAGAGCTGTCCATATTTTCCAGCCCAAATTATACTGTGGATCTGTACAGAATCTAAGCTCCTGACTTCTGATCCCAGTACTGTTGCTCATCCTAAAACAGCCATTAAGGAGAAGGAAGGAAGGAATTGGTGGGAGAAGGAAGGAAGGAATTGGTGGTGCCGGGCTAGTCTGAAGACAGGTAGTTAGGAAACACTAAACGATGCCCTATAACATTCAGCTGTCTTACAAAGGGATTCCTCCAACCAATTCGTTTATAAGAATAAGGTCTGTCATCAAAACCCAGTTTAGTCACTATGCTGTCATTAAAATGAAATGGGATTGGGGCACCTGGGTGGCTCAGTGGGTTAAAGCCTCTGCCTTCGGCTCAGGTCATGATCTCAGGGTCCTGGGTCCTGGGATCGAGCCCCGCATCGGCTTTCTGCTCAGCGGGGAGCCTACTTCCTCCTCTCTCTCTCTGCCTGCCTCTCTGCCTACTTGTGATCTGTCTGTCAAATAAATAAATAAAATCTTTAAATAAAATAAAATGAGATGGGATAAAATGGGTCAAACTATCACACACATTTTTTCCTTCATCAATTGTGAAGACAACCAGATGTTGCTTTAGTTCCTACATGAGGTTACATGTTTGCTCTCTCCACCAAGATATTCGTTTTGCTCTTTAACCACATTGAAGTGACACTGCACAGAGTGATAAAGAATATAAAATATAAGAATAAAATTTTTATTGGGTAGAGGAAATCTTAGATACAATTAAGTATAAGGCTGATGAAATGTATTAACAACCTTTCCTTAAGGAGCAAATGCAAACTTAGTAAAGGAAGAAGTTGGAAACTTAGAACAGCTTTCCATACAAAATTTCCAAGTAGTTTTAGAAACAAAATCTCAATTTGCATAAATTATACAGATCATTGAAGGAAAAGTATATTGGTTTGTGGCTACTTCTGATCCTCAGTTCAGGTGCCTTGTAGATCTCTTCTACCATGATCCCAATTCTGGTGGTCCTGATCCTGTTCTAAATAGGTTCTTTCCATCCATAGTGGACACTCACCATGAGGACACATCACAAGAAAGATTTTTATTGCTCACCGTGAATTAAACAAATTCCATGTGCTCTTACACATGAACTCCATGGTTTCAGAGACAGCTGCTTGCACCAAATCTGGAGGAGCTCTTCCATTTGTGGGGGTGCTTAAGTCACACATACAACACATGTAAAGAGTTTGGAAATGGCATCAGAGTATGTGCACAACATCTTTGTTGAAAGTTTCAAGTCGCATGTAAGCTAACAGGATCTGTGCAATTCTGGAGACTATTAAGTAAAAGTAAATTATCTGTATGTGGTATGGAAACCATCCTCATTTGAACAGTACTCGTTTTGTTTATTTCTATCCCCCAAACAGAAAACATCCAACAAGAACAATTTTATCTATGTTTATTTAATTATAACAAAAGTAGAACAATGCATACCAAATGGAAAAATAAATCCAAAAAAGATGATGAAAATGTTTAGGAACAGAAATGACTAATTTAGCTGAAGGAATTACCCAAGTGCCATGAAAACATATTTGAAACTTATAATTGGTTATTAAAGTAAATTAAATTTAGTAACTGAGTCTCAATTCACTACTAAAAATTATCAAAATATTTTCAAACTGTTACATAAAAACAGACAATATCCATAAGTATTACATAAACACCAAACAAAAAATCATATGAGAAAAATAAATAAATGTATCCTGAGATAAAAATATAAATCACACTTGTCATGCCAGATATATACTCCCTATCCCCTCAATAAAATTGTGAGGATTCAGTATTTTGCACATTCCAAGATAAAGTAATGATAATATATGTTGATACAAATTTCAGACACAAAAATAATTACTTCATATCTTAAATATTCCTATGATGAAACATCAGGACTCCAGTTTCACTAATCAAAACTTTAGGAAGGTATAAATTATGTTTGATTTGACTCCTCAAATCATGGCTGACAACTCTCAGCAAAGCATTCTAGGCTCTTTTTTTCTCACACCAACTGACCCAGAATATATTTTAAGAAATGTTTATTTTCTGTGCATATTTGTTTTAAAATTATAAATTCCTGAGCACTTTTTCTTCTTCCTCCTCATCACTGTCAGTGACATTGACTTGCTGGATGCTAGAGGGAGTTGATGTTGGGGCTGTGAAGACGTTCTCCAAGGCTCCAATGTCCAGCTGAGGCATGGGATTTAAGTATTCTTCCCCACTGTGGCTATGACTGTTATAGTAAGAGGTCCCATCCATGCTCTCACAGCTCCGAGAATCTTCACTGTGTGTGCGTTCATCTGGATAGTCTCTAAAAGGATAGTCTCTATTTAAAGCTGAAAACATAGCCTCGTGTTTTTGGTACCTGTCTTCATAATAACCAAGGCATTCTGGCATTGAACTTGGAAAATTTCCATAGCCAAAGGGAGGCCGACTATAAGGGCAGGTGCTGTAGCAGAAAGATAAAAAAGGAATTAGATCATACCTTGCTCCCATGCTGACTTGCGTACAGACTAATTGAGCAAGTTTAACTGCCCTGGAAAGTGCCCAAGATAACTTTCTGCAACCACTTCATGTATTTATCTGCACTTTTACTACTACCAAGTCCCAACATAGAGTAAATGGCAAAGTAAGCCTGTGACTCACCAGAGCTAGTATCTAGTATCAGCCTTGGGCTTCTTACCTTTGACAACCCTGACAAAGAAAAACTGCTAATCTGGGCTTTTCTCTCATGACACCATGTAAGATTTTGGAAATGTAGGCTTGTGTTATATTGTGCTAAAAATCAATGCTTAGTAAGTAGTGCAACAATTGTTTTTACTAGTATTTGAAACAAAACTTATGGGGTGGGGAGACATATAATTGAGTTGGAATCAATAATCATCTACTGCATTTTTCACAAAACTAGAATAAGTAATTCCTAAAATCTGAATGGAATCATAAAAGATCCTGAATAGCTAACACAATCTTGAGGAAAAAAAAAAGCTGGCAATATCACAATTCCATATACTACATAAAGCTTCAGTAATCAAAACAATATTTCACTGGTACAAAAATAGATAGATCAATAGAACAGAATAGAGAACCCAGAAATACATCCATGATTATATGGTCAATTAATTTATGATAAAAGAAGCAAGAATGTACAATGGGGAAAAGACTGTCTTCAGTAAATGGTGCTAGGAAAACTGAACAGCTACATGTAAAGAGAATGAAACTGGGCCACCTTTGAACACCATACACAAAAATAAACTCAAAATGGATTAAAGACCTAAATGTGAGGCCTGAAACCATAAATATCCTAGAACACAGGCAATAATTTCTTTAACATTAGTCATAACAACATTTTTCTAGATATGTTTCCTAAAACAAGAGAAACTAAAGCAAAAATGAATGATTGAGACTATATCAAAATAAAAAGCTTCTGCACAGCAAAGGAAACAATCAACAAAACTAAAAGACAGCCTACTAAATGGGAGAAAATATTTGCAAAATGACATATCCAATAGTTTCCAAAATATTAAAAAAAACTTCTACAATTCAACACCAAAAAACAATCTGATTAAAAAATGGGCAGAGGACCTAAATAGGCATTTTTCCAAAGAAGATATATAGATGGTCAACAGACACATGAAAAGATGCTCAACATTCTCATCACCAGAGAAATGCAAAGTAAAACCACAAAATGAGATATTATCTTACACTTGTGAGAATGGCTAAAGTCAAAAAGACAAAAAAATAAGTATTGGCAAGGATGTGGAGAAAAGGGAACCTCATATACTGTTGGTGGGGATATAAACTGGTACAGCCACCATGGCAAACAGCATGGAGATTCCTCAAAAAATTAAAAACAGAAATACCATATGATCCAATAATTCCTCTATGGGGTATTTACCCAAAGAAAATGAAGACACCAATTCAAAAAGATATACTCACCCCTATGTTTACTTTAGTATTGTTTATAAAAGCTAAGAAATGGAAACAACCTAAGAGTCCATCAATAGATGAATGGATAAAGGAGATGTGTTTTATGATGAATGAAAGAGGAGAGATCACAATCAACACTGGCTAAATATAAATAATTATAAGAACATATTATAAGCAACTATATGGCAACAAATTAGGAAATCTGGAAGAAATGGATGCATTCCTAGAAATGTATAAACTACCAAAACTGAAACTGGAAGAAACAGAAAACCTGAACAGACCCATAACCAGCAAGGACTCTGAAGCAGTAATCAAAAGTCTCCCAATGAACAAAAGTCCAGGATCAGATGACTTCCCAGGGGAATTCTACCAAACATTTAAAGAAGAATTCATACCTATTCTTCTGAAGCTGTTTTCAAAAATAGAAATGGAAGGAAAACTTCCTCTTTCTTTAAGTCCAGCATTACCTTGCTCCCAAACCCAGACAAAGACCCCACCAAAAAGGAGAATTACAGACCAATATCCCTGATGAACATGGATGCAAAAATTCTCACCAAGATACTAGCCAATAGGATCCAACAGTACATTAAAAGGATTATTCACCATGACCAAGTGGGATTTATTCCTGGGCTGCAAAGGAATGCTCAACATCCACAAATCAATCAATGTGATACACTACATTAATAAAAGAAAGGACAAGGACCATATGATCCTTTTGATAGATGCAGAAAAAGCATTAGACAAAGTATAGCATGCTTTCTTGATTAAAACTCTTCCCAGTGTAGGGATAGAGGAAACATACCTCAAATCATAAAAGCCATATATGAAAAGCCCACAGCAAATATCATTCTCAATGGGGAAAAGACTGAGAGATTTTCCCCTAAGGTCAGGTACACAACAGGGAGGTCCACTGTCACCACTATTGTTCAACATAGTACTAGAAGTCCTAACCTCAGCAATCAGACAACAAAAGAAATAAAAGTCATCCGAATTGTCAAAAAAGAAGTCAAACTCTCACTCTTTGCAGATGACATGATACTCTATGTGGAAAACCCAAAAGGCTCCATCCCAAAATTGTAAAACTCATACAGGAATTCAGCAATGTGGCAGGATATAAAATCAATGCACAGAAATGAGTGGCATTTCTACACACTAACAATGAGACAGAAGAAAGAGAAAGTAAGGGGTCAATCCCATTTATAATTGAACCCAGAACCATAAGATACTTAAGAATAAACCTAAGCAAAGAAGCAAAGGATCTGTACTCAGAAAACTATAGAACACTCATAAAAGAAATTGAGGAAGACACAAAGAAATGGAAAAACGTTCCACGCTCATGGATTGGAAGAACAAATATTGTGAAAATGTTTGTGCTACCTAGAGCAATCTATACATTCAATGCAATCCCTATCAAAATGCCATCAATCTTTTTCACAGAGCTGAAACAAATAGTCCTAACAGTTGTACGGAACAAGAAAAGCCCAAATAGCCAAAGGAATTTTTAAAAAGAAAACCAAAGCTGGTGGCATCACAATTCTGGACTTCAAGCTATGTTACAAAGCTATAACCATCAAGACAGTATGGTACTGATGCAAAAACAGACATCTATTCAATAGAACAGAATAGAGAACCCAGAAATGGACTCCTAACTTCATGGTCAACCCAGAAATGGACTCCTAACTTCATGTCCTCAACAAAGCAGGAAAGAATATCCAATGAAAAAGGGACAGTCTCTTCAACATATGGTGTTGGGATAATTGTGGACAGCCACATGCAGAAGAATGAAACTGGACCATTTCCTTACACCACACACAAAAATAGACTCAAAATGGATGAGAGACCTAAATGTCAGACAGGAATCCATCAAAATCCTAGAGAAGAACACAGGCAGCAATGTCTGTGACCTCAGCCACAGCAACTTCTTGCTAGACATGTTTCCAAAGGCAAGAGATGTAAAATGAACTACTGTGACGTCATCAAGATAAAAAGCTTTTGCACAGCAAAGGAAACAGTAAAAAAAAAAAAAAAAAGACAACTGATAGAATGGAAAAAGATATTTGCAAATGTCTTATCAAATAAAAGGCTAGTATCAAAAATTTATAAAGAACTTATCAAACTCAACACCCAAAGAACAAATAATCCAATCAAGAAATGGGCAGAGGACATGAACAGACATTTCTGCAAAGAAGACATCCAAATGGCCAACAGACACTTGAAAAAATGCTCAACATCACTTAGCATCAGGGAAATACAAATCAAAGTCACCATGAGATACCACCTCACACCAATCAGAATAGCTAAAATTAACAAGTCAGGAAATGACAGATGTTGGTGAGAATGTGGCAAAAGGGGAACCCTCCTACTGTTGGTGGGTGAAAGCTGGTGCAGCCACTCTGGAACACAGTATGGAAGTTCTTCAAAAAGTTTAAAATAGAGCTACCCTACGACCCAGCAATTATACTATTGGGTATTTACCCCAAAGATACAAATGTAGTGATCTGAAGGGGCACATGCAACCTGATGTTTATAGCAGCAATGTCCACAATAGCCAAACTATGGAAGGAGCCTAGATATCCATCAACAGATGAATGGATAAAGCAGATGTGGTGTATATATACATATACAATGGAATATTATTTAGCCATCAAAAATGGAATCTTGTCATTTGCAATGACATGGATGGGACTAGAGGGTATTATGCTAAGTGAAATAAGTCAATCAGAGAAAGACAATTATCATACAATCTCACTGATACATGAAATTTAAGAAACAAAACAGAGGACCATAGGGGAAGGGCGGGAAAAATAAAACAAGATGAAACCAGAGAGGGAGAAAAACCAGAAGAGACTCTTAATCATAGGAAATAAACAGGGTTGCTGGAGGGGAGAGGAGTGGAAGGATGGGGTAACTGCATAATAGACATTAAGGAGTACATGTGATGTAATGAGCATTGGGGACTATATTAGACTGTGATGAATCACAGACCTGTACCTCTGAAACCAGTAATACATTATATGTTAATTTTTTAAAAAGATATGTTTTACACACACACACACACACACACACACACACACACACACACACACAGAGGAATATTATGCAGTCATAAAAAAGGATGAGATCTTGCCATTTGTGACAACATAAATAGACCTAGAGGGCATCTATAACAAGTGAAATAAGTCAGACTGAGAAAGACAATACTATATGATTTCACTTGTAAGTGATATTTAAAAAGTAAATAAATAAACAAAAAGCAGAATCAGAACTGTAAATACAGAGAACAAACTGATGGTTACCTCAGAATGGGGGGTTGCACAAAATAAGTGAAGGGGAGTGGAGATACAGTCTTCTAGTTATAAAGTAAATAAGTCATAGGAACAAAAGGTATAGCATAAGCAACATAGTCAATGATATTATAATAGCAACGTTTGGGCTCAGATGGCAGCTATACTTATGATGAACATAACATAATGTATAAACTCATCAAATCACTATATTATACATCTGAAACTAATATAAAATTGTGTGTCAATTATACTGAGAAAAAAAAAAAAGAGAGTTCCTGGGCAGGGCGGCCGTGACTCTGGAACAGAGGATAACAACCTAACTTTTTAATGAATCTCCATAATAAGTTAAATTAAAAATATTGTTTCTATCAGAAAGATTTAGGATGAATATTAAACTCTGGTTTTAAAGATCTTTTCCAAATAAAATTTTTGCAAAGTGAACAACCAAAAAGATTATTTTGCTATTTAACAAACCGCTTTTTTAAGGCAAATCTAAAAATTCTGCCATCCCAATCTGTTTGCTAATTTTTTTTTTTTTTTAAGAATATTCTCTCTTTCAAAGGCGCAGAATGGGAATCATTGGAAGGGGTACACAAATGTCCAAGCGAGAGTTCCCTGGACTCATGGACTCCATCTAGTGACAGAATAACATAAACATTATAACCACACTCAGCAAAACCCCCAAGTTGAGGGTTTCACTTCATGCGCTCACATTTTTTAAAAAAAGGTCAACTTTGTTTTCTTCCCTTTAAAATATAAGTACAATTGACAAACTAGACTATTATCTCAAACTCTTTGAAAATATGGGGGTATCTTGAGTGGTTTGGTATCCCACCTCCAAATCTCCAAGTGCTGGGTACCTTACCCTTGTTAAATATCACAATAATGAGGCTAAAGTTCCAAAATGTTTCAGGTTTCCTTTCCTACTGCCACATCTTCCTTCAGACATTTTTAATATAACACGTATGTCCTGAACACATTATCCTTTTAGCTAGTATGACTTTGCTTCTGTAGCTCTTCTACCCTCAGCCCTCCATCCACTGAATTACACAGATACCTCTCCCTCCATAAAGCACTCACTTCAGCTAGAAACAATTTACCCACTATTTGTTTTCAGGACTCAATGTAAGCAAGATATTACATAAGATTTGGTGGAGAATTTAATTTTAAAAGAAGATCTAGAATCTAGGTATATACTAGACATGTGCTAAAGTCTATAATGCAAACTCAAACATTACATAGCCATATAGATATGTTAAAAACACATTATATTCAGAAAACAGATCAATTAAGATAAGAGTAATCCTAGAAGTTTGCATGGATGAAAAATAAGTTCAGAAGCACTGTGGTGTAGTGGGAAAAGCATCAATTAGAATTATTAGAATGGTAATATTAGCCAACATGTTAACCAACAATAAGCATTTAGTAGGTTCTCTAGGAATTAGCCAAGGAGTTTATGTGTTATCTCAATTATACTTTAGAACAACCATATGAGACAGATACTGTATCTCCATTTTACAGCTGGGAGTAGAGAACCTTAAAGAGATTGAGTAACTTGCTCAAAGTCATATAATTAGCGAGTAGTGAAACCGAATCAGGCAAGCTAACTCTAGAACTTGTTCTCCTAACTACTGCGCCACACTACATGGGTATCTACTCTACCACTTAAAAACCTGGTAACCTTAAGTAAACCTAAGTTTTTCTGAGCCTTGGACCCCTTATATAAAACAGAGATAATATCATCTGTTCTACCAACTTAAAAGATCTGTCAGGAGGAACCTGAGAGAGGATATCTATGCATACTTTAGAAATGAAAAACACTTTTAATGTATTATTATTTAGTTTTACAAGAAGTTACAGGTAATAATACATTCATAAACTCAGACACTTACATGTGTGTATAACATTGATTTTCAAAAAGAATGCAAAGATAGAACAAAAACTAACTGAAATGCTGGCATGTAGGAGGCAAGATAGAAGTGGGGAAGAAATAGGCAAAGAAGCTAGAGTTCTGAGAATGGACTTTGCCTTATGGTTTTGACTTTGAAACCACATAATTACTTTACATAATTTTAAAACAAATGTAGTATTTAAAAAGTAATCCCTAAAAATTAAAAGCAGATGAAAACAGATGAACCCCAGTTATATCAAGTTGTAGTTGTCTTAACTACACAAACATTATATCAAGATAATTTAAATCTGGTATTTTTCTTGTTCCTTCCTGATAAGATACACCCTAAAGAGAAAAGAATCACAAACAAATCTTACACTGCATTGGTAATTTTATTGTTTGTGATAGTGCTGCTTTGAAACTACTGATATAATTATTTTGAAGTTATTCTCTCTCTCTATATATATACATACATATAAACACACATCAGAAAAAAAAAACATGTTTGGTAGGATAAAGCAAATATGTTATTACCATTAGGAAACAAGATTTTTAGGGGGAACGATACTAGCACATAAGATCAAAGCACCTCATTTGAAACTACAATATTAAATTTACTTTGGAAATATCAACATACACTCATGAAGTATTTTTCTCATTCAAAAAAATACGTATTTTCTCATATTCTACACTGCAAATCCCTAGATACTTTTTTAAATTCAGTAGCAATGAGGATCCTTATTGCCCACATTGTGATTTCAGTAAAAGGAACCTGGATTTCTGGGGAAAATGGCTGATTCCAGGTCTGGTGTGTACGAAATGTACAAGATAAGCCTAGGACTTATTGTGCCAGAGAACAAAAAAGCTATGAAAGATTAAAGACACAGGATATAACTTGTAGCCAACTGGACAAATAAAAAATAAATAAATGGATAATTTGAGCATCAAAAGATATAATAATAACTGCAATGTATCAAAACATACCAAATATACAGAAATCTACTTGTTCATGATGGTGTTCCTAAAACAAGATAAGACTCAGTGATATGAGGGGAAAAAATCAAGAATTTATCCTACCCTTCTGTATTTCTGAGTAACCAATTGATGAGGGTTAAGTTTTTCTTCAAAAAAGCATTCTAGCTAATGAGTGAAGGAATACTGGATCAAAAAATCACCATTTTGCAATCTCATGGTTCTAGGCAACAATCTCCATAGGCACTAAAATCATTGCACTGGTATTTCTCAACCTTAGCTGACCATTACAATCACCTGAAGAAACTTTTAAAGAATTCTGCTGCCCAGGTCCCACACACACAAAAAGTCCAATTTATTTGGTCTGAATTCTTCAAGTGATGCTACTGTATAGCCAAGAATTGAGAAGCATCACTTACCTATCATGATAATACCTGAACCTACAGATCATTCTTGACATCACTATTAGAATAAAACAAACGTTATGTACCTCTTGATGCGATACACTACAAATTACACAGCACCACCCATGAGGTATCATTGCCAAAAAAAAGAGAGAGAGAGAGAGAGAAGAAAAATGAAGAGAAAGGGGGAGAATAAAAGCAAAAAAAAAAAAAACCCAAAAACCCTGAAACTGAATCAAATCAAGTTGCAAGAGCTATCATTTCACAGGGGGGGAAAGGGTAATAAGGTAACATGTAAATAATATCCAAGGATAAAATAAGCAAAATCCAGGATGAGGATAACATGTTTCTTCAATAAATACAAGGCATTAAAAAACAATAAAAGAGGATAGAGAACTGTTCTAGCATGAAAGAGGCTTAAAAAACATGATCACAGGGCGCCTGGTGGCTCAGTGGGTTGAGCCTCTGCCTTCGGCTCAGGTCATGATCTCAGGGTCCTGGGATCAAGTCCCGCATCAGGCTCTCTGCTCGGCAGGGAGCCTGCTTCCCTCTCTCTCTCTGCCTGCCTCTCTGTCTACTTGTGATCTCTGTCTGTCAAATAAATAAATAAAATCTTTAAAAAAAAAACATGATCACATCCAATATGTATATCTTGTTTCGATCCTGTTTATATTCTGCTGTTTACACATACCATAGTTGATCTCTTCACCTACTGAAACACATCTTGATTTGTTCTGTTTTGGCAACTATGAATAAAACTGCTATAAGCATCTGTGTGCAGATTTACACATTTGTGTAAACACAATTCTTTGTCTTTTTTTTCTTTTCCTTCCTCTTTCTTCCTACCTCCCTCCCTCCTTCTTCCTTCTTTCCTTCCTTCCTTCCTTCCTTCCTTCCTTCCTTCCTTCCTTCCTTCCTTCCTTCCTTCCTTTCTTTCCTTTTCTTTCTTGTAAATACCAAGGAGTGTGATTGCTGGATCATATGGTAAGAGTATTTTTAGCTTTATAAGGAACTGCCAAACTGTCTTCCAAAGTAGCTATGCCATTACGCATTTCTACTAGCAATAAATTAGAATTTCCTTTGCTCCACATCCTGACCAGTATTTGATGTTCAGTATTTGGTGTTGTCCATATTTTGGATTTTGGCAATCCTGATAGATTTGTAGTGATATCCCATTTAAATTTGTAATTTCCTAAAGATACATAATGTGATACATCTTTTCACGTGCTTAAATGCCATCTGTATATGTTCTTTGGTGAGGTGTCTGTTCAGGTTTTTTGTCCATTTTTAATAGGCTGTTTTCTTATTGTTAAGTTTTAAGAATTCAAATATTTTTCACATTTTGTGTAACAGTCCTTAATCAGATACATCTTTTGCAAAAATTTTCTCCCAGTCTGTGACTTTTCATTCTCTTGATACCACATTATTTGATATAGTAGCTTTGTATAGTAAGTTTGAAGTCAGGAATTGTGAGTCCTCCAAATTTGTTTCCCCTTCAACTATTCTGGGTCACTTATAATTCCATATAAACTTTAGGGTCAGCTTTTCCATTTCTGTAAAAATAAGTCATTGGGATTTTTGAGAGGGATTGTATTGATTCTGCAAATCACTTCGGGAAGTACTGTCTTCTTAACAATAGTAAGCCTTCTAAGCATGAACATAAATACTTCGCATTTATTTAGATCTTTAATTTCTTTCAGTAATGATTTGTAGTTTTCAGTTTGTAAGTCTTGTACCTCTCCCTCATTAGATTTATTCCTAGGTATTTTAGTCTTTTTGATGCTACTTTAAATAGAATTGTTTTCTTAATTTCCTTTTTGGATTGCACATTGCTAGTGTATAGAAAATTCAAGTGATTTATGTATATTGATCTTATACCTTGCAACTTATCATTAGTTCTAATAAACTTCTGCAGATTCTTTAGGATTTTCTTTATGTAGGATTTTCCATACATAGGATCATGTGTAAAAAGAGATAATTTTATTTGTTTTGGATGTCTTTTTTAAAAATTTTTTATTTTTATAAAATTTCTTTTCAGTGTTCCAGAATTCATTGTTTATGTACCATACCCAGTGTCCATGCAATATGTGCTCTCCATAATACCCACCACCAGGCTCACCCAACCTCCCACCCCTTGCCCCTCCAAAACCCTCAGATTGTTTTTCAGAGTCCACAGTCTCTTATGGTTCGTCTCCCCCTCCAATTTCCCCCAACTCCCTTCTCGGTGTCTTTTTTTTTTTTTTTTCTTGCTTGCTTAATTTCTCTGGCTAGAACTTCTAGTACAATGTTGAATAGCAATTGTGAAAGCAAACATCCTTTTCTGGTTTCCAGTCTCAGGAGGACAGCTTTTGGTCCATCATCAATGAAGATGATACTAACCTTGGGTTTTGTTCAATGTTGAGGAAGTTCTTTTCATGTTCAGGAAGTTCTCTTCTCTTCCTAGTCTGACGATTCAGTTTTGAAATCAGGAATTGTTTTTTATAATAAAAAAGATGTTGGATTTTATCAAATGCTTTTTTTTTCTGCATCAATTGAGATAATCAGGTGGTTTTGTTCCTTCATTCTATTTATAAGGTGTATTACACTGATTTTCAGATGTTGAATCACACATACATTGCTAGGGTAAATCTCACTTGGTCTTGGTATATCATCCTCTTAATATCCTGCTGGACTCAGTTTGCTAGTATTTTATTGAGCATATTTTACAACTATATTCACAAGATATATTAGTCTGTAATATGTGGTATCTTTGTCTGGCTTTGGTAGCAGAGTAATGTTGGTCCTAGAAGTGTCCCTTCATATTTTTTGGAAGAATTTGAGAATTGGTGTTAATTCCTCTTTAAATGTTTGGTAGAATTGACCAATGAAGCTATCTAGCCCAGGGTTTTTCTTTGCTGGGAGGTTTTTGATTACTGATTCAATCTCTTTTTTAAAAATTAACATATAAAGTATTATTTGTTTCAGGGGTACATTTTGGTGATTCATCAGTCTTACACAATTCATAGCACTCACTATAGCACATACCCTCCCCAGTGTCCATTACCCAGCCACCCCATCCCTCCCCCCTCCCCTCCAGCAAACCTCGGTTTGTTTCCTGAGATTAAGAGTCTCTTACAGTTTATCTCCCTCTCTGGTTTCATCTTGTTTCCTTTTTTCCCTCCCTTCCCCTATAATCCTGTGTCTTGTTTCTCAAATTCCTCATAACTGATTCAACTTCTTAATATAGGTCTGTTCAGATTTGCGTTTTCTTCTTGAGTTGGTTTTGATAATTCACTTATTTGTCCACTTTATCTAGGTATCTAACTGGTTGGTGTACAATTATAGTCATTTTTATTTCTTTAAAGTTGGTAGCAACGTACCCAATTTCATATCTCATTTTAGTAATTTATGTCTTCTCTTTTTTTCTTAGTCAGTCTAGCTAAAGTTTCACCAATTCAATTGATCTTTTTAAAAAGCTAACTTTTGTTGATTTTCTTTTATTTCATTAAACTCCCTTTTTTCTCTTCTTTACTTTTCTCTAATCATTCCTTTCCTTCTGCAAGCTTTAGGTTTTGTTTGCTCTTCTTTTAGAAGAGAAGGTTTTGTTTGCTCTAGTTAGGTTGTAACGTTCTTGTTGATTTGAGATCTTCTTTTTGAATGTAGGTCATTGCAGCTATAATTTTTCTGTTGTTCTATCATGGTTGGAGAAGAAACTTTGTATTATTTAAATCTTTCTAAGTACTTTTGAGACTTGCTTTGTGATCTAACATATGGTCTATCCTATGTGCAATTGTGTGCCATTATGAAGAATCTATATTCGAACATTGGGTGAAACATTATATATGCCTGTTATTGTAGTTGTTCTTTCCAGTATTGTATAGTGTTCTATTTCCTTATAATCTTCATTCATTTTGGAGGAATGATCTATCCATTATTTAGAGTATTCATAGCTAACATCATACTCAATGGTGAAAAGCTGAAAGCTTTTTCTCTAAGAGTAAGTTTAGGAGGGGTGCTGGGTGACTCAGTTGGTTAAGCAACCAACTCTTGATTCCAGGCTCAGGTCATGATCTCAGGGTCGTGGGATTGAGCCCTGCATCAGACTCCATGCTGAGCAAGGAGCCTTCTCAAGATTCTTTCTCTACCTCTCCTTCTGCCCTCCCCTTTTTACGCTCTCTCTATGAATAAATAAGATCTTAAAAAAAGAAGAGAGTAAGACAAGGATGCTCACACTTGACACTTCTATTCAACATAATATTGGAACTTAAAGCCAGAGATATCAGGCAAGAAAAAGAAATAAAAGGCACCCAAACTGGAAAAGAAGAAGTAAAACTGTCTCTATTTGCACTGACATATTATACTTAGAAAACCCTAAAGATTCCATTGAAAAAAAAGTTAGAACTAATCAACAAATTCAGTAAAGTTTGAGGATACAAAATGAATAAACAAAAATCATCTGTATTTCTATACACTAAAAACAAGCTATTATAAAAAGGAATTAAGAAAACAATCCCATTTACAACTACTTCAAGAAGAATAAAATACCTAAAAATAAATTTAACCAGAAAGGTGAAAGACTTGTACGCTGAAAATGATAAGATGTTGGTGAAAGAAACTGAAGAAAACATAAATAAACGGAAAGATATTCTGTGCTCATGGATCAAAAGAAGTATTGCTAAAATGTCTATACTACCCAAAGGAATCTATAGATTCAATGCAACCCCTATCAAAATTCCAGTGGAATTTTTCACAGAAATAGAACAAACAATCCTAAAATTTGTATGGAACCACAAAAGACCCCAAAGTCAAAGCAATCTTGAGAAAGAACAAAGCTAGGGGCATTATACTCCCTGATTTCAAACTATATTATAAAGCTATAATAAAACAATATGGTATTTGCATAAAACCAGACACAGATAAATGGAAAAGAATAGAGAGGCCAGAAATAAAATCACACATACATGGTCAATTAATTTACAAAGGAGTCAAGAATATACAATCAGGAAAGGATAGTCTCTTCAATAAATGATGTTAAGAAAACTGAACAGTCACATGGAAATAATGAAACCCCTATTTTATGCCATATATAAAAATCACCCCAAAAATTAAAGATTAAAGACTTGAACATAAGACCCCATATCATAAAATTCCTAAAAGAAAACATAGGCAGTAAGCTGCTTGACATTGGTCTTGCTGATGATGTTTTGGGCTTGACATCATAGGGCAATAAAAACAGAAATAAACAAGTGGGACCACATCAAAATAAAAAGCTTCTCCACAGCAAAGGAAACCAGTAACAAAATGAAACAGTAAGCTACAAAATAGGAGAAAATATTTGCAACCCATATATCTGATAAGGCCTTAATATCCAAAATCTATAAAGAACTCATACAAGTCAATAGCAACAAAACAACAATCCAATTAAAAAATAGGCACATATTGGGGAGAGTATGTGCTATGGTGAGTGCTGTGAAGTGTGTAAACCTGGCGATTCACAGACCTGTACCCCTGGGGATAAAAATACATTATATGCTTATAAAAAAATAAAAAATAAAAAAATAAAGATGGAAAAAAAAACCCAATACCAACATACCTCAAAAAAAAAAAAAAATAGGCACAGGATCTAAATAGACATTTTTCCCAAGAAGACATACAGATGGCCAACAGGTACATGATAAGGTACCTCAACATCACTAATCATCGGGGAAATGCACATAAAAAAACACAATGAGACATTACCTTACACCTGTTAAAATGGTTTTATAAAAAAGATAAGGACTAACAAGTGTTGGTGAGGATGTGGAGAAAAGGGAACCCTTGTGCACTATTGGTGGTAAAGTAAATTGGTATAGCCACTATGAGAAATAATACGAACATTCCTCAAAAAATTAAAAATAGAACTATCTTATGATCCAGCAATTCCACTTCTGGGTATTTATTTGAAGGAAATGAAGACACTAACTTGAAAGAATAACTGTACCCCCATGTACATGTACAGAAGTATGTTGGGCTGGCAGAAAGGGCTACTTAAGATGGCGAAAGCTCCCTCCACAAGACCTGAACTCGGACTGGAGAACAAAGGCCCAAGATGGTGAAAGTTCCTGCCACAAGACCTAAGCTCGGACAGGAGAACAAAGGCCCAAGCAGGAATCTGAGACCCCTGCCCCGGGCTCCTATGGACCAATGGGACCGCAACGAGCAGGCAAAATATCCGAATAAGGGAAACTTGCCAAAAGACCCCTGAGCTCCCCTCGAGACCCCTTAAAAGCCCCCTCCTCCCTGCCTTAGGCCGACTTCCGCCACTCTGTTTTCCAGAGTCTCGGAACCTTGCCCGAGGGTGCCCACCTCCTCCCGGCTCAACTTTCCTGTCTCCCCTTCTCCTGAGCCCTGAAACTTCGCCAGAGAGTGCCTTTAATAAATCTTGCCTTGCACCCACTTTGCCTGGTGTTGTGTTTATCTCGCCAGAAAAACTTTACAAAGTTCCATACATACAATTGAATATTATTCAGCTGTATAATAGGGAAGAAATCCTGTAATAATATGGATGAATATATATGGTATATATCAGTTATATCTCAAAAAAATATTTAAGACATCAACTGTCATTGTGAAGTTTATCTATTTCTCCCTTTAATTCTGCCAATTTTGGCTTCATATGTTTTGGGAGCCCTTGTTGCATATGTATGTGGTTATAATCACTGTATCTTTTGTTCTGTTTTTAAAAGATTTTATTTATTTATTTGTCAGAGAGAGAGAGATCACAAGTAGGCCGAGAGGCAGGCAGAGGCAGAGGCAGAGGGAGAAGCAGCTTCCCTGCCGAGCAAGGAGCCTGATGTGGGACTCGATCCCAGGACGCTGGGATCATGACCTGAGCCGAAGGCAGCCGCCCAACCAACTGAGCCACCCAGGCGTCCCTCACTGTATCTTTTTAATGTATTAACTTTTTATCAATATGTAATGTCCTTCTTTGTCTACTGTAACAATTTTTGACATAAAATCTATTTTGTCTAATATTATTATAGAAGCCCATCTCATTTTGGTTACTATTTGCATGGAATATCTTCTTTCGTTTTTTCCTCTTTCAACCTATTTGTGTCTTTGGATTTAAAGTGAGTCTTTTGCAGATAGAATATATTTTGATACTATTTTTAATACATTCTTCCAATTTCTGCTTTTAATTAGAGAGTTTAATCCACTTATATTTAAATTGATTACCAGTAAGGAAGAACTTATTTTGCCATTTTGCTATTTTGCTTTATATATTTCATTTTTTTGTTTTTCCTCAGTTTTTCCATTAAGGTCTTCTTCTATACTTAATGGATTTTTCTAGAGGGCTACTGTGTTCCCTTGTTTTCTTTTTGCATATTTCTAGTTATTTTCTTAAATGGTTGCCTTGGAGATTACAATTAAAATCCTAAATGTATAACAATCTAATTTAAACTGATATTTACTTTCATTGGCATATTAAAACTCTGTATAAAACACCACTCTCACTTTATATTGTCATAAATTATGTATATGTATATACTTTATTTATCCATTGACACAGATTTATAATAATTGCTTATGCACTTACGTTTTAAATAATACAGAAAAAAAAGAGAAGTTACTAACCAAAAATGCAGTAACACTGGGTTTTATAACTACCTATATAGTAACTTTTACCACTGTTCTTTATTTCTTTGTTTGACTTTGTTACTGTCTGGTGTCTTTTCATTTCAGTCTGGAGTAGTCCCATCAGCATTTCTTGTAGGACATGTCTACTAGTTCTGAAATTCCTCAACTTTTGTTATCTGGCAGGCTTTTATTTCTCCTTTATTTTTGAAGGATACTTTGTCAATTATAGAATTCTTGGTTGATGGCTTTTTTCTTTCAGCACTTTGTATCCCACTGCCTTCTGTCCTCCATGGTTTCTGATGTGAAATTGGCTGTTAGCTTTATTGAGAATCTCCTGTACAAGATAAGTCATTTTCTTCTAGCTGCACTCAAGAGTCTTTCTTCATCGTTGATATTTAATAGTTTGATTATAATGTATCTCAGTGTGGATCTCTTTGTATTTATCCTAGTTAGTAGTCATTGAACTTCTTGGATTCACATCTTTCTTCAAATTTGGATCATTTTTGGCCACTATCTCTTTAAATATTCTTTCTGCCCTTTACTTTCTCACCTTTTCTCCAGGAACTCTGATGATTATGTTGGTAGATCTGATGGTGTCCCACAGGTCCCTTAGATTCTGTTTACTCTTAACTATTTTTAATTCTGCCTCTTAGATTGGTTGATTGCAATTGGCATATCTTTATATTCACTAATTATATTCTTATATTGATCTTTATATTCGCTAATTCTTTAAATTCACTAATTCTTTATATTCACTAATTCTTTCACTTTATATTCACTAATTCTAATCACTTTATATTCACTAATTCTTCTGTCTGCTCAAACATGCTGCTGGGTCACCATAGTGATTTTTCATTTCAGTTACTGTAATTTTAAGATCCAAGATTTCTTTTTGGTTCCTTTTTATAATTTCTGTATTTTTATTGATTTTTTTTCTCTATTTGGTGGTACTCTGTTCTCCTTGTTTCATCTAGTTCTCTGTCCATAGTTTCTTTTATTTCCCTTTAGCTCAAGACAGTTGATTTAAAGTCTTTGTCTAGTAAATCCAATGTCTGGGCTTCCTTGGGGATAGTTTCTGTTAATTTTTTCCTTGTAGATACCATACATTCTTGTTTCCTTACATGCATAGGAATTTTTTGTTGAAAACTGGACGTTTTTAGTATTATAATACAGTATTTCTAAAAATCAGATTTCTGCCCCTCACCAGGGTATGATGCTGTTGTTTCTTTTGAGTTGTACTTACGTGTTTCATTGGTGACTTTTCTAGACTATTTTTGTAAAGACTTCATTCTCTGTCTTTTGTGATTATTTAAGTCTCTGTTCCATTAACTTAGTGATTTGGCAGCTTTCCTTAAACATGTAGAGACAGACAAAGCAAAACAGAGCAAAAAACACTCTCCCAGTCTATGCAGATTGTTTCCGAGTTGGGGTACTCCTTCAGTGCTTGTCCAGGCTGTTTACTGTTCTTTCTTAGACTCAATTTTCTACTTACACAGAGCCTAAAGATCAGTCAGAGGTGAAAGTTTACAGTCTTCTCAGGTGCTTGTTGAATATGTGTCTAGCCCTGGATGTGTGTGTGCCATTCTGGATTTCTCAGAATACATGGGAGCTTTTCAAAGCTCTTACTCCCCATGTACCTCCTTTCCCAGCCTCTTCTAGGATTTTCAGTGTGCCTCCTGCTTGCACCAACTGTTGTCCCTTACCCCCAGAAAGCTGAAGTAGCGTATACCTTTGAATATTTTTCACAAATACCACTTTAAAGACAACTCAAACTCTGAGAGTATTTTGAGGTGCATGAAACAAAGACAAGCCCTTGAACCAATTCTTCAGGAAGCCACCAAATAAGTCAAAATGCACAACCATAATGCTTTGAGAAAAAGGTCTATATTGCTTCCTCTAACAGCAAAAAGTTGCACCAGAACATGAGTCACCGACCCCTCGACCACCACTAAGCCATAAAACGGGGGAACAGTTGTGGCAAACTGAGGTAAGGCCTTGAAAACAAGCAATCTTATTATGAATTGGAGTAACGTAATATATACCTGAAAAGTTCTTTGAGCTATTGGTATGCCTAAGTGGGAAGTAATTTTACTTTCCTAAATAAGTAACAATAGAAGATTGGTACTGAATATGTAACACTCTAATCTCAGTAGTAACTATCTACTTATGCACTTAACAATTGAAAAGTAGAACTTTTACTATATTAGAGTATTTGCTAGGAAGCTAAATTCTATCACTCCAAAATGAAAAATTATAAATTTGTTTTCCCTAGATGCTTTCCTATAAAAATCAATTCTTTCACTGATAATTTATATGGGAATTTTTTGGGTTAAAAAAAACACTGTGTAACTTTGAACAAGTCATTAAACCTCCCAGACCAAGCACTTTCCTCTATAGTGTTGCTATTCAAAGTTTGGTCTACAAACCAACAGAACTGGCTTCACTTGAGAACTTGTTAGAGATGCAGAATATCAAGCCTACTATACCCTGGTATAGGATACTGCTCTACCCCAGACCTACTGACTCAGAATCTTCATTGTAACAAGATCACCTAGGAATGATACACAAAAATTAAGTCTGAGAGGTACAACTCTATGAATAGGGTATGGGGAGAGTAAGTAAATGATCTTAAGGACCCTTATAACTGATTCTTCAAAAAAAAAATCAGATCTGACAACATTGGAGCCTGTATTATCTTGTGGTGACCATCAGCTACAGCTGAGTAGCAGCTACCCCATTAGATGGGACATGAACTCTCTTTGGCCTCCTAGTCCTCATCTAGCCTCCTTCGTGTATTTATGTTAACTGCTTGGCCCCTGTTCAGCCTCTAATCTAAATCAGATTCCAACCAGAATTGAGGGAGTCCCTTTCTAAATGAGGGGTACCTTTAGAGGTAAAAATTCATTATCTGTATGTGTCTTCAGGTGAAAGAAAAAAAATGTTAATTTACCTTGATGGGAAGTAGTGAGGTCCAGGTAGAAAGTAAGGGTGATGAAAAGAAAATCGTGGTGGTGTCCCAAACAACGTGGCTGGATGGCCAAGGGGAGGAGCTTGGTAGACATGTGAGTGTGGAATAGGAGGAGCCTGGGGGATTGGCGCACTTCTGGGACAAGTGGAAACGCTGGGATACTCCTTGGGAGGTTGGATGGTTGAGGTCGCAAATCTGGCATGGGCAGTACTTGCACTAGTTGGAATCCTGTTGGTGTTCTCCAGAGAGACAGGAGTAGGTCTCTTCATGGAGCGACTGGCTCCGGAGTGCAGCCGATGAGTGTCTGTTTGGGAGGGCCCAGCAAAGCGCTGGGGTGGGAGTGCTGGACGGAGGGGCAGACTTGGAGCCTGGATGCCCACCTGGGCAGTACTGGAGACGCTGGGCTGGAAAAGTGAGATGGGGCTTGGGCGCTGGACTGCAGGTGTGGGCAGTTGGATGGCAGGTGGGGCATCACCTTCAGAAATAAAAACAGCATAGGTCTGACATTAATTGAGTTGCTCCATGTTTTTCTTTATCCAGAATTTAATAAACTGTACAACCAGAAGTCCTCACTAACCATCTCACCTAATAACATTACCACATCACACCACTCTATTTCCTTTACAGAATTTGAACAAATTGAAATAATTCTGTTTACCTATTTTATATTTTTTTGTCTCTCTTTCCCATCTAGATTCTAAGTGCCATGAGAGGAGAGACCTGTTCTGTTTTGCTCCCTGCTGTATATCCAGGGCTCAAAAGTCTGTATGGCCTTCAACAAATATTTCTGAATGGATAAGTAAATGACTAAAGTTGAAAGATGAAAACATACAAATGCTAATGTGTATATATAAATGTTTCTTTAAAAAAGTAATATGAAACTACTGACAGTGGTTACTTCTAAGGAACAATCATCTGGGAGAAGGGACAGGACAACGGGCAGCTAGACTTTTATTATATATCTGTTGGTACTGTTTGAATTTTCTATTGCGTAAATATATTAACCTTACTTTGAATATTGAGATTTCAGGGTAGTATATGGGTCATTTTTCTACTCTTTCATATACTTCCCTATATTAAATTGACATTAGAATGACATTTAATTTTTTAATTGAAAAAATAAACAATCAGTAAAATTATTTTGCTTCATTGCATTCAATGTCAATGCTATTACAAAAGGAAATTCCCAGGTGAGAAGAGGACTTGCCATAGGTCAACAATTTGTGACAGATATGAAAACAGTATTTTGCAGCAAGGCATAACATATATGGCAGAATTTTATAGGTAGGTGAAACAATCATGTTCTTGAACAAGAGAGGACTACTAATTGAGTTACCAAGTTATTCAAATAGCACATTTAGCCTAAACTTAATTAAACGTTTCCAAAGAAATATAGAGGGAAGCCACAGCAATAGAGTCATGATCTGGTTTATTCCAGTGCATTAGATCTCCAGTGCAGTCCAAGAACAGACTCTATGATTAGAAATATGTCTCTGCAAGAGGTTGAAAGAAATGTAGATCTTTTCTTAGTGTTGCCCAGGGAAGGCCTTTCCTTCCTTCTTTCTCTCCAGGAAAGGAATATAATGCTCCTCTTAAACCTGCAAGTAGGGAATTAAGGGCTCTATCTATCTGTTTCAAAAATGGCCCCTGACCCAGTCAAGCACAGACAACACAGGGTCAGGGTGTGAGTGAAGCTGTCCTGACTCATAGTTGTTAAGGTTATGTGCCCCCCGACCCCGGTGAGGCACTGGCCTTAGACCTTTCCTGATTGATCAAGCATAAAATAATTTCCCTCTTCCATGTTCCCTTAGAACATGTAAGTCTATAACTTATCACAAAATATTATAAATCTCTGTTACTTGCTTCTCTGTCACCCCTACCCACAATCACAAAACCGGAAGCTTGAGAGCAGGAGCACTTTCATTCATACCTGCATCCCAGGTTTTGGCATGGAACTTGGCTAATAATAGTTAAGAAAGCTATAACTAGATGGGGGGAAAGAAACCCTAACAAATAAATCTATACCTGATAGCACTTCTACCACCGATCTGATATAAGGAGAACTCCCTTATCTAAACAACAATGAAGCCAGAATGACTTGTAATTGAATTATCACTGTACTCAAGACATCTGCTCCTAAAAGCTAGACCTCTGACCCAGGTTTCTCCTCCCTATAGCTAGTACAAGAAGCTCTTAGTCCTCAGTAAAGAAGTATGATCTTCCTAGGCAAAGTAAAGTTATATAGACCAACTGGTATTATTTTAGTTACTGAAGAAAGAAGTAACTCATTTTTTAGCTGACATGAAATGTTCTTTTTTACCAAAGATATTTCTATAAAAAAGCAGTACCAGGCATGAGATGATAAATCATGCATCCTTTAACTCAATATTCACCAAGTAACCAACATATGTCAGGCACTGTTTTGGTCTGAGGTTAAAAATAAAATAGATGCATAGAGAGTTATATAGAAGTATAAGGAAGATGTCCTAAATGTTGAAATTCTGGTTGCTAAGCAGGAAGTTAAAGTCTGCAACATCCAGTCATCTCCATAAACTGTCAGTGAAGAGAGAAGACTTGTGGGAAGGGCAGAGCTCTAATGTATCAAACTTTGGATAAGGGATTGAAAAGACTAGCCAGTCATCCGTTTTCTCTTCTTCTAGCACATAGTTAAATTACCTTTCCCAGCCTCCCTGGCAGTCAGAGGAGTTGCCATGTGGCCAAGAGCTACCTAATGGATGGTAGAAGAGATGTGCATGGCCCCTGAGAACCTTTCAGGCATTATCTTCCATGCTCTTTCCTATTCTGTAGATAAATGCACACTAGTCCAGTGGCCTTGGATGCCACATATTAAAGATGGCAGTGCCACAGCATAGAAGTAGTTTGTGCCCAGGAGTCACTCCTTCAAAGACATCTGTACACTGACTAGAAATACCTATTTTAGACTTTAAATGGATAAAAATAAACAATAATTCTCTTTAAACCATTATGTTTAGGTGCTTATAAAGCAGCTAGCATTATCTAATCATTACATGAAATAAAGAGCAGAATTCTAGATCTATGATATAATATGATAGGAACAAAAGAAGTTATTAATTTTTGATACTCCCCCACCATCTCTCCAAAAGGGAAAGAATCCACTGCCTGTACTGACTGGACAGAGGGTGCACTGAGGCTTTTGTTGTGTGACTGGGATAAATAGTGAAGGAATGAATAATGGCAGAAACTGAGAACAGACCAAATTTCTCTACAAGAAAAAGTTATATGGAGGTAGTATGGAGAGAAGGACCAGCATGTTGCTGAACAATGAGAAAAAGAGGCAGAGAGAGAAGGAGAGGGGAGAGAAATGGAGTAACAGGCAGAGACACAGAGACAGAGATGGGAAATGGAGAATTGGGATAAACACTGAACTGATTAAGAAAAAAAAAAAAGTGGGACTTTGTAAAGAGACAATGGTAACGAGGAGCCCCAAGATGACTTACAGTATGTTGAACCATGTGATTCTTCCTTCCCTGCCCCCATCAAGAAAACCTACAATAAAGAACTACATCACTTTTCAAAGAATTTCTGAGTCAGATTTGTGTTTCTCATGGACATGATACTTTGCTGGAATGGATCTTAAGGCAAAGAGAAGACCAGATTTTTTTTGGATTATAACTGTATCAGAATAATGGAGGTTTTTTGGTTTGTTTCAGTTAAATAACTGAAAAGGCACCATATATCTACTACCAAACAACTAAAATAGTAGTAAACTTTTTAAATTTAAAGTTTAGAGAAAATGTATAAATTCAGAAGAGTGAAAGATGTCAACAGACAATATAATAAGGCAAACCAATTTTGGGCTTTAGAAATAAAATGTAGAGAACAAAACAATTCACCAGAAAATTCATATATGTATAAAGTGACATTTAAAAGCCAGCCTAAAATAAATATAACTTCCACCAGAGTTCTAGAAGACTTTAAAATAAACAAATTTGATATTTAATATAAAATGAGAATGCTGGCATAACCAGCATCAAAGACATTTGATAAAAGAAAGATATCTAAAAAGAATTCTGGATTATCATGCTGTAATCATTTTTGGAAATGAGAAATAGAAGAGCTTGGGATATGGCATTAAATATGAAAGACACAGTGGACACAATGCATCGGTCATAGAAATAATAACAGATAAGGTGCTATAGATGCCATCAAAGAAATAGTAAAATTACTTGTATTGTTATCTAGTCTTTCTACAACTACCCTATAAGCTCTTCAATAGGAGACTATCAAGATACCTTTGTATTCTATCTCCTATATTTAGTACTTAATAAACATTATGTAATGGGGGATAGGTAGGTAGGCATGCAAATATAACAGTAGAATATACTACAGACTGAGAAAACATCTGAGATGGAAATATTCACCAAAACAAGGGAGAATACCAAATTACATTGCTAGATTTCAAATAGATTAACTTAATGAGATAAAAATATACTAAGATGCATGCATCTTATGTATTATAGTACATAACACATAATTGCTTATTAGAACAAACAGGTTTAGTAGAATACACAGTAAAATGAGATAACCTTGATTGAGAACCAAATAATGGATAAAGACTAATACAAAGTGCATGAATTCTGTATATGAAATATACAGGCAGTAGTGATCATGACATACTTATATTAAGATCTTAACAACAAGAAAAGACAAAAAAGTCCACCCTGGGGTTATTAGATTTTTGGAAATACAGATGTCAGCTAGGGGGAAATAAAGCTAATAGGGATAACTAAAATTAAGAGTTCATTAAAAAATGAAGGCTATTTTATATGATAATGCTAAAAACCCAGAAGAAAAAATTGTGCCTCAAATAAATCAGAAAGTTGTTAATGGTTAACTGAGCAAATCAGAGAGAACCCATCAAAAAGGAAAGACATCTTTTAAAGATGAAAAGCTTTTCCAAATGTGTAAAATAAGAAGTCCAAGTGTGTACGTGCAAATAAAAATTAGGCAGTCCAAAGGAAAATTGAAGGAGTCACATCCGAGGGACCTCAAAGTCAATGCTAAGTGACTCTATCACAGAAAGAAGAAACCCAGTGGAATCAATGGAATAGTGATTACAGTATAAAAGGCAACTGAAAGAAGAACAGAGAGAACAGAAAGACTCAATAAACCCCTTCTGACACAAAAGACTGTAAGATGTCTGAACTCCAATTCATTTTCATAGCAGATATGTTAAGAATATATACACTACTGTGGTATAATGGCAAGTTCACAGAGTGTTCTAATCCAGATTGACAAAATTAATAGAAGTAGATCTTAAGTGAATGCCACCTAACATCTGTAGAGAAACTCCAAGTCAGAACTGGGAAAATATTAGCTGAAGTAAATACAAATGGTCTCATAAGGCATTTAACTGTGGATAGAAGCAAATAAAAGAGAGGTCTTAGAAAAAGGAATAAAAGAGAAAACATACAGATTATGAAAGTAGAAATCATAAATAACATAGCAGACAAAACAAAGTAAGTTACGAAAAGCATAATTAAGCCTAGGTTGAAATACAGAATTAAAGGAGATACTGCCAAATAGTGAAGTATGGAAGTGCTTGACTGTGCTGGAAGAGAATAGGGCAATAGAATGAGCTTTCTGCATCTTTCTCTTGAGACTAGACATCTTGACTACGGCTTTGTTGCTGTCAATTGCTATAATGATGCACAGAGAAAAAAAACATTGAAAATGTGTAATATTCTAAGAAGTCAATTTTTAAGATATCTAAACCTCTCAGCACATAGGGGTGGCTTTATTACCAAAAGGATCTGAGCAGGTGGAAACTGGAAAGAGCAGTAGTTTTAGACCAAGTAATAGTAGGTAGTGAATGTATAAAGCTCTGCCTAAGAGATGGTTAAAATAGATTCTGGAAGAACAAACCCATGATGGGAGAGCCCTACAACAAGTTCTTAAGATACTAGTTTTTCAACTTTAGGTTATTAAAAGGAACAGACAGGAATGTTATAAAGAACTGATAATAGAGGAGAAATTTAGGTAAATTTAAGTAAAGACAATATAGAGAACCAAATATTTGGTTACTTCCACTGCTTGTCTAGAGCAGCAAGAGAATGGTCTTAACAGATCAGTCATCCTTGCTAAATTCCAGAACAGGATGCTCTGTACACCATTAGCAAGGCATTCTTTTATGCTAATAGTAAAAAGATACTCCTATTTCCTTTTGAATTACCTCATCATTTCCTGCATTATCTGCCTAATCTATGGGCTTATCCAATTTAGTTAAATAGTCTGAGGTTTTACACACAGAACATTTGCTACTCTGGGCAAACCCAAATGCTTTCATATCTACTGAAATTTTTCTTTCTCCAATTTCATGTTTTTACTTTCCTCTTGATTTTTTCTCTTAATACTATTGTTCTAAAAATTCTTAAGTTAACAGAAACAAAATTTCAACTTAAGGTAAAAATTTCACACAACTATTAAAAATTCATAATCTACTGGGACGCCTGGGTGGCTCAGTGGTTTGAAGCCTCTGCCTTCGGCTCGTGTCATGATCCCAGGTCCTGGGATCGAGCCCTACATCGGGCTCTCTGCTCAGCGGGGAGCCTGCTTCCCTTCCTCTCTGCCTGCCTCTCTGCTTACTTGTGATCTCTGTCTGTCAAATAAATAAATAAAATCTTTAAAAAAATTCATAATCTATAATAAACTCACCAACTGGATGAGTGATGGTGTTCTGTAGGCTGGGAATTACCACAGAGTAGGTAGGTGAGCGATAAGGATATATTGTTGTAGGATTTGTAGAGATGATATTCTGTGTGGTACCAGAAAATACATTGGAAACACTTAGAGGGAAGCGTTTTCGCTTCCCTGGACGAGGTTGATAAACCCAACCTATAGAAGAAGATAAGCAATTTTTAATTGGAACATAAGGACCCTATTTAGCCTTTAAATAGTTCTTTTCACACAAAAAAACTTCTTAAAAAATTATTGTCTAAAGTAAAATGTCTTTTCCAACTTTATTATGTAATTTTTGTGCATTTTAATGTCTATATAGTTCCCAACTAGTGGTCAATATTGTAAGCCATAATTCAAAGGAAGAGTGAGATCAAATGTTTTATACCCAAAGACACATATTGAATCCACAGTAAAATCGACATTAAAGACACTGAGTTTGAATCCCAAAGCTTTTCCTTTACCTATGAAATAATGCCCCTGTAAGATATTCATTTCCTCCTGTTCCCTCACTTTCTATGAGATATAATTGTCTCTATCTTACAATGGAATGGTCATTAATGACCAGTCACTATTTTTATACCTAGCTTAGGAAGAGTCACTCTCCTAAACTTGGCAGTCTCAAGTCCACAAACAACCCAATTTCCTTCCAAAGTCAGAAGAGTGGAGTTTAACAGTTTGCAGCCATTGTATAACCAGAATAACTGGTTCTCTGTAACTGTTGACTCTGACACCCAAAACCTTTCTTCTCATATTTTAGAAAAAAATAATTATTTTCTCATCATGCATGATCATGTTGGCCATACACTTTGCCTTTACCCAAGCTTAATCGAAATGCCCTCGTGGCTGGGGAGTAAATCAGAAATTGTTTCAAACTACATCATGATGAGGATAAATTTGGCAATTAGAAGACATAACTGTGTTCTGATAACCATATAACATCAAAATGGAGCATGGTGCCAATCCCTGCATTCTCATTGTCTTTAAGTGTATGATGCGTATTTGTTTCTGTTGCTATGATTTTAACTCTTCATTTTCTAGTATATTTGCAAAATTGTAGACTTACATTCTGGAGTTTAACTTCATTAAATTCATATCTGTATATTTAATCAAAACCACAGTAAAATGGGTGCCTGTTTGGCTCAGTGGGTTAAAGCCTCTGCCTTCGGCTCAGGTCATGATCCCAGGGTCCTGAGATCAAGCCCCACTTCGGGCTCTCTGCTCAGCAGGGATCCTGCTTCCCCGCCACCCGCTCGCCTGCCTCTCTGCCTACTTGTGCTCTCTGTCAGGTAGATAAATAAAATCTTAAAAAAAAAAAACACAGCAAAATTATGTCCCCCAGTTTGTTATTAGTTGGCAAAATATGAGACCAGATATTCCTCTACTTGCTTCTATTTAAGAGAATGTATGCCCTGTGTCAATTCCATCATTACTATACTATTAGCCTTTATTCTTTTTATTTTACATATCAGATTAGAAAAAATATGCATTTTTGTCTAATCTTTACCTAAATCAATTTAAAAGAAATTAGAAAGAAGTTTCATTTGATTACCAGGAAATTCCTCTCTGTGCTTTTCTTTAATCTTTTGTGCTTCATCATAATAGGGTTTCTTTTGTTCTTCACTAAGTTTGTTCCACTCTAACCCGAGCTGGACACTGATTTCTGCATTGTTGGCTGCTGGGTTAGCTTTAGCTAGTGCTGGCCGGTGAATCCTTGCCCAAACCATAAATGCATTCATGGGTCGCTTCACATGACCATTTCTGTCCTTACTGAAGGGAGTATCTGGTATTCCTACATGACAAAAATTAAAAGACTGAATTAATGTGCCATACACACAGATGCAAACACAATGTTAAAATGAAGTGCACCTTCATCTATATTTATTTTTAACTGGAGGAAATACAAAGAACTGCCAGTATTCCAGAATGCCTCATAACCCCTGAACTCAGCATTCTAAACTGTAGCTTAGAATGACTCTTCTTTTCCTCAAAAAAATAATATTGTTGAAGATATTGTAGGAGTGATAATGTTGAAGACACCGTAAACTGTTGGCTTATTACTTCCTTGGGCTTTGGTAATATCTCTACCAATAGTTAACATTTAGTTTCTTTCCCATTCAAAATCTTCTATTACTGGGGAACAGGAACTAGGACTTACTCATAACTATAATCTTGGCACCAGCTCGGTGCTCCCTAAATGTTTAAAGGAACTCATTTACATGCCCCTGTAGTGTCCGTTAAGTAAAAATATTTGTAATATACTATATTCTATTTCATTATGAAGGTGAAGCTCTTGCCAGAGTGGGTGATTGACACTAATCCTATGACCTGGGAGAAAAAATAAAAGAAAAATAATAAAAGTGACTTTTAGAGAGTCATAGAACCAGTTGAAATTACAATAAAGGAAGGTGGCTAAATTCACATCTCTCACCTAATTCATCAAAAACAACTGTCTATAAACTTCTTATATTGTCTCTCCTTTAGTTACTTATTATACAAAATTTTTTAAGATGCACAAAGGATTAAATATTATAAATAAATCTTTCCCTTTCTCTCCTTTAGAAAATGAAGCTTATAAAAGAAAGAGGGTGACATGGAAAGGATCAGTAAGGAAAACAAGAAAACAGCAAATATAAAGTGAATAAAAATATGAACTGATGGTATGACTTTCCATGATATTCATTGGCATAAAATTATCTGAATTAATTTTCTAACTATATATTTGTAAATAAGGAGTAGTGACAAAATATCTATTTGTAGTTGTTACTGCTAACTATAGTCATTTTTGAAAACAATTTCTAGTTTATTCTATCTTCATTTTCTGTATTTCTCTACATTCTTAGCTTTTAGAATACTAAAGTATTACATTAATCATGTACTTAGAAAAATGGTTACTATTCATTTTTAAAGAAGACAAATCACCTCCAAATTCAGTATAAACTTTCCTATTTGAGTATAAACATTTTTTTCATTAAACACTATTTGAAATTTTCTTCTTGGGGTGCCTGGGGGGCTCAGACTATTAAGCATCTGCCTTTGGCTTAGATCAGGATCCCAGGGTCCTGGGATGGACCCTCAGGTCCTGCTTCCAGCTCAGTGGGAAGTCAGCTCTCCCTCTCCCTTTGCCCCTCCCCTTGTGCTTTCTCTCTCACTCACTCACTCACTCTCTCAAATAAAATGTTTTTAAAAAATAAAATTTTCTTCCTGATACACGTAAAAATATTGAACTACTACAATACAACAAAGTGTAGCATAGAAACTGAGGGCTGAAATAACGGTGTTTATAGTGAGAATATTCCTATTTTGTGTATAAACATTAGTCACCTCTAAATCTCATCATTCACTGGGCCTTAAAATAGATTTTTAGAAAAATGTTTGGGAATCTTGGAACATCTTAGTGTATTTTACTGGTATGTGTACAAGTCAATTGGAAGTGATACCTGTGCGGACTTTGCCCTGTAATGAATCAGTTCCATGATTTTATTTTTCTAGTTTAGGCTTCTGAACTGCTGACATGTCAGCTATGGGGCAACATAGATGAAGTTTGAAAACCAGATTCCCCTGCCGTCTAATACCTGCATCTGAGGGAAGCACGGTGAGCGGGACATCTTTGGTTTCAATTTTTACAGAAGGCTCCAGTAAGGATTGCATTTTAATAGGCACTGGTGTCAAGGGGACCTTGGTCAACCGTATCAGCTCCGAAGGCGGAGGTCCCTGAAATTGGATCCGGGCCCCAGGGGGGACCGTGTGGAGAGTCAAAGGGATCCTGAGGTCTTGCTGGTGTGGCCCAAAGGCACTGGATGGCTGAGCTAGGATGACTTCTTTGTTGCCGTGGACCAGGCCATTGGACGCGGGCTCCGTGGCCAGCCTGCAGTCCTCGCGGAGTCTCTCGGGCTCCTCTGTTTTGATGACTCCTTCTCTGATGGTAGCCAGGTTTTTGCCTTCCCCGCCTTTCACCACGTCCCTCATGACCTCCTCCGCCTCCAGCTTGCCCTTCTTCTCGTCCCCTCCGTGGCAGTCGAGAGCTGGCCCCAGGCCTTCTACCTTGGCCGCCCTGGAGGACCTAGGGCCTGCCTCCACAGGCCTTCGCGTCCCCGCCGACGGATCCAAGTCGGCCCCCTGCTCCTGCTTCTCAGCCTTGACGTGCAGCGCCCGGGACTGCACCGGGTGCAACTCCGGTCGGCAGGGGGCGCCGTCGGACGCGGGCGGAGGCGGTGGCAACAGCAGCAGCTCGGGCCTCAGCTGCAGCCGCCGTGCTTGCGCCGGTGAGGCGACGACGCCTTCGTCCCGGGCCTGAGCCAGCGGTGGCCCTGGCGGCAGCAGCAACACCTGCTCCGGCTTCACCTGCAGCAGCCGCCGCGCCGCGGGCTGTACACCCGACGCCTGGGCCTCCCCGCACGACGAGGCCACGGTCGCAATGGCGGCCGCGCACGGGGTGGGCGGCGACGGGGGAAGCTCCGCGGCCGCAGCCCTAAAGGAGGTGCCCTCAACCGGCAGCTGTGGGGGAGCAGGGCGGAGCGGGCGCGGCGGGGTCGCCCGCGGCAGTTGGCGCGGCTGAGGTTGCGGCTCCGGCCTGGCTCTCTCCATGGGGGGAGGGGGACACCCGGCCTGGTCCCGGCCCGGATTGTGAGCTCAGCCGTTTGTTGGCGACCTTCCCCCTACCCCTTTCGGTTAAGACTCTTCCAAGGTCCTTGCTACCCAGAACCCTACGCGGTTCAAAAAGCGGCCCTCCGTCTTGGCCTCGCCCAATCACAAGCGTCCCGATACCCCCGGCCCTCCAATCACAGGCGCATTCTGCGGCCCTTCCGGCCCTTGGCTCTCTCCTCGTGCTGGGCCCTCGAATCACCCGTGATGGCCTGGGCTGTCGCACGTGCTGCCCATTTTCCCCCTCTGACTTTGCCTCTCTTCCCGAGTTCTCATCCGGCCGTTGTCCTTAGTTACCCCTCCCCCGCCGGGAGAGCCCGACAATGGTGTTGCCCAGGAGACGGTGCGGTTCCACGCCACTGACCTCGGGAGGATAAAGTCCAGTGAGTCCCGTACGCGGCGTGGGGAACCTGGCCTTGTATGTGCGATTTGCTCTGCCGAGTACACCGAAGGCGCCGGGCATCACTGGGGGCCTTTGGATCCATACCAAGGGGAAGAAAGGGGAGGCTTTGCAACTCCCCCTTTTGCACAATAACTGTACTATTAAACTTTGAATTAATCATAAGGTTCTTTGGGCCCTACTTGCAGAAACACGTGCCAAATCCGTCTCCTAAAAAATCCTAATGGCCTTCCACCGCCATTACTCTGTTCCAAGCTTCCATAATCTTTCGCCTGGATATTGCCATGGCTGTGTGAATACTCTCCGTTTTCACCCTTGTTCCACTATGTTCCAGCTGCCCGAGATCTTTTTTAAAGTGCAAATATAGTTCTGTTCTGTCACACCTCGCGCTCCTAAATATTCCCATGGCTCCCCACTGACCGCATGATAATGGTCTAATATACTTGCAAAGCATATAAAGCCCCAAAAGGCTATGGCTTTGTGGACTCCAGCCACCCTGGCCTCTCATCATTCTACCGAAAGGGGCTTTGAACGCTGTTCCCCTCTTGTGTCTCCTTGCCTCCTGCTGCGCGTTTTTAAAATCGCAGTCCAAATGTCACTTTCTCAGAGAATTCTTATTATCTGATTCTGAAAATCAGGTCAGATCTCCTTTATGCACTCATATGTCCATCATTTCTTTTAAAACTTTTACCACAATTCGTGCTTATGTATATCTTTATGTCATTATTCTACTGACTCCACTACTTGACTATAAACTCCTTGGGGACAGGCAGTGTTTTGAATCCTCAATGCTGACCCATAGAGCCTGGCTTTAGTAGGCATTCAATAAACGCTTGTTAGGTAAATAAGGACTGCCATAGTCTAATAATAACATAGTAATTACCACCCATTTTAAGAGTTTACTCTTATCCTAGGCGCTGCTCCAAGTCCTTTCCATGATTATGCTTCTCCTTTTCTAGGACTGTGCCTATTTTCATCAAGAAAAAGAAATCTTGGATTAACATTTGCTACATTTCTAAATGATGTCCTGACTAAAAGCTATAGATTTATCTTGAGGCAGATGATTTTTGCAACCAAGACAAGTTATCTTTCAAAGAAGATCTGCCCAGTTCTCTAATGCCCTGTTGTCCAATGGGACAAACAGGAGTTCTTATACCTGGCAGGTAGACAGGGCAGTGGCTCTCCTACTTTATTATCTTGGAACCATTTGTACCCACAAAAATGATTGAAGATTCCAAACAGCTTTTTATTTATCAATATTTATAGTTTTATCTGTCAATATGGTTTTACTTATAAATACTTGCCATATTATAAATAAAAACTAAGGACTTTAAAAATGGTTATCAATTCATTTAAAATATCAATAATAAACCTAGTATATATTAACATAACACAATTTTATGCTAACACTATGTTTTCCTCAAAATTAGAAGAGTGGCATTTAAATCTAGTGTCTGGCTTAATTTAAAAAAGAAAAGAAAAGAAAACAGTTGGATTCTCATGTCTGCTTCATGCAGCCTGTTGTGTTTTACGTGTCATATGGAATACTTCGCTGTGCATTCAGGAGGGAAGAAGTCATAAAGGTAAATGTTGTCTTAGAATTACTGTGAAAATAGTATTAACCTACCAGACTCAGAAAGAATTGGTCCCTGAATCACCCCTTGAGAACTGCTGAACTAGGGTTTAAATAGAAGAGCCAACTATGTGACAAAGAATGATAAAAGAGGCAGAGAAATAAATCAAGTTAGTGTTGATTTTGTGCACGAAGAGTTCATATTCCAATGTGAGTTAGTAATCTAAAAAGCTGATATGACAGTCCTGTGTAACAGCAATGCAAATAGTATACAGGGAATATATTTTAAGCAGAAAGCAGTCTTTTTTTTTTTTAACAAAAAATAGCTCCTTTGACGTTTGATTTCTATGTTTACAATTAAATGTACAATTTGATGAGTTTTAGTGAATTTATAAAGTTGTATAACCGTCACTACAGTCTCATTTGAGAACATTTCCATCAACTCAAAAAAGGTCAAAAGTGAAACCCAAAAAACTTTCGCTTCCGTTTGCAGTAAATTCTGCTCCCACCTCCAACCCCAGGTGCTTTCCGTCTCTGTAACTTTTTCTTTTCTAGAAATTTCATTTAAACAGACTCATATGTAAACTTAACTGTTGTCTTCTTTAACTTAGCATAATTTTTTTTGAAGTTCATCCAAGTTGAATGTATTTGTAATTCATTCTTTTTTTTTTTTTACTAGAGAGTAGTATCCCTTTGTATGGAAATACCAAATTGTACATAGATATTTTGTTGTAAGATGTCTCTCATTGATCTGGTTTATCTCTTCACTAGCTGATGGGTATTTGGATTATTTCTAGGTTTTGGCTGTTATGAACATAATGTCCATTCATACACAAAATTTGTGGCACCTAGGAACAGAATTGCTAGGTTATATGATAAATATATATATAACATTTTATAAAACTGTCAAAGTGCTTTGTATAATGCATGTACCATTTTACATTTTCCACTCACAATATATGAGGGTCCCAGCTTCCCTGCTTCTTTCTAACATTTGGTATCATAAGCCATTTAAATTTTAGCCATTCCAGTGGATATGTATTATAAGTAGTAGTAAATAATTGTGATTTAAAATAAAATCACATTTTCACAGGGTGGCTTAGTCAGTTAAGCATCTGTCTTTGGCTCAGGTCTTGATCCCTGGATGCTGGGATTGAGCCCCGTTTCGGGCTCCCTGCCTAGCGTGGAGTATGCTTCTCCTTTTGCTTATGCCCCTTCCCCAGCTTGTGTTGCTCTCTGCTCTCTCTCTCTCTCTCAAATAAATAAATAATTTTTAAAAATAAATTAAGTTACATTTTCACAATAAGTAATTGTTACAGTGTTATAATAAGCAACACTGAGTGTTTTTTCATATGTTTAATTGCTATTCATATATATTCATTGCCTAGTGTCTATTAACTTTTTGCCCATTTTTTTAGATTAGGTTGTTGGTTTTCTTAATTTTGATTTTTAATGGCTTTTTTCAAAGATTTTATTTACTTAACAGAGAGATACACAGCGAGAGAGGGAACACAAGCAGAGGGAATGGGAGAGGGAGAATCAGGCTTCCTGCCGAGCAGGGAGCCCCATGCGGGACTCGATCCCGGGATCCCGGGATCATGACCTGAGCCAGAGGCAGACACTTAACAACTGAGCCACCCAGGCGTCCCTAAGGATTATTTTTATTTTAGGGTTTCTTAATATGTTCTGGATACAGGTTCTTTATTAGATACACATTTGCAAATATTTTCTCCCAGTCTGTGGCTTCTTTTCATTCTTTTTATTTTTCATTCTTAATGATGCCTTTTGAAGAGCAGAAGCTTTTAACTTTAATGGAGTCTAATTTATCAATATGCCTCATCATATCTAAGAAATCTTTGCCTAACCTAAGGTTAAAAAGGTTTTTCTCTGAAAGTGTTCTATCATACTGTCTTGATTACTACAGCTTTATGGTAAATTTTGAAATTAGGTCAAATAAGTCCTCAAACTTAGTTCTTTCTCAAAATCTTATTAGCTGTGTTTGGTCTTTTGGATTTCCATATAAATTTTAGCATTAGCTTACCAGTTTTTACCCCCCTCCCAAAAAAAACTTATTGGTATTTACATAAGAATTGCATTGAATCTGTGGATCAACTTTAAGAAAAGAGATTATCTTAATAATATTGAGTCTTCTGATTACCAGACTTAAGGCATATCTGCATTTATTTTGGTCTTTAGTTTTTCTTGATAATGTCCTGTAATCTTGGTGTTCAGTCTGCACTTCTTTTGTTAAATTTATTCCTGAATATTTTTATACTGTTGTGAATGTAATTTTTCTTAATTTCATTTCTACTTGGTTGTATTTTGATATTATATTCATATTTTCTTGTCTGTTGCACTGGCTAGAAGCTCCAATCCAATGTTGAATAGAAGTGACAAGAGTGGATATCCTTGTTTTATACTTAATATTGAGGGAAAGCAAAGCATTGTCTTTCATTTTTAAGCATGATGTTAGTTGTAGGTTTTATATAGTTGCATTTCATCAAATTAAAGAAGTTCTATTCTTAGTTTGTTGAGAGCTTTATTATGTTTATTGGATTTTATCAAATGCATTTTTTACATCTATTGAAATGATCATATGACTTTATCCTTTATTCCAGGGGTCAGCAACATTTTTCAGAAAGGACCATATAGTAAATATTTTTGGTTTTGTGAGCTATATGATCTCTGTTGTAATGAATCAATGCTGCTCTTATAGGATGAAGGTAATTTTAGACAACATATGAATGAATGGGTGTAATTGTATTCCAATAAATCTTTATCTACAGAAACAAAAGACATACCAAATTTGGTCTGTGGGCCATAGTTTGTTGACTCCTCCTTTATTCTATTAATATATGCACTGAATTAGGTGATACTGAGATGTTAAGTTAATCCGGGTAAACCTTACTTGGTCAAAATATATAATCCTTTTTATACATTACTGGATCCAAATACAATTCTTTTAGGAATTTTAACATGTATATTCATGAAGGGTATTGGTGTGAACTTTTCTTTTGACATATTTGCAGCTTTGATGTCAGGGTAAAATACGCTAGAAAGTATTCCCTTCTCTTCTGTTTCTTAAAGGGTTTGTATTTAATTGCTATTATTAATTCCTTAAATGTTGATAGAATTTACCAGTAAAGGGGCATCTGGGTGGCTCAGTCAGTTGGGTGTCCAACTCTGATTTCAACTCAAGTCATGGTCTCAGGTTCCTGGGGTTGGGCCCCACATTATGCTCAGCACTCAGATGGGAGTCTGCCTGAGGATTTTTCTCCCTCTCCCTCTGCTCCTCCCCCTGTACACTCCTCTCTCTCTCTCTCTCTCACACTCTCTTCCTCTCTCAAATAAATAAATGAATCTTAAAAAAAAAAAAGAATTCACCAATAAAGAAAGCCTCTGGGCCTCGACTTGCCTTTATTTTTCAGTAACTCAAGTAAATAAGTTAATGTCTTTACTTGATATTGGCCAATTCAGATTTTGTATTTCATCTTGAGTCAATTTAGTCATTTCTGTTTGCAAATTTGCCTATTTCAACGAAGTTGTTAAATTATTGGCTTAAGGTTGTTTATAATATTCCATTATAATTTTTTAAACTTCTGTAGGGTTCAGAAAGTTTCCTCTTTCATTTCTAATTTTGGTAATTTATACCTTTTTTTCTTGGTGTTTTACTAAAATTTTATCAATTCCATAGGTCTTTTCAAAGAACTGTCATTTTCATTGATTTTGTCTATTATCTTGCTGTTTTTTAAAAAATTGATTTTTACTATGATTTTTATTATTTCCTTCATTCTACTTACATTGGGTTTGCTTTGTTCTTCTAATTCTTAAGTTGAGAGATTAGTTAATTGGGGTTTTTTTAGGTTATTGATTTTAAATCTTGTTTCCTTTCTAATACAAGCATTTAAGGCTATAGATTTTCTTCTGTGTACTGCTTTACCTGTATGCCATAAGTTTTGATATATCATGATTTTATGTTCATGCAGTAGGTATTTTTTCTTTTTTATTTATTTATATATATTTTTAAATTCAATTAATTAACATATAGTGTATTATTAGTTTCAGAGGTACAGTTCAGTTTTTTATTTTTATTTAAATTCAGTTAATTAACATATATTATTGGTTTCAGAGGTACAGGTCTGTGACTCATCAGTCTTCTATAATATCCAGTGTTCATTACATCATGTGTCCTCCTTAATGTCCATTACCCAGTTACCCTATCCCCCCACCCCTCCCCTCCAGCAACCCTTAGTTTGTTTCCTATGATTAAGAGTCTCTTCTGGTTTTTCTCCCTCTGGTTTTGTCTTGTTTTATTTTTCCCTCCCTTCCCCTATGATCCTTAAATTCCACATATCAGTGGGTTCTTAAATTCCACATATCAGTGAGATCATATGATAATTGTCTTTCTCTGATTGACTTATTTTGCACAGCATAATACCCTCTAGTTCCATCCATGTCATTGCAAATGGCAAGATTTCATTTTTTTGGTGGCCAAGTAATATTCCATTGTATATGTATATACCACATCTTCTTTATACATTCATCTGTTGATGGACATCTAGTCTTGTTTCATACTTTGGCTATTGTGGACATTATTGCTATAAACATTGGGGTTCATGTGCCCTCTTTGGATCCCTACATTTGTATCTTTGGGATAAATAACCAGTAGTGTAATTGCAGGGCTGTAGGGTAGCTCTATTTTAAACTTTTTGAAGAACTTCTGTACTCTTTTCCAGAGTGGCTGCACCAGCTTGCATTCCCACCAACAGTGTAGGAGAGTTCCCCTTTCTCTACATCCTCACCAACATCTGTCATTTCCTGACTTGTTAATTTTAGCTATTCTGACTGGTGTGAGGTGGTATCTTACGGTGACTTTGATTTGTATTTCCCTGATGCCATGTGATGTTGAACATTTTTTCATGTGTTTGTTGGCCATTTGGACGTCTTCTTTGGAGAAATGTCTGTTCATGTCCTTTGCCCATTTCTTGAGTGGATTATTTATTCTTTGGGTGTTGAGTTTGATAAGTTCTTTATAAATTTTTGATACTAGCCCTTTATCTGATAAGACATTTGCAAATACCTTTTTCCATTCTGTTGTCTTTTTTTTTTTTTACTCTTTCCCTTGCTGTGCAAAAGCTTTTTATCTTGATGAAGTCACAATAGTTCACTTTTGCCTTTGTTCCCTTGCCTTTGGAGACATGTCTAGCAAGAAGTTGGCTGTGGCTGAGGTCACAGACATTGCTGCCTGTGTTCTCCTCTAGGATTTTGATGGATTTCTGTCTGACATTTAGGTCTCTCATCCATTTTGAGTCTATTTTTGTTAATGGTATAAGGAAATGGTCCAGTTTTATTCTTCTGCATGTGGCTGTCCACAATTATCCCAACACCATATGTTGAGGAGACTGACCCTTTTCCATTGGATATTCTTTCCTGCTTTGCTGAAGATTTGTTTGCCATAGAGTTGGGGGTCCATTTATGAGTTCTCTATTCTGTTCCATAGAATAGATGTTTATTTTTATGTCAGTACCATAGTGTCTTGATGATTATAGCTTTGTAACATAGCTTGAAGAACAGAATTGTGATGCTACCAGCTTTGGTTTTCTTTTTCAACATTCCTTTGACTATTCAGGGTCATTTCTGGTTCCATACAAATTTTAGGACTATTTGTTCCAGCTCTGTGAAAAAAATTGATGGCATTTTGATAGGGATTGCATTGAATGTATAGATTGCTCTAGATAGCATAGACATTTTAACAATATTTATTCTTCCAATCTATGAACATGGAACACTTTTTCATTTTTTTGTGTCTTCCTCAGTTTCTTTCCCGAGGGCTCTATATTTTGCTGAGTACAGATCTTTTGTCTTTTTGGTTAGGTTTATTCCTAAGTATCTTATGGTTGTGGGTGCAATTATAAATGGGATTGATTCCTTAATTTCTCTTTCTTCTGTCTCTTTCTTAGTGTATAGAAATGCAACTGATTCCTGTGCATTGATTTTTATATCTGCCACTTCGCTGTATTCCTTTATGAGAGCTAGCCCAAAGACTCTCATAAGAGATGAGGAAGGACACTATATAATAATTAAAGGGTCTATCCAACAAGAATACCTAACAATTGTAAATATTTATGCCTATAACATGGGAGCAGCCAATTATATAAGCTAATTAATAACAAAATTAATGAAACACATTGATAATAATAGAGTAATAGTAGGGGACTTTACCACACCACTCATTGCAATGGACAGATCATCTAAGCAGAAGATCAACAAGGAAACAAGGACTTTGAATGACATACTGGACTAGATGGACTTCACGAATATATTCAGAACATTCCTTACTAAAACAACAGAATACACATTCTTTTCAGGTGCACATGAAATATTCTCCAGAATAGGTCATATACCGAGTTACAAATCAGGTCTCAACCACTACCAAAAGATTGGCATCATTTCCTGCATATTTTCAGACCACAATGCTTTGAAACTTGAACTCAACCACAAGAGGAACTTTGGAAAGAACTCAATAGATGGAGGTTAAAGAGCATCCTACTAAAGAACGAATGGGTCAACCAGGAAATTAAAGAAGAACCAAAAAATTCATGGAAGCAAATGAAAAAGAAAACACAACTGCTCAAAACCTTTGAGATGCAGCTAAGGCAGTCCTAAGAGGGAAATATATAACAATACAAGCCTTTTTCAAGGAACATGAAAGGTCTCAAATATACAACCTAACCTTACATCTAAAGGAACTAGAGAAAGAACAGGGAAAAAAAGCCTAAACCTAACAGGAGGAGAAATTTAATAAAGATTAGGACAGAAATCAATGAAATAGAAACCAAAAGAACAGTAGAACAAATCAAAGAAACTACAAGCTTGTTCTTTGAAAGAATTAATAAGATTGGTAAACCCCTGGCCAGACTCATTAACAAGAAAAAAGAAAGGAAGGCCCCAAATAAATAAAATGAATGAATGAATGAATGATCACAACCAACACTGGCAAATACAAACAATTATAAGAACATATTATAAGTAACTACATGCCAACAAGTTAGGCAGTCTGGAAGAAATGGATGCATTCCTAGAAATGAATAAACTACCAAAACTAAAACTGGAAGAAATAGAAAACCTGAACAGACCCATAACCAGCAAGGACTCTGAAGCAGTAATCAAAAGTCTCCCAACAAACGAGAGTCCAGGATCAGATGGCTTCCCAGGGGAATTCTACCAAACATTTAAAGAAGAATTCATACCTATTCTTCTGAAGCTGTTTTCAAAAATAGAAATGGAAGGAAAACTTCCAAATTCATTCTATGAGTCCACAATTACCTTGCTCCCAAACCCAAAAAAAGACCCCACCAAAAAGGAGAATTACAGACCAATATCCCTGATGAACATAGATGCAAAAATTCTCACCAAGATACTAGCCAATAGGATCCAACAGTACATTAAAAGGATTATTCACCATGACCAAGTGGGATTTATTCCTGGGCTGCAAAGGAATGCTCAACATCCACAAATCAATCAATGTGATACACTACATTAATAAAAGAAAGGACAAGGACCATATGATCCTTTTGATAGATGCAGAAAAAGCATTTGACAAAGTATAGCATGCTTTCTTGATTAAAACTCTTCCCAGTGTAGGGATAGAGGAAACATACCTCAATATCATAAAAGCCATATATGAAAAGCTCACAGCAAATATTATTCTCAATGGGGAAAAGACTGAGAGCTTTTCCCCTAAAGTCGAGTAGACAACAGGGAAGTCCACTATAACCACTGTTGTTCAACGTAGTACTAGAAGTCCTAACCTCATCAATCAGACAACAAAAGAAAAGGCATCCAAATAGGCAAAAAAGAAGCCATACTCTCACTCTTTGCAGATGACATGATACTCTATGTGGAAAACCCAAAAGATTCCACCCCAAAGTTGCAGTAGAGATATTTTTTAATTTCCTTTGTGATTTCTCCCATGAATTACTTGGAAGCATATTGTTTAATTTCCAACTATATAGAGATTTTCCAGATTTCCTTCTATTATTGGTTTCCAATTTAATTTCAGTATGCTCAGAGAACATACTTTGTATGATTTCAGTCCATATAAATGTTACTGTGACTTGTTCTATCACCTAGCATATGGTATATTCTAGAGAATCTTTCATGTGTACTAGAAAAAGTGTATAATCTACTGTTTTTGGATGGAGTGTTCTAGTTGTTTAATAGTATTGCTCAGGTATTCTATATCCTTTCTGGTTTTCTGTATAGTTAATTATCAATTAGTATTATCAATTAGTGAGAGAGAAATATTGAAATATCCAACTGTAATTACTGAATAGTCTGTTTCTACTTTCAAAGTTATCAATTCTTGTTTCATATATTTTGGGGTTCCCTTGTTACATGCAAGTATATTTGGAATTGCTATATCTTTTTGATGAATTGACCCTGTTATAATTATAAAATGTTCCTCTCTGTCTCTAGTGATTTCCTTAAAGTCTATTTTAATATAGCCTCTCCAACTTTCTTGTGGTTAGGGTTTTCTTGGTATACCTTTTCCCATCCTATTACTTTCAATCTCTTAGAGTTTTTTATGGTTGCATCCTATTGTTTAATAGCTTTTTCTTAACCTTAAAGGAATGTATTATGGAATGGTACATCTTGAGATGAAGGAAATTTGTATTTGAAATTCAGCAGTTTCTCAAGTTTGTCGTCCTTGTAGTTTCAGTGAACTTGCATTTAATGCATATTATTACATTTTATAAAATGTCATCTCAGCTCCTTTTGATTTGTCTGCAGTGCATACTTAATATAGAGATTAGTCAATTTCTAAAATTTTTTAATTTATTATTTTTAAGCTATTATTGTTTTAATTCCAGTGTAGTTAACATACAGTGTTATATTAGTTTCAGGTGTACAATATAGTTACTCAACAATTTCATACATTACCCAATGTTCATTACAAGTACATCGTCTTAATCCCCATCACCTATTTCACCCACTCACCCCCACCTCCGCTCTGGTAACCATCCATTTGTTCTCTTTAGTTAAGAGTCTGTTTCTTGGTTTCTCTCTCCCTATCTCTATCTCTCTCTCTCTCTTTTTTGCTCATTTGTTTTGTTTCTTAAACCATATATGAGTGAAATCATATGGTATTTATCTTTCTCTGACTTATTTCTCTTAACATTATACTCTCTAGGCCCATCCTTGTTAAAAATGGCAAGATTTCATTCTTTCTATGGCTGAATAATATTCCCTTATGTGTATATACCACAGCTTCCTTATCCATTCATCTGTTGATGGACACAGGCTGCTTCCATAATATGGCTATTATAAATAATGCTACAATAAACATAGGGGTGCATGTATCCCTTTGAATTGGTGGTTTTGTATTTTTTTAAGTACCCAGTAGTGCAATTACTGGATAATATGGTAGTTCTATTTTTAACTTTTTGAGGAACCTCCATAGTGTGGCTACACCAGTTTGCATTCCCACCAATAGTGCAAGAGGGTTCCTTTTTCTCCACATCCTTGTCAACACTTGTTTCTTGTGTTTTTTATTTTAGCCATCCTGACAAGTGTAAGGTGGTATTTCATTGTAGTTTTTATGTGCATTTCCCTGATGATGAGCGATGTTGAGCATCATTTCATGTATCTGTTGGCCATCTCTATGTCTTCTTTGGAGAAATATCTATTCATGTCTTCTGCTCCCTTTTTAATTGGATAATTTGAGGTTTTGGGGCATGTTGAGTTATATAAGTCCTTCATATATTTTGGATATTAATCTTTTATTGGCTATGTCATTTGTAAATATCTTCTTCCATTCAATAGGTTGGCTTTTTGTTTTGTTGACTCTTTCCTTCACTGTGCAGGAAATTTTTATTTTGATGTATTCTCAATAGTTTATAATTTTGCTTTTATTTCTCCTCAGGAGACTTATCTAGAAAAAATGTTGCTACAGCCAATGCCAGAGACATTATTGCCTGTCCTCTCTTCTAAGATTTTTATGGTTTCAGGTCTCATATCTAGGTTTTTAATCCATTTTGTGTTTATTTTTGTGTATGGTATAAGAAAGTAGTCCGGTTTCATTCTTTTGCATATAGCTGAATAGTTTTCCCAAAACAATTTTTTGAAGAGATTGTCTTTTCCCATTGGATAGTCTTTCCTGCTTTATCAAAGATTAATTGACCATATAATTATGGGTGTATTTCTGGGTTTTCTATTCTGTTCTATTGATATGTGTGTCTATTTTTGTGCCAGTACTATACTGTTTTGACTATCATGGCTTTGTGATATAATTTGAAGTCCAGAATTGTGATGCCTCCAGTTTTATTTTTCAAGATTGCTCTGGCTATTCAGGGTCTTTGGTATTTCCATACAACTTTTAGAATTCTTTGTTCTAGTTCCGTGAAAAATGCTGTTGGTATTTGGTAGAGATTGCATTGAATGTATAGATTACTTTGGGTAGTATAGACATTTTAACAATATTTGTCTTCTGGTTCATGCACATGGCATGTCTTTCCATTTTTTTGTGTCCTCTTCAGTTTCTTTCATCAGTGTTTTATAGTTTTCAGAGTATGGGTCTTTCACCTTTTTGGTTAAGTTTAGGTGTCTTACTATTTTTGGTGTAGTTTTAAATGGGATTGTTTTCTAAATTTCTCTTTCTGCTACTTCATAGTTGGCATATAGAAATGCAACAGATTTCTCCACATTGATATTTTTTAATCTTACAACTTTGCTGAATTCATTTATCAATTCTAGTAGTTTTTTGATGGAGTTCTTTGTGTTTTCTTTATATAGTATCATGTCATCTGCAAATAGTGAAAGTTTTGCTTCTTCCTTCCTGATTTGGTTGCCTTTTATTTCTTTTTGTTGTCTGATTGCTGTGGCTAGGACTTCCAGTACTATGTTGAATAAAGGTAGTGAGAGTGGATATCCTTGTCTTGTTCCTGTCCTGAAGGGAAAAGTTCTCAGTTTTTCCCCAATGAGTATGATGTTCACTGTGGGTTTTTCATATATGGGCTTTATTATGTTACCTCTAAACCTACTTTGTTGAGGTCTTTTATCATGACTAGATATTGGAGTTTGTCAAATGCTTTTTCTGCATCTATTGAAATGATCATGGGATTTTTATCCTTTTATTGATGTGATGTATCATGTTGATTGATTTGCAAACCACCCTGGCATCCTGAGAATAAATCCCATTTGATTGTGGTGAATGATTTTTTAATGTATTATTTGATTTGATTTGCTATTATTTGTTGAAGATTTTTGCATCTATGTTCATCACAGATATTGGCCTCTTGTTCTCTCTCTCTCTTTGTGGTGTCTTTATCTGGCTTTGGTAGCAGGGTAATGCTGGCCTCATAGAATGAATTTGGAAGTTTTCCCTCCACTTGTATTTTTTGGAACAGTTTGAGAAGAATAGGTATTAACTCTTCTTTAAATGTTTGGTAGAGTTCACCTGTGAAGCCATGCAGTCCTGGACTTCTGTTTGGTGGGAGTTTTTTGATTACTTATTCAATCTTCTTGCTGGTAATTGGTCTGTTCAAATTTTCTATTTCTTCCTGCTTTGGTTTTGGTAGGTTATATGTTTCTAAGATTTATTCATTTTTTTCTAGGTTGCCCAATTTGTTGGCATATAGTTTTTAATAATATTCTTTTACAACTGTTTACATTTCTGTGTTGTTGGTTTTTATTTCTTCTCTTTCATTTATGATTTTGAGTTCTTTCTCTCTCTCTTTCTCTCTTTGAGTCTGGCTAGAGGTTTATGATTTTGTTGTTCTTGTCAAAAAACCAGCTCCTAGCTTCATTGATCTCTTCTATTTGTTTAGTTTCTGTGTTATTTATTTCTGCTCTAATCTTTATTATCTCCTTCCTTCTGCTGGTTTTAGATTTGTTTATTGTTCTTGTTCTAGTTACTTTAGGTGTAACATGGTTAATATATTTCCAGGGCTTCTGAATGGCTCAGTCATTAAGTGTGTCTGCCTTTGGCTCAGGTCATGATCCCAGGGTCCTGGGATTATGCCCTCCATTTGGCTCTCTGCTCGGCGGGAGGCCTGCTTCTCCCTCTCCCACTCTGCTTCCTTGTGTTCTCTCTCTCGCTGTGTCTCTCTGTCAAATAAATAAATAAAATCTTTAAAAAAATATGTTTCCCAAAGATAGATTAATACTGCCTTCATTCTGGTAAAATATATTTCACCAGGAGAATTCCATTTCCTCCTCTTTGGTTTATACTATTATTATCATATATGTTGTAAAATGAATACTACAATATTATATTTATTGCACTGAACAAACATGTTTTTCAAAGAAATTAAGAAAGGAGAGAAAAATTACATGGTCTTTTATACTTACCCACATATTTACTATTTCCCATGCCCTTCTTTCCTTCTTGCAGATCAAGTTATTTTCAAGCATCATTTCCTTTAGTATTTCTTGGAAAACAGGTCTGCTAGCAACAACTTCTCTGTTTTTGTTTCTTTGTAAATATTTTTATTTTACCTTCATCTTTGAAGACTAGTTTCATTGGATATAGAATTCATACTTGATCTCTTTTTGTTTTTTTCTCTCAGCACCTTGAATCCGTCATTTCACTATCCTCTTTTGTTTCTGAGAAGCAAGCCAGTAGTTAGATTTTTATTTCCCCCTTACATACTTAGTCATTTTTTCTTTTGAAGTTTTCATAAATTGTTCCTTGTTTTTGGCTTTCGGGAATTTGGGTGTGGTTCTCTTTATGTTTATTTTATTTGGGGTTTGTTGCGATTTTCTATCTGTAAGTTTTGTTTTGTTCCTCTTAAATCAAATTTGGGATGGTTTCAGCCATTATTTCTTCAAATATTTTTCCTACTCGTTTTCTTTCTCTTTTCCTTCAGGGGCTCCCATTAACACATGTTGGAATCCTTACTATAATCCTGCAAGTCTCTGATACTTTGTTCATTTTTCTTCATCCTTTTTATCTCTATTTAGTCCTTAGATTGAATCATTTCTGTTGTTCTGTCTTCAAGCTTACTGATTTTAATGTTGATTATTGTTGTCTCAATTCTAATGTTGATCTTATCTAGTAAAATTTTCATTTCAATTGTACTTTTCAATTCTCAGACTTCAATTTTTTTTAAGATTTTATTTATTTAACAGAAAGACATCACAAGTAGGCAGAGAGGCAGTCAGAGAGAGGAGGAAGCAGGCTCCCCACTGAGCAGAGAGCCCGATGCGGGGCTCAATCTCAGGACCCTGGGATCATGACCTGAGCTGAAGGCAGAGGCTTTAACCCACTGAGCCACCCAGGTGCCCCTCAGACTTCAATTTTTAATGACTTTTACTTATTAAGATTTACAATTTGTTAGTTATTATTGTATATATAATTCTTTGAACATATTTATAGTACTTTCTTTGAAGTTTTTGTCTGTGAATCCAACATCTGGACCCTCCCCCCCAGTAAATTTCTATTCACAGAAAGCTATCTTTCAATTTGCTTATGGGTCTGATAGATTTTTTGCTCTCATCTCTCATCTTTCATGAAAGGGTATCAGTAATTGTCAAATAATATATGGACTTCCATAGGGTTTTTTTTTTTTGACAATTTATGTAAGGCATAGTAGGATGTATTATTTATTTATTTAATGATAGAAATCTATTGGCAGTGACTCTTTACATCAAATCCTTGTTGTAGGTTAAGTAGTATATGCAAAAATCTGTGTCCAGAACCTCAGAATGTGACCTTATTTGGAAACGAGTTCTTTGGAGATGTAATTTCTTAAGGATTGAGATTAAATCATACTGGATTTGGATGAATCTTAAATCCCGTGACTAGTGTCCTTATAAGAATAGGAGAGGACACAGAGGCAGAGGGAGATTATGTAAAGCTGGAGGCAGAGATTGACAGGATTCCTGTTATAATTCAAGGGTGTCAAGGATTCCTGGGAGCCACCAGAAGCTAGGAAGAGGCATTGAACTGATTTTTCCTCAGAGCCTTTAGAAGGAATCAATCTGCCTTCATCTTTATTTCAAAGTGCTATTTTCCAGAACCATGAGAGAATGAGTTTCTTTGTTTTAAGCCACCCAATTTGTGGTACTTTGTTACAACCACCTTGAAAACTAATGTATTCCTTATTCTTCTCTCTCTCTTAATATAGAATGTGCAACAGAAAATTCTGGGATTGGTTATTTTCTGTGTTACTATCCATTGACTGAAAGCCTGGAGGAGAGTTTCCATTCACTGGTTAATTAATTTATTCATTCAGCAAATATTTAATGAGCCTCTAAAATCTATTAAGCTCTATGCTAGGTATTAGGAATATAACAGGGGGTAAAACAAACCATTTCTCTTCCCTTACACAGCTTACCTTTTTAACGGAAATTTTAAATTAATAACTAAACTGTCTGAGGTCACAAAAATGTCCCTTAAGGAGGCCACTTAAAAATGAGTCCACTAAGGCAGTATTATAGATTGTATGTTTGTGACAGCTCCCCCCCCCACCAACTTCATATACTAACTCCCAGTGTAGGTGTATTTGGAGATAGGGTCGCTACAGAAGTAGATAAGCTTAAGTGGAGCCATAAGGGTGGGGCCTTGATCCAGTAGGATTAGTGTCTTTTTGAGAAGAGACACCAGAGAGCTATCTCCTCTTCCCCACCCTCTTTGAGAATACACCTAGGAAAGGCTATATGAGAGCATAGCAAGAAGGTAGTCATCTATAAGCTAGAAAGGGAGCTCTTACCGAGAATGAACCCTGTCCAATCTTGATCCAGGGCTTCTAGCCTCCAGAACTGTAAGAAAATAGATGTGTTTTTTAAGCCACTCAGCCTGTGGTATTTTGTTATGGCAGCCCAAGCAGTTAATACAAACAAGTACCAAATATCTATGGTAATTGGTGAGAAAGGGATACTTTTTATCCTTCTAAAATTGTGAAATTTATTTAATTAAACTTACATTTTAGAAGGTTTAGATATAATTGCCACCACTTGCTAATTTTTAGAACAAACACAGAATGAACCAAATATTAATTGTTTATGGGAGAAGATGGACATTTTTTTTTCCTTTTTGGACTTTCAGTACAGATGATTGAGTTCATTATTCTCTACAGTTCCAGCAGAGTGGTAGCTTTGCTCAGGGCAAGTCCCAATATAAATTTTCTATTGCTGTTGTAGACATAAATTTAATGACTTAAAACAACACAAATTTATTACCTTATAATTCTAGAAGTCAGAAGTCTGAAATAGGTTACACAGAACTAAAACTAAGATATCAGTAAGGCTACTTTCCTTCTGGAGGCTCTACAGAAGAATCTGTTTTTTGATTTTCCCACTGTTGAGAAGCTACTCACATTTTTTGGCTCACAGACCTCGTCCATCTTCAAAGCCAACAAATGATCACTCTGACCTTCTAGGCCCCCCTGCTTCCATCATTACATCATCTTCTCTGGCTCATTTATCTCCCTTTGCCATCTTTTAAATATCCTTATGACTGCACTGGGATCACCCAGATAATCTATGATAATATCCCTATTTTTAAATCTTTAACTTAATCATATCTGCAAAGTCCCTTTTGCCATGTAAGATAACGTATTCACATGTTGCTAGGATGAGTACATGGATATCTTTGGGGGAGCATTAGTCTATCTGCTGCAGTCCCTATTCCTCTTTTACTTTATTATTTTATGACACTTCTTTATTCACCATTTTCTATTCCCATTCCAATTCTACTTTCCCTCACTCCCATTCCCAGGCACCCAGTTTAATGTATTTAGTGTGTCTTTGGTTATTTAAGAATCATTGAATGATGCATACAGTGTTTGGTGAATACATGTATTTGGTTTTGTGGTTTTTATCAAGATATTTATTTATTTATTTATTTATTTTTTTGAGAGAGAGGGAGAGAATGTAAGCCAGGGGAGGAGCAGAGGGAGAGGGACAAGCAGACTCTGTACTGAACATGGAGCCTAACGTGGGGCTGGATACAATGATCCTGAGATCATGATCTTAGTTGGTCTGGAAGCAAGTGTCAGACACATAACCAACTGAGCCCCCCTGATGCCCCACACGTATTTGTTTTTTAATTCACATGTATCATCTTAGATACAGACTCAATTTGTTTCATTTTTTTGTTTAACATAATTTTTAAAATTTCTTCTTGGTTATTTGTATTTTCTCCGGTGGATGTGTTAACTTTTTTTTTTTTAGCTTATTTTTAAAGTGTATAGTTTAGTGAGTTTTAGTATGGTCACAACATTGTACAATAATTGCCACTATTTGATTCCAGAATATTTTCGTTATCCCAAAAGGAAACCTCCAAACCATTAATAGTTACCCCCGTTTTCCCTTTCCCCAGCCCCTGAAACTACTGATCTACTTTCTGTCCTTATGAAGCAGAAGATCTATAGAAAAATCTGTCCATATCATAAAGGTACATCTGCCTCTGAGCTCCTGAATTCTGTTTTCTGTCAAGCACTTTTTCTTCTCCATTGCTCTAATCATGGTCTCCTGTGGTACCTCCAGCAAGTTCCTACCACAAGCAGTGTTGTCAGGGACATACCCCCCATAAACCTGTACAGCAGTTTCTCTGCAGATATACTTAAGAGTGGGATTGCTAGGTTCTAGGTGTGCACATGCAACACTTTACTAACAGATTGCTCTCTTAGGTAAATATTCTACTTCAGACTCATAACGGCAGTGCACGAAGATTTCCTGTTTTCCACTATTTTACCAACACTTTTTTTTTAAGATTTATTTACTTATTTATTTGTCAGAGAGAGAGAGCGAGAGCACACATAAGCAGGTAGAGTGGCAGGCAGAGGCAGAGAGAGAAGCAGGCTCCCTGTGGGGCAAGGAGCCCAATGTGGGACTCAATCCCAGGACCCTGGGATCATGGCCTAAGCCGAAGGCAGCGGCTTAACCGACTGAGCCACCCAGGCATCCCACCAACACTTGGTTTTATTCAACAAATTTTGCCGATCTTATTGGAGACCAGAAGTATCTGATTGTTGTTTTAATTTTCACTTCTCTGATCATTAGAAAGATTGACCATCTCATCTTAAGCTTACTAGTCTTTCAGCCTTCCCAGTTAGTAATTATGCATATTTAAATCATTTATAATATTATTGTTTCCTGCTTTTTCCATGTGGAGCCAAGGAGTCCCTTGTTTATTATAGATACTCAAACATTGTAAACATCTTCTTTTCTGTGACACATCTGTTCACTGATATCCTCTATTGAATAGAATCCTTAATTTAATACAGTTACAGCCATCATTGTTTTACCTTATAATTTATGCTTTTAGAGTCTTGTTTAAGAAATAGTTTCCCATCCCAGGTATCTCAAAAGAATTCTTTTATATTTTCTTCCATTAGTTTATAATTTTACCTTATATGTTTAGGTCTTTATTCTATGTGAGATTTCCCTTTGTATATGATGTAAAATAAGGATCCAAGTTCATTTCATATCTAGTTATCCTAACAGCATCTAACAATCTGTGTTTTCTCTGTTGTATTTTCTGCCTCCATGTACAGAGTAGCCCTATGAAGATGTCACAGGGAGAGGCCTGCAGCTTCCAGCCAACAGCCATGTAAGTGAATTATTGGAAGTAAATCTTCTAGCCTCATTCAAGCCTTCAGATGACTACCCAACTGGCATCTTAATTACAACCTCATAAAAGATCCTGAGCCCAAAACACCCTGCTAGGCTATTCCTGAATTCCAGACTTACGGAAACTATGTGAGACAATATGCACTTATTGTTGTTTTAAGCCACTAAGCTTTGGGATAATTTGTTACACAGCGAGGATGACTAATATAACTTTAATCCTGAATAAAGAGCAAATAAGCTCTTTGGTCTCTATCACATAGTATCCTACAGTTTTTATTACATTACTGTCAGAAGAATCAAAGTTCTAGCTTTTCTATTTTGGCATTCCCTAAAATAAGACTGCAAGATAATTAAAAAGGGGGGAAGATAGAGAAAGGGAGCAAATATCTGAGGTCCCTTACAGTGTGTGTACCATGTCCTTTATTATCTTATTTGGTCAAAAGGGCATTTGGTCAGCTGGCAAAAATGTGGTTCTTGCATTTATATTATCTTGGACCTCCTGACACATAAAATCACTATTGACTGAAGCAAAAAGGGCCAAACACTGTTGGCTTTGACTAAGCTAGAGACAGAGGTCATAAAAAAGAATGAAGCAGATTTGGGAAATACTGTGAAGGAGATGTACACATGTCGATGAATGTAATTTTTTCTAATATTCTTTAAGGTCTGTTATCTCTGATATTCTGAGATATTGGTTTGTTGTCTGGTATACATACTTCTATCTATCCTTCAATAGTCAGCTTAAATGTACCATTCTTTTAAAAGCCTTCTCTAGTTCTCACAGGTGGAGCAAAACACTTTTTAAATCTATTCTTTCCCAGCACTTTCTGTATACCTCTATTTTGGAAGAGGGGTGTGGTAGTCAATATTGGTTGCCTTCCTTTTAACCATTCTCCCCTTTTACTTACTAACAAAATCCTGCTTTTTTTTTTTAGAAGATACTGTGCCAAATACTGTTCCCTTAATCTGAGATTAGTCTAGAGGTGAGCATGTGACCCTGGTTCTATCCACTGAGACATAAGGAACAGTCTAATGAATGGTTCTGAAGGAACCATTTTCCCTAATAGAAGAAAGAGCAAATATACAAAGAAAGCTCTTTTCTGTTCATCTCCTTTCTGCTTTAGAAGTTATAGTATGAGGACATGACGTCTGTTACTATAGCAGCCATTTTGTGAACACGAGAAGAGATCTCTCTAATACAGTATGGACAGTGAAGCAGAAGTGTTTAAAGTGTTGGAATCCTTAATGGCATCATTGAGCTACTGAATGGGCCCTGGAACTGCCAAACTCAGCTTCTCTATGTGATATAAGTAAATACCCATATTGTTGAAGCTTCTCTTAGGCTCCTAGTTATTCATAACCAGAAGCATCCAAAGTAATAGAAAAGGAATAAAAATAACATTTGTTAAACATTGTAATATACTTTAATTTTTTGCTAACATGTTTTCTCCCTAAATCGTTGGTGTAGGGATCTTGACTAAATTCCCAGCACCTTCTACAGTTTCCAGTTTAGAATGGCAATTAAGAACTCTTTGAGCCACAGTGCCTAAGTGGTTCAGTCAGCTAATCATCTGACTTTTGATTTCTGCTTTGATTTCATGCTCAGGTCATGATCTCAGGGTCATGAGATTGTGCTCTGGGTCAGGATCTACATTGAGTGTGGAGCCTGCTTAAAATTCTCTCTCTCCATCTCCTCTCTGCCCCTTTCCCCTGGGTTGCTCTTATAAATAAATAAATAAGTAAAAGATGTGTTTGTGCCATGAATAAATTAATAACTAATTGAATGGATAAATCCATAAATCAATGTTATGGTGTTATTAGGACGCAGTATAGAAAAACTGGTTAAGAGCATAAGCTCTGGCATTACATTTCTGGCTTCCTATCCTGGCTATACTGTTTACTAGTTATGTGACCTTGGACAAATAATTTAATCTCTATGTGCTATGAAATGCAGATAACAACAGTATATACCTAAAAGAACTGTTAGGAGTATATTAAATGTTCTATGTAAAGGGCTCAATAAAATATTTGGCACCTAATAAGCATGTTAGCCATTATTAGAGGAAAATAGAGAATATCCAATAATGATTCCAAACTTTCAAGCCTGTTGACTAGGAAAATGAAGAAAAATCTGGACAAAATTCAGTATGGAAATGGAAAAGATGATGTTCATCTTCAAACATGTATAAAACAAAGCCTAAATATAGTTCAAGAATGAAGATACTTTAGTTGTATTTATATAGTTAGTCTGATTCTGATTTATATTTCAGTTACTCATCATGAAATTATATAGTTACAGAATTTTACTTTTAAATGTAGTAATTTAAAGAGGAGGTAACTCCCAGACTGCATCAATGATGAGTCAAAATGGGGTAGTAATTTGTGAGGGTTTGCCTAAGAACATGTTCTTTTTTTTTTTTTACTTTTACCCACATTTTATTGAGATACTTGTATTTTTAAAATTTTTTTAGATTTTAATGTAGTGTTCAATGATTCATTAGTTGTGTATAACACCCAGTGCTCATCACAACATGTGCCCTCCTTAATACCCATCACATGGTTACCCCATCCCCCCCTCCCTTCTGTAACCCTCAGTGTGTTTCCTGGAGTCCGGAGTCTCTCATGGTTTGTCTCCCTCTCTGAGTAGTAATCTTCATAAACAAAAATGTCAGAGAGAAAATATTTCCTTAAATGGCATAAATGCATGCAGTCTCAGTGATGCAATGTGGTTCAGTCTCTGAAATCCTTTGACTTCTTTTCCTAATTTTATGTTTCAATCAATAAATAAGTGTTGAAAGATTAAGATAAACAGAAGAAGCTATGTAAAAAATATTTATAGGTGAAATTCTGGGTATTAATGTTCAAGGAACCACTTCTGTTCCCCAGTTAGCCAGAACAAGTAATAAAAATCAAGCATGGTAGTTTGTTATGCAGGGTTTTTTTTTTTTTCATTGTTAAAATGAAAAAGAAGATCTCATTGAACTTAGGAAATAATTCTTCCCAAGCACATTACTCAAAAATTACTAACTGGAATTTCTTTTACTTTTAATTTCCATCACTTAGGAATGAGTAACAGTGTAAGCTAAAGAGAAAGTCAGATCACATTGCAGAACACTTTTAGATAGGCATGAAGATCTTAAATTCTTTTCCTCAATAAAGCAGCCCAGCCACTGGAAAAGATTAAATTGAAATATATCTTTCTGTATCAACTCACTACCAACTTATGGCCCATTCATGTCCAAATCATTATGGGGCATTCAATATGCAGCCCTATAAATAGCTCCTAGTTATATGGTAGAATTTATACTTCAGTGAACATGACTCTATCAATAAAAATATCTGTAATTATTTCAAGATATCTTAATGTCTTGGCTTTTCTAAAAAGAATTAAAGATCTTTATGATTTGGGACCTCAAATACTTAATGGATGCCAAATTCTTTTCTTTTTCTTACCCATTTCTTTTTTTTATTCAGCACTGCATATCTAGCATATTAAAATAGATTCTTAGTTGGCTTAGCTGCCTCCAGGCTTTTTCACTCTCATTTACCCTTCATGCCATAGCCAGATTAATTTTCCTAAAACACCATTAGATCAAGGTAAAAGTCCTTACCTTGTACTTGATATCCTCAAGTCTGATTTTGTCTCTTGGAAGTTTTTTCTTCCACACTGCTTACTTTCCATATCTCTTTTTTTTTTTTTAAAAGAGAGATTTTATTTATTTGAGAGAGAGGGAGAGAGTGAGCTGGAGGAGGACCAGAGCAAGAGTGACAAGCAGACTCTGTGCTGAGCACAGAGCCCAACGTGGGGCTTGATCCTAGGATCCTGAGATCATGAACTGAGCAGAAATCAAGAGTCAGATGCCCAACCAACTGAGCCAACCCCTACTTTCCATCTCTTTGTGGGTCTCCTCATATACCTCAATCTACCTTGCATACATTACTCATACTCCTGAATTTATCCAAAAGTGTCATCCTATTTTCTTTCAAGTTCATCTCTTCTATATGAATTGCTTTTGATCTAACTCAAACCAATAAACAAGATGTTGAGTGGGATTTTTCCTTTTGTTCTTAAATTATAACAAAGGCCCAAAGCCTAGAACATAAAGTGTGAAGTAATCCACTCAGAGTTCCAGGAGCCCCTACTAAGGGCTCCATGAAGGGTCTGCTGAAAAAAACCAGAATCAGACTTGCTATGTCAACCACCTCTCCACCCTGAGTTGATAGAAGAATAGGACTGAGTGGGAAAGAGTTGTCTGCATTTGGAGGAGCTCAGTGGTCTTGACCAACATTTGAATACCAACACTAACACGTTTCACCTACAGGGAAGTTATGGGATCTGGCCAAGATTCTTTATTTTGTTTTGTTTTATTTTATTTATTTATTTGACAGAGAGAGAGAGAGAGAGAGAGAAAGAGGGAGAGAGCACAAGCAGGGGGAGCAGCAGACAGAGGGAAAGCAGTCTCCCCACTGAGCAGGGAACCCAATGCAGGGCTTGATCCCAGGACCCTGAGATCATGACCTAAGCCAAAGGCAGATGCTTAACCAACTGAGCCACTCAGGCACCCCTGGCCAAGATTCTTTAAGGGAATTTGTAATCATCAATAAAGAAGAACATGAGAGAGCAGTTATTGGGGAAAATGAAGTTAATTTATTTATACCCCCAATGAATTGAGACTTCTAAAAACCCAATTCCATATACAAAAAAGGAACTTACTGGCTTAATCTTTCAACACTTATTTATTGATTGCTTCCCATGTGCCAGGCAGTATTCTAGGCACAGAGGATAGAACTTTGAAAAATATTAAGCAAGGCCCCTGCCCTCCTGAAACTTGTAAGAGTCTAGGAGCAGCACTGATTCCAGAACCAATGCTCAATTCAATGTCCTCAAAAATCATATTCTCTATCTCTTAGATTTTTGCCTTTTGTATAGACCTAATTCATGGACAGTCTCTTCCCTCTTGAAGGCAATGTGGTCACCAGTGTAGCATTTCTAATAGGAAGATAATCTGTTTTTCCTAGTCATTCTAGCAGCATGTCAGACTCTCTTATTGATCTGGCTTAGGTCAAGTGCACATCTCTGAACCTTACTATCCATGTCTCAGTTGTGAGTGGGGCTATCATATTTGTGCAGATTGGTCATTGCAAAGGGGGAAAGCAGGGCCTGAAATCTGATATGGTCATATTTACCAAGTCTTTGCCTGGTATACAACTATGCCTGCTGAAAAGAAGGACCTTTTTCTAGTTCACACTGAAACATTACAGTGGTCTTGGTCATGTACTTACCTTGGAGCAAAGGTCAGATGAGGTATTCTCCAAATAAACGAAATGGTCTGGCAGGGGAAGGACAGTTGGGGGGTGTCATTGCCATAAGACAGAAGGAGGGATGCTGGGATACTAGGCAAACAGAACAGCTATCCATCTTTTTTCTTAAAAACATAGCAAGGCAAAGTGATAGAGTGGAGATAATTAGACTTGGCATCAGAAGGACTCGGTTCTAATCTTAGTTCTGGAAACCTGAGACAATGGGCAAATCCTTAACCAGTTCCCAAAAAGTTTGTTTCTTTTTAAATGGAGAGTATTGTTCTGGCTCTCAGGGAAAGGGGAAAATAGGATAATATATGATAGTATTGTTTGGAAACTTTAAGCTTCTAACACTTGGAAGGTGTTTTTAAAATAATAAATAATTATACTTATTTTTATTTACTGTATCCTCCTGGTCAGTATCTTGTCTTTATACATTGAATGTGCACGATAGTTGTTTGTTAGTTGGCTGATCCACGGTATGGAAATTCACATTACTTTGGGTTGTTTTCCAGAATTCTACACAAGAAAAATGTTTTGGCAAAATGTTTATTCAACATTAAAGTCAACAATTCCAGAAACATACAAAGCAAGCCATCTTTTCATCTCATTATTCAGGTCATAATTTAAATACTGCTTCCTCAGGGAAAACACCATGGACCATCCCCATCTGCCCAGTTAGGGCAGGGCCTCCAACCTGTTTCACAACACTTAACCCAATTCTAGTCCAACAGTTACTTGTGAAACCCTTTGTTTAATGCCCATCTTCCTCAGCGGGCCATGAACTCCATTGAGTAGGCACCATGGCTGTATTGTTTGCATCCCATTGAGTATAGTACATAGTAGGAAATTAAATACCTGCTCAATGAATGAGGAAAATTGCAGAATTAAGTGGTAACAAGGTCACATGGACTAGGAAACACATCTAATCCCCCCTTTCTGTTCTTCTAATGTCTTTTTCCAGGCCCTCTAAGTGACCATATCCTCATGACTTCTGAAACTTCTACTAAGTATTTAGAAAGAATGGGTAGTTGACAAAACATGCCCATTTTAGGACGCAATTGATGACTATTTAGAAATAAAATCCATTCACTCTGAACTATGCAAGCCACATCTCAAAGTAAAGAACAAATGTGTTATAACAATTTCGAGGCCCTGTAATCATTAATTTATTCTAGAATAGTAGTTCTAAATTTTATACCCATGCGTATCCTCATATATGCTGTTGTTTTTATCTGCTTCAGAACCATGACAGAGCTAGGCAGTCCATTCCTGGAAGTACGTACATTGCTCCCACCAGAAATTTGATTAGAGTGGTTCAGAGCAGGAAGGAGACTTTAGAGACAAATTATTCCTTCTTCTCACCCCGCTTCTACCCTGAATTTCATTTACATAATGCAGCTCTTAGTACAAATGAAATGAGTCAGCATCAGGGAAGACAACCTGAAATATGACTTCCACACCAAAGGCAATTATTTTTTTCTGTCAGTCACTGTGATAAGTGATTTTCTAAGTAATAGAAATTTTTAGGAAAAAACAAATTTTTAGAAATAGAGGTCATGGTCCAGTTAAGTCATAAATATCTGTTGTATGCAGGATTTTAGTTATTTTTAATTGTTGTAAAATACACATAACGTAAAATCTACCACCTTAACCATTTTTAAGTGTACAGCTCAATAGTGTGCATCATTTACACTGTTGTGCAGCCAATCTCCAAATTCTTTTCATCTTACAAAATTGAAATTCTATATCCATTAAACAATAACTCCCCTTCCCCCACTCCCCTTATTCCCTAGCAACCATCATTCTACTTTCTGTTTCTATGAATTGGACTGCAAATCATACCGTATTTGTCTTTTTTGGCAAGTGCCTCTCACCGCAGCTCTGGCACTGGCCAGGTGGAAGCCACAGTCTGGTTCTGAGATCTTCTCCATCACCCTCCTCTTTTCAAGACTTAATCCCATTAAGGGCTGGGTTGAAGTGTAGGCAAAGCAGAGGCCTTTTTGTGTAATTGTCCTTCCACTTGGTGCTGGGAAGTTCTTCTCTTTTCCTGCATTGGCATGGTGCATGATTATTCTGAGGCCATTTTTAGCACCAGCCTGATCTCCAAGGATCCCTTAGAGAGGAACACCATAGCTGCCTTTGGCCCTTCCAGCTCGCTCTGTCTCCAAATCCTCTGCAGGAGAGATGACTTTTACTCGCCCAGTGGTCTCAGAGACAACTCCCAGCTCTTGTCCACCTCACCCCCGCCCCAACTTCTGAGCTTCTTAAGGAACAAGTGATGATGATGATCTTTTTCAGGCCCCAAAGGCCAAGGGGGAATGCAGTGAGGTATCCCCATAGTTTATTCAGGCATACCACATTACTGATCCTTCTCATCTACTGGTCTAGGCTGCTCCAGAAACCTCCAAGTATCATGCAGTCAATGGTCTCTACATTCACATACACCCCCAAACTCAAGGGGAGCAGAAGAGCTTAATACCTATCAGGATCTCCCAGTGACTCTCCTGGTTCCCTGCTTCAGTGACAGCACCAGAAAAACTCTGCAGGTCCCCAGCTGGTAAGTAAGGAAGTAGTCCTCCCTTCTTGCCTGCCTTTGAAGCCTCCCCCATCCTGCTACTACCTGTTCTGGGGGTGGGGAGTTGGGGAACCCAAGGCCGGTGGTAGAGGGCAGTATGGGGAGGGAAGAAAGTAACATCTTCCCCTGGAATTTCCAATCAAACCTCTATCTCTTCTTTTCCTTCTCTAACTTCTTTTTTTATAGACTGACTGAAGGTGGTGGGAAGAGCAGGCTGGGTGTTAGAGTTCAGGGTACAGGGCCTGATAGGCTGCCCTTTATAACTCTTGTTGTCTTTTGTGGCAGAAACTTCCAGTTACCCATGCAATAGCATCTTTCTTTCTTTCTTTCTTTCTTTCTTTCTTTCTTTCTTTCTTTCTTTCTTTCTCTCTCTTTTTCTCTCTCTCTCTTTCTTTCTTTATTTTTCTTCCTTTTCTAAGATTAATCGATTGATTAATTGATAGAGCATTAACATGCACAATTTCAAGTGAGGGGAGGGGCAGAAGAAGAGGGAGAGAATCCTGAAGCCCACACCCTGGAATGGGGAGCCTGATACAGGGCTTGGTCCCAGGACCCTGAGATCATGACCTGAGCTGAAATCAAGAGTTGGACGTTTATCTGAGTCACGCAGGTACCCTCCCTTCTTTTGGAAGGAAGGAAGGAAGGGAGGGAGGGAGAGGGAAGGAAGGATGGAAGGGAGGGAGAGAGGGGAATGAGGGAGGAGGGAGGAAATATTCTATTTTACTGGAATGGCCAAGTGCCCAGCTAAAAAACTACATTTCCCAGGCTCCCTTGCAGTTAAGGAGGAAGGAAGGCTCAAAATACATATGTAAAAGTTGTGCAGCTTCAGCAAAAACCTGATAAAGAGAGATGATTTGGTTTGGAGGTGTGAGCTTTGCTTTCTTCCCCTTTCTTCTTCCTTTCTGAAACAGATAATGCAGCTATCAAGGATAGTATACACACACCAACATTGGAAAACCCAACCTCAATGAGCAACTGTGCAGAATAAATGAGATAGTCAATGTAATATTGCTAGTATAGTACAATGTAAAGTTGCTAGTATTTAATGAATGGCCCCTGGTATTAACTGATAAACCTGGGGGAGATCTCGGGAAAGTTGTTATGGCTTTTGACCTGCCCCTTCTCTTCCAGGTTTTTATGTCATTGGAAGGGGAAGGTTGCTCTGAGCCAGATCAGGTTCTGCAGCTGACTTTTTGAATGACTTTGAGGATACCTGGTAATGTTCAGTATTTCCTTTTCCTTGTTGGCAGAATGAAAAAGAAAACAAATTCTTATCACAAAGCATGAGCATTATACTGGAATTGCATTTATCTTAATGTATTATCACCCTCTATTATTGGCATGTGATACTAATTCTCCACTTATGACAAAGACATAGTTTCTCTTTCAAATAAATTCACCAAAGTATTAAATAGTGAGTGAAAAAATGTGCGAGAGACTTGAACACATACTTCACAATAAAGGGTGTCCAAGTGGCTAATAAATATAAAAGATGTTAAACATTGTTAATCATCATGGAAATGTAATACACAAAAGATTTACTATATACAAGTCAGAGTGATGCAGCATAATTTTTTAAAAAACTAACAACATCAAGTGTTAGGGAGAATATGGAGAAACTCACATATTGTTTTGAGGAACGTAAATTGGTAAAAACACTTTGGGAAAAAGTATAACATTAAAGATAAAAAATGAACAGATGGATTCTCCAGGATACAGAAATTCTAGTCTTAAGTATATATCCAATTCAGGCACATGTACACAAAAAGACAAGTACAAGAATGTTCAAAGTAGCATTTTTCATTATCACCCCCAAAATGGAAGCAACGCAAATGTCTCTTCAACGATACAGTGGATAAACTGGTATGGTTATACAATGGAATACTACAGAAGAATGAGGAAAAATGAACTACAGTTACACTCCAATTTGGTTGAATCTCCCAAACATAATGTTGATCCAAAGAGACCACATGCTGAAGAATATGTACTGCAAGATTTCATTTATATAAAGGTTAAAAACGAACATAACTGGGGTGCCTGGCTGGCTCAGGTGGTAGAGCATGCAACTCTGCATCCTGGGGTCATGAGGTCAAGCCCCAACTGGGTGTAGAGATTACTTTAAAAAAATGAACATAACTAAGTTATAGATATTAAGAAGGCATTACCTCTAGAAAGGAGAGGGAGTAATAATTGAAATAGACTCCTGGGAACTGACAATGTTCTCTTTCTCAAGTGGGTACTGGTTACATGGTGTTTTGTGTACTTTTCCATGTGTATGCGCATTTTCAATAAAATATTTTTTCCAATAAAAAGATTTAAAAAGAAGAGAGTTGACATAAAGAAAAATTGTTTTAAAATAAGGCAGCATATTCAAATGACAAAATTCACAAAGGCCATGTATGAATAAATTATGTTTGAGAATTAAGGGATTGGATGACCCATGTACCTTTATGATTTGAGAATTCAGTGAAGTAATCAATAATTGGCACAGACAGAAACTATTGAATAGCTGGTGAATAAAAACGGAGACAGAGAGAAGAGGAAGCAGTAGTGAGGAGTAGCTAAGAGCATAAGCTCTGTAGTTAAAATGCCTGGTTTGGAATTCTCGAATCATCACCTGTTGGTTCTATGATCTTAGGCAAGTTACTTAACCTCTCTCTACTCAATCTCCACATTTGTAAAGTGGTAATAATGATAATACCTATTTCCATGCTGCTCTCCTAGCTTCTGGTGATGGCTGACAATCCTTGGCCTTTCCTGGCTTGTAGATGCATCTCTCAAATCTCTGTCTCTTTCTCCACATGGTGCTCTTCCTCTGTGTGTTTCTGTTTTTTCTATTCACATAGACACTAGTCATATTAGATTAAGGCCCACACTAATAGCTTTATCTTTATTGATTACATCTGCAAAGACCCTATTTCCAAATAAAGTTACATTCACTATATCTTGGGTTAAACATATCTTTTTGGGTGACAACACATAACATATAAAAAATTGGAAAAATAATAAATACCCATATTTTTAAACATATCTTTATGGGTGACAACACATAACTTAAACATATCTTTTAGGACTTAAACATATCTTTATGGGTGACAACACGTAACATATAGGAAAATTGGAAAAATAATAAATACCTATTTGACCCTCACTAGATTCAGTAATTGTTAGTATTTTGCCACTTTTTCTTCATATTCCAGCAAGATTGAAGTTATTCTTCTTCCTAACCACACTGCTATTGTTGTGCCAAATTAACAATAACTCCCTATTATCAACTAATCAACAGTTGCAGTAGATTGCATTATTGTTCAAAATTATTCACTTTCCCCTTCCCTTTGGGAAGATAATACATCTCTGTCCCATAATCTTCGCAGGTGACTATATTGTAATACTGTTTTAGCAAACATAATGTGAGCAGCAAGATGTATCCTACGGTGCAGAAGCCTTTCCAATCACTGCCAGGGGTTTGGAATGAGAAGACACATAGATCAGAACATCTACCTGGAGCAGGGCAGTAGCCAGCCAGGAGCCTGGGAATGATTGAGTAAGGAATAAATATTTGTTTGGTAAGCCACCGAAATTTAGAGCTGTTTGTAATTGCAGGTTTTCCTGGTGAATTTAGAGCTATTTTTAATATTTTGGGGGCCAGTATGCATTCCAGATTTTCACATTGTATTTGGTTTTTATGTCTCTTAAAATACCTTTTATTCTGGAACAGTGTCCTACCTTTTCCCATCCTTTTTTCATTTCACTTTTTTTTATACTTCAGGAAATTTATCTTTTTAAGAAGTCAGATCAGTAATTATATAGAAGATTCCACATTATGAATTTGTGTGGTTATTTCCTTTTGGTGTGTTTCCTCTAAGAACTTCCTGATCTTGGTTCCAAATTGACGTCACCTTGGAATATTATTTTATCAGTGTGTGTGTGTGTGTGTGTGTGTGTGTCCCTACCACAAATGGCAGCTATGAAGTCCTTCGATGCTCACAATAACTTCAGAGGGAAGCAAGAGAGGAATTGGTTTCTCCACTTAGCAAAGGGATCTGAGAGAAAAGTAACTTATGTTAGGTCACATAATAAGTGGCAGAGCCAGGGCATAAATCTACGACATTCCATCCTTCCTTCCTGTTGCTTTGAGGTAGTTTGAGAGATACAGACGTACATGTAGATCCATGTTCGTCTCTATCCGTGGATGGATATACAAGTAACTAGTAACAGCAGTTGTCTGAAGTACTGAATTAGGAGTCAGTGAGAGACTTTTCACCATTCTTTTATATTATTTGAATAATTTTCGTGAGGGTAGCAAGAATAATGTAAGTAGGTACCGAATTCAAAAGAGCTTTATAAATCATAAAGCATCATTAAAATAAGAAAGGTTTAATGTTACTATCATCTACCAACAAAAATAAAAAATTGGGTGTTTGGAAAAAGTTGAGTAAATTAATTTAGTATGTCCATGCATTCGAATAAGAGTCTATTTTCCTTTTAAAAATCACCCTTTAAAATATTTAATAACATTGGAAAGTGGTGAAGTGGAAAAATATACAAACTATATATATGTAGGAGTACAATTTAATGTGTTCCCCGTGTGAACACAGAGATATACAAAGAGAAAAGAGACGGGAAGGAACCATCCACAATGGTTGGAAGAGAGAGGGGTGATAGGAAGTATTTTCTTATATTTTTCGTTATAGTACACATTTTCTCCAAGTTAATAAATGTTATTTCGGAAGAAAAAAACACAATTGAATCTTCAAACTTGGTCAGAAAGTTATTTTTTTACGACTTCGTAGACTGACACGACGGGAGGAGAAAAACGAAAAACCGTGCATAGAGCGAAGGACAGAATGGAATCCTCCTCCTACGCTCGGAAGTGAATCAAGGACTACAAGGAGAGTGGAGAGAGATGCCGGCCTCCACCACGGCTAGAGCGGCACTAAGAGACATCGGAACTTCCGGGGCGGGGCCCCGTTGGTCCTTCACCTTCCGCGGGGCGAATGTGGGCGTCTTGCAACGTGAAAGTTTGCTATTGCTGGGCCGCGACTTCCGTCACTCTGAGACGGTGTTTGAAGTTGGGGGCCACCATGGCAAAGAGCAAATTCGAGTACGTGCGGAACTTCGAGGCTGACGACACCTGCCTGGCCCACTGCTGGGTGGTGGTGCGGCTGGACGGCAGGAATTTCCACCGGTGAGCGATTTCGGCTCGCGGCCACATGGTGCGCCCGGGCTTCCTGGGACTCAAATGCCGCTCTTCTTTGCGGCGCCTGGTTACCGGGAGACGCGACAGCCAATGAGCGCGCGGCATTGAGCATCGCCCGACGTGCTGGCTGCGACGTGCCTGAACGCGAGGTGGTTTGAGTAGTGAGACTGAGGCCGAGTGCGCTCATGGTGAGCCGCTGGCCTGCGGTGCCGGTGAGCAGAGACCTGTTAGCAAAATCTTGATGGGAAAAGTCACTCCCTGGTGCAGTATTTGAGCTCTTCAGCCAAGTGCATGGCTATTTCGTTAGCTGTTTTTGAGGGCCGTTTAGAGGCCTGTTGAGGTCTTGCTGTGGACAACACTTTACAGTATGTTTTTGTTTCATTATTATTAGTGACTGGACTCAAGAAGAAACAAGTCAGAAAGAAAGGGAGATGTGTCACAAAAATAAGGAAATTTAATTCTTGAAAGTGTTATTTTCATAATGGTTATTATAACTAACATTTATGGAGCACTTCCAAGGAGCCAGGCATAGTTACATTTTTATCTCTCTCTACTCTTCAGAACAGCCCTATGAAGTAAGGATGCTTTATCTCCATTTCACAGAAAAGGGAATGGAGACTTAGAAGTTAGGCCCCTTTTCCTCAGGGCAGGGAAAGTCTAGAGTTCTTAAGGGAATGAGTCAGGTTGTGGCTAGTAGACTCAGAACTAGTACGTATCTCCCTCTCTGTGCCATCTTTTTGATATCTGGTGGTAATGACAAGCTCTCTTCCGCTCATGCCCTTTTCTCTCTTCTCTTTCGTCTATGAAGGTTTGCTGAGAAGCACAACTTTGCAAAACCCAATGACAGCCGTGCTCTCCACCTAATGACCAAATGTGCCCAGACTGTAATGAAAGAACTGGAGGATATCGTGATTGCATATGGACAGAGCGATGAGTACAGCTTTGTGTTCAAGCGCAAAAGCAATTGGTTTAAAAGAAGAGCCAGGTAATTCCGCGGCCTAGCTCCTTCAGAATATTTCTTACCAGCGTTTGGTTTTGCTCTTTTTTATTGCTGACGTAGAGACTACAGATAGAGTCTGCAGTGTTTGCAACTGCAGAATGTCTGTTTTCTGTTTAGACTATTGTACTTTCGTCTGGTATTTGAACAATCATATGCCTCTCAATCTGATTCCCCTCCATTCTTCATCACCGTAGCTTCTAGATAGATCTGGCACTTAAATATTAAGACTAGAAACAGAGGCCATTAGAAGATTATAATTTTAATGATTCATAGGTTTGATCTAGCTAGTGACAGCCTATATGTGCGTTACAGTATTGCTCAAATTTTTAGTTAAGGAGGGTCTCAAAATAGACAAATTAGATATTTCATTTGGCAGATATATTGAAACTTTCACTGAAAACAAAGCATATAGCGAATTGGCATGTTTTTAAAACAGTGGTTCCCTTCCTTCCAAGACTAAAACAAAAACCCTCTTGAACCATAAATTCACATCACATCCTACAGAGAAAAATTTGGTATTAGTAAGTTACTGATAGGACTGGAGAGAGGTGGGCTGCTTAGTTTTTCTTGGCCCAACACATTTTATGTTTTGGCGTGCTGAGTAGTTTGTGTAATCACCCTGTTGCACCCACAGGCCCTTATCATGGTTTTGAATTAATATCTTGTATTTTCTCTTCTTGCTCCACCCAATGTGCCTTACTTTTGCAAGTAAGTTCATGACTCACGTGGCTTCCCAGTTCGCCTCCAGCTATGTGTTTTATTGGCGAGATTACTTTGAGGATCAGCCCCTTCTGTATCCCCCAGGCTTTGATGGAAGAGTCATAGTGTATCCTAGCAACCAGACCTTAAAGGACTACCTCAGTTGGCGGCAAGCAGATTGTAAGTAAAACCAAATAAACGGAGGTAGTTAAAACCACCAATTCCATACATTAGAAGTGGTGATTTCGTCCAGTTTTGGTGCATGTATATTTTGTTCAGAATGCAGTATTTCAGTTTTTTTTTTTAATTAGTTGAAAACAATCAAACTATTGGGAAATTTATGTAAATACTTCCTTTTTTCCAAGTTTTTTGGGGAAAATCAGAAGACCTGGCAATACTAGGACATCATTCCAACTTAGTATTGGACATAACCTGTACAGGGCAGTGACTGCTGTCTTAACACACAACACACGCACGTGTGCGCAAGGTGCCATAGTCTCTACCATTCTCTCTTATTCCCCCAGGGGTCACCTATTCTGCTTTGTGCTTTTATATTCAAGGTGGCCTCAGTGGGTGATTTGAGTTGTGACCGCTGCCTTACATGACTGTGGTGACACGTTTGTGAGACTTAACTCATTTTGTATATCTTGATTTTGCCAGAAGAACTGGAAAAGAGCAAGGAATAATCTAAATCAAGTAACTTTGAAAGTATTCTTAAGTGTAATTTTCAAGTTAAGCAGTTCATATAATGCATAACTGAAATGACAGAGTAGAACTTTTTAGGAAATAAGTTTATACTTGACCACTTCCCCCCTGTGTTCCCAGTGTATGGTTCTTGGCATATCACTAAATGTCTCTGGGATCTCTCTTCTTTGGAGGAGAGAGGTGAAGTTCTAATATTCTTTGAAGTGTGAATATTGAATGAAGATTAGGTATAAACAGTGCTACTCTTCTCTTACAGGTCACATCAATAATCTGTATAATACGGTTTTCTGGGCACTTGTACAACAGTCTGGACTAACACCAGTACAAGCCCAAGAGAGATTACAGGTATAAGATCTTACTGCATTAATATTTAACCTTGGGGCTGTTTTCTCTGCTCTTCCATGGCATTTTGCATTCTTCTAAAGCTCTCTTTACTGCTTTGTTTTGAGAGGATATAAAAATCATACTAGTAGCAGCTCTGCGGCTTGCTTGCTCTGTGACTGTGAGTGAGTTACCACTTTTCCCTGGGACTTAGTGTCCTCAGCTGGAAAATGGAATTAGTGACACTGGTTCTACCTTCCCACATGGTAATGCTTGGCTGGTGCTACATATTGGTTGCCTTCTTTAGACGGGGCATGTGCTCTTCTTTTTCATCAGTCCCACTTGGCCTCTTCATCATGGCCATTCCCTGCTGGGTGTGTGTATTGGTAAGAGTATAGGCTCTGGGAGTCAACTAATTGTACTCAGGGACTTCTGTTTAATTTTATCTTCTCTACCTTAGTTCTTTATTTTTTTTCTTTAATTTTTCTTTTTTAAAAAGATACATTTATTTGTGAAAGAGTGAAAGTGTGAGCAAACAGGGTGAGGGGCAGACAGAATCTTGAGCAGACTCCTTGATGAGCAGGGAGCCTGATGTGAGGCTCAGTCCCAGGACCCTGAGATCATGACTTGGACAAAATTGAGAGTCAGACACTTAACCAGCTGAGCCACCCAGGTGCTGAGCCACCCAGGTGCTGCCTTAGTTCTTTATAACTGAAACATAGGAAATAATAGTTCTCACCTCGTAGGTTTATGGTGATAATTAAGTGGCATGATGCATGTAAAACACATAGCATAGTACAAAGCACATTGTAAGTACTTAATAAAACACTGGCTGTCATCATTAGATGACAGCACTACTTGTAGGATGACTAACTCTGCAATGAGGTGATTTATTGTAACGGCTCCTAACACAGTGCCTGATATGTTGTAATTACATGATAAATGGTTGTCATTAACGATGATGAGGATTTGCAGATACCATTAATAGGAATACTGGTAGATTTATCCAGAGCTTGAAAGAGCCGAGTTTAGATTTTGATTTTTCTTGGAAGAATAAAAGCAGTCTTTAGCTTTAGGCAATTTATATAATCTTTCTAAGCTACAGAGTTACGTTCTCTCAAGTGGAGACGTCAATGAGGATCAAATAAGATAGCGTTAACGATGTATGTAGTACAGAACAGATCCTCTTATTGCTAGTTCCTGTCACCCTATCACAGTTGTGACTTCTGAAGCCAATCGTTTGTTATAGAAGACAATTCTTTGAATTTATACATCTAAATAAGATTTAAGCTGCTCTCACAATGCACATTCATTAATATCTGTCAGAGGTTTGATAAAACCCTTCCACTTTTTGATTTGTTTGTGGAAATTTAGATAGAGGGTGGAATGGGTAGGTATGATTATGGCAGAGAGCAGACATAAAAGTCTGTTTTTATCTTTTTATTTTTCTCAGGGAACTCTTGCAGCAGACAAGAATGAGATTTTGTTTTCCGAATTCAACATCAACTACAATAATGAGCCACTGATGTATAGGAAAGGGACTGTGTTGATATGGCAGAAGGTAATGCTGTTGTGCCCAAAGAAAAATGGAGGTCAGAAAGACAAAAGCCTGTGCCCATCCCAAGCTTTGTCTTGCCTACTACATGTATGCAGATGTGATTATAGTCACTAACATGAATTAGATCTTTTTAAAAATGAAATGCTGTATATTATTTCGGATGCTTCTTTTTTGTCAGTGCTAATTTTGCTAGTTAGTGTTCTTTATGGTTTAGAATTTCTTCTCTAAGTGGCATCACCAATTTTAGAATTAGTACACTTAGTTTTCTGTGTCCTAAGCTCTCCAAATCAAATAAAACCCTATAAAGGGTACACTGCAGATAGAAAGATTTTTGCATTCATAGAACATTTCTTCCACACTGGATAATACCATTAAATAGTCCATCCATCCCATGACAACTATAATATGAGGCAGTAGGTCTTGTATATGAGGGTTCTGTTACTTGCAGAATATTCTGGAGATTCCCCAGATATTCATACTTACCCTAATATTCTGTAATAAGTCTGTACATATACCTAAATTCTTAATTTTCAATATTTTCCCTCCATAGCAGCTTCTGAGCATGATTTCTCTGAATTTATCTCCTTCCATGTAAAGTAGTTTTTCTTCTTAATGAGTGTTTCCAGGTGTTAAGTGGTGCCTTAAGAATTAGTCAGCCCATTGGCAGCCTTAGCTTATTAGTATTTTTAAAGCACATTTGCTCTTTAGCACAGGCTTGGATACTTCTTAATGCAGTTGAGAGAGCAGAATTACCTTTAATTCTGTAGTTACTGCTGATAAGGAACATGGAATCACTCCTTTGTTCCTAAGATCTTGTTTGGAAATATAGCAACATAACTTTTTTAAAAAGTTTTTAACTATAAGCAAATTCATAAATGTTGAGATATGTGTATCTGTATATCTACTTGATAAATATATATTACTCAGAAATATAAAAAGTAAAAAACTAAACTTCCCTCATATCCCCCTCTTCTCTCCCAAACCCAGTTAACAATGTAAGTATTTTAACTTTTCCCTGTAGGTGGGTGAAGTCACAACAAAAGAAGTTAAACTGCCAGCAGAAATGGAAGGAAAAAAGATGGCGGTGACCCGGACCAGGACAAAGCCAGTGCCTCTATATTGTGATATAATTGGGGATGCTTTTTGGAAGGAACATCCAGAGATCCTAGACGAAGACAGCTGATCCTTTGCTTTTAGCCCTGGCATGCATAACCATACAAGACCTGCTCTTTCCCACCCCCCAAGTCTCCTGGCCTTAGGTGCCCTAGGATCCCTACTACTGAGAACAGTGTGCCGGGAGTGACACATGACTGCTCTGAGAGGGAACAGGAAAGAAGGGATGGATGGGGTGGTTATCTTGTTCTGCTTTAAGTAGAACATTTTCTTACAATGTTGGAACATGGTTCCTTCTGTAGAAGTGCATTTTTTTTTTTTTTTAAATCGTGGTGCTATTTTTATAAAGCAAGAACTATTTTATGCTTTGCAGAATGAATCATTTTTAGATTGTGGCATAAGTCTTATAAAAACTTGTCAAGCCTTTTCTACCTATGATAGAATATGAATCCAAACTTTACTCTCAACCACCTGTTCTTAACTACAGACTCCACTAACCTTGAAAATCTCACCTTTCCTACCCACGGACACTGACCTGGAGGTAAATAATGGGTTGGTTGCTGCATGAGTTCAGCAATTCTGGCCTCTGAGTTCAGGAATTCCCAGGGAGAATCAGGGTTTTGTGCAATCAAGTTGACAACTTTGGCTGAACAAATGAGTAGTAGTTTGGATGTCCTTGGGTAAACATTCCATAGATTGATTTTGTGGAGTTGTCAGCATGATCATTGTCTCACCAGGGGTATCTCCACGGCCACTAACCTCTTTCTAAGAAGAAAGAGAATTATGTGTATATATGAGGAAAAATGTGAAAATGAATGAAAAAGGAAGAGAAAACACTGACTCCATGTCCTGTAAATACTTCAGTTCTAAAATTTACCTTCCTGCTGGACTTCCTGAAAATGATTCTCAGGTAGCCTCTATGTAATCAGAACACTGACATTTGAGTTAAGACAGTAGAGTCAACACTGGGTCACAAGTGGCAGGTGTCAAACGACACCTAATAGTCCCAGCTCCTGATGGGCCCTTGTAGATGGGGGAGGAGCAGCAGTAATTGCATGTTGCCAAGCTGCTAGCCTCTGAAGCAAGGGGTCCCCCTCTGAAGTGAGGATAGGTGGTGAGAGAACTCACATTGCCCATTGTCCTTGTTTCATATTTCAGAGAAAGATTATTTGGCTTCGTTAGGAATTAATTAAGGGACACCTGAGTGGCTCAGTTGGTTAAGCATCTGCCTTCGGCTCAGGTCATGATCTCAGGGTTCTGGGATCAAGCCCCACGTCAAGCTCCCTGCTCAGTGGGGAGTCTGCTTCTCCCTCTCCCTCTGCTGCTCCTCCTGCTTGTGCTGTCTGTTGTTCTGTCAAATAAAATCTTTCAAAAAGGAATTAAGCGGCAGCCTACATTTTACAGTCACGAAGAAAATGTATTTTTGAAGGCAACAGCTGGTGGTCTTCACTAACTGATACCTCATCTATCCAAATCATTTTTTCCCTTCCTGTTCTCATTATACAGGAAAAGATTTGGTGCATGTTAGGTAATTAATAAAATCTCTTTAAGAAAAAAAAAAAGTAAAAGGTTTCAACTCCCTTGGCCTCGTTTTTCATTTACTTTTCTCATACGAATCCAACTTTTGTATATATGTGTCTTCCACATAAGCCAGGATAAATGTGCCTTCATCACAGCAGTGGTTCACAGACTTCTGCATACAAAAATTTACCTGGAATGCTTGTTTTAAGTGCTATTCCAGCCTCCACCTCTCCCCCTATGAAGATAGAAAGTTTGCTAGTTGGATTTTTAACCAAAGAAGCTTGTGATGCCTATGGTAGATGATACATGACACTTGGGGCAACATGGCCCTTAGTATCCTGTGATAGGCCAAATGAGGCAATAAGGTAATGTAGCTCTTGACTGTCCAATGTAACTTAATGGTAAGTGAATGGATAGCATTTTAGGTCAAAACTTTATATAGATTTTATCTACATAGGTATCGACTATATAGATGAATTTAAATATGGGCATTAAAGTACAGACTTTCAGGACAAAACCACCTGAAGAAATGTGCTTTCTGTGGATGCTATGTGATACTACAGAGGCCCAATTTTGTCCTAAGATAGGGGTGTGAGCACTTAATCATTGAACTAGCAGCAGTTTGCAGCTTTGTTTTTTATTTGGGCAGGAAGTTTTGAGCAAACGGATAGGCATTTAATAGCCCTGCCATAACCCATAGTGCTCTCTGGAGCACCCTTTGATGGCTTTTCTTTGTTGCAGCATGTATTCTTTCCAGGGTTTCACAGTTGTATATTAACTTTCATCTTGCTTTCTAACGTAGAGAACAGCATTCTCTTGGGCTTTCCAAAGCTTAAGGAAATGTTAAAACACAAACAGTATACAATTAACACTACATAGTTAAGGAGAGTGTGGCAGGAAGGTGATTTGTGTGGCTTGTAGGTAACTGGAAACATCTTAGCTGTGCTGGATGAGGCAGTAACACCTGGCCTTCCGTACAGACTCTTACTTTAATATCAAAAAGCAAAAATGTTTTGCTGAACAGAAGCTAAAAAATATCAAGTGGTACAACCAAGTCTTCTAAATCTTCCATCATCCTGGCTTCCAAGAGCTGGATCCTAGTTTCCTCCACTTGCCTAAGCAGTGCTTTAGGAAATCAGTAATCCAGTGAGTTTTCTTTAATACTAAGGTCGCTCTGGTATTAGCGCAAATTACTTTTTGCATCGGGTGCAGGAAATGGAGGACTGGGGTCCATCCTTGCTTCATAGCTTCATTGTCTAATCCTAACTAGCTAACATAGGGCGTTTATATGCTCTCCATGCAGTATGTCTTCATTTCTTAGGAGAATTTGGTGGGTTAGGTACTATTTCTATCATATTTCAGGTGAGAATGTAAAGACCCAAAGACGCGAAATAACTTGAGCCCAGGTAGGCTCGCCCCCAGTGAGGCTTGGCATGAAAGCATACTGGGACTCTGCCCTCTTCCAGCCTCTTCCCACCAGCTCAAGCTGGGAGTATACGGCAGTTTGAGAGCAGGGAAACGCCTAGGGAGGCTTGTTAAAATGCCGATTCCAAGATCCACCCCCGGGGAATCTGGAGTATTAACAAACACCCTAAGTGATAATGATATAATTGGGGAAACACGGCATTCAAACAGATTAATCTGTTATCCAACCGGTGTAAAGGGCCCCGCGGGGCTGAGCGCGGACAGATGCTGCCCTCCGGCGGCCGCGCCGGCGCAGTGCAACCCCAGTCCGCGGCTGCGCAGTGCCGCCCTCTGGCGGCTCCGCTCCTTCTTCCCATCGGCCTCGGCTTGCGGGCCTTTCAAACATGGAGGAGCGGGAGCGGGGGGCGAGGTCGGCTCGCGCCGGGAGCCCCGCGCGCCCGCCGAGCCCGCGGCTGGATGTCAGCTCTGACAGCTTCGACCCTCTGCTGGCCCTGTATGCGCCCCGCCTGCCGCCCATCCCCTACCCCAACGCGCCCTGCTTCAACAACCTGGCCGAGTACGAAAGCTTCCTCAGGACCGGGGTCCGGGGCGGCGGGCGCGGGCGGGCGCGGAGCGCGGCCGCGGGCTCGGGGGTCCCCGCCGCCGCTGCTGGGCCCTCGGCCAGAACCCGCCGCCGCCAGGACGCCCCCGCTCCAGACCCCGAGCGCATCCAGCGCCTCCGTCGCCTCATGGTGGCCAAGGAGGAAGGGGACGGGGCCGCTGGGGCGCGCCGGCGGGGTCCGGGTCGGAGCAGGAAGGCGCCGCGCAACGTGCTCACGCGAATGCCCTGTGAGTCTGGCGGGCGCGGGCGGGGTGGGGTGGGGTGGGGGCGAGGGCCCCGCCGGCTGCCCGGAAGGTGGTGGCCCAGGGGGCGTTTGCAGGGCGCTAGGGACTTGGAGCAGGTCCGCACGCATTAGGGGGAGGGTCTTGGTGAAGGCTGCAGAGATAATCCGCCACCTTAAGGAGGTTCTCCGTGTGTCAAGTGGCTAATGGGGGCGTGGGGAGGGTCTTCTGGAGTAATGAGAGGTCTGCATGAGCAGGGAGCGGGGGAAGAGTGCTAAGACCGTAGAGGTAATGAGGAGCCATGGGAAGGGTCTGGCGGGTAAGGGTGTAAGTCAGCGGAGGTAACGGGGTCCGTACAAGTGGCTACAGGGGTGATGAGGGGCCTGCAACGAGGGTCTGCGGGTGTGATGGGGATCTGAAGAGGCGGTGGGGCCCGGAAACGGGACATCACAAGGAGGATCTGCAGAGGTGATGAGAAGTCTTAGGGACCACAGCCAGAGGGGAAGGCACAACCAGTATTAAGAAAAGGAGAGTGTTTGGTTAGTGGGATTGAGGATGGTGGGATGGAGTGTGGGGAGACCTGTCTGTTCAGTTAGACCAGGAGACATAATCTCATAACTCCTGCACATTGACAGCTCCTTCCAGGGTGCTTATAGGAGAAGGGCTATGGGGTATTGACACACATGTTTGCATTACCAAATCACAAGTGCTGGAATGCAGCAGGCACAAATGCCACTTAAACCCAGACACTGCTTCACAGCCATTCTGCCAGGATGGGCGCAGGAGTGTGTCTGTCAGGCTCATATTACCATATGCGCAGGTTATTTTAAGTTCTGAAGGTGTAAATGACATAAGGGAATCTCTTGGACCTTCCTAATAGATCCTTAGAGTAAAGCTGTAAACAGGGGAGGTTGCTAATGTGTGAGTTAGGTCTTATGCACATGGAATAAAAACAGCCAAGGGTTATGTCTTTTGTCATCTGGCAAGCATTTCTGACATCTGCCACTGAACGCCATGACCTAGTTAGCCATTCAAAGAAAGCATCTGTACCCTGATAGCTAAATTGTAACATTATTAAATCACTGCCTTTAGAGGGTTATGCTAAGCAAGGGAATATTTTGTTTCATTCCTAGAAATGTTTATTAAGAGAGAAACATCCTGAAAAGCTGTGTGCAGTTAGATGTATCTTTGTCAGATCATTTACTGTGACAGATAGTGCCAGAGCATTCTTGCCAAACCTAGGGTGAACCCCAGCTTGCTTGCCCAACAGTAACACAAAGATAAAGTATGCATGTTCCTAAAATAAGAGCAGTTTGGGGGACCTTATTTTGCCTAGACTTTTTGCCACTATCAGATCTTGGAAATGCACTCCAAGCCTCAGATTGTAACATTTATTTCCATTTTGCCAGTTGTTGCTTTGCTACTGAGACTGGCAAGGGAAAGACATATTTCTATATGGCAAGTGGTTTTAGCTTTACCTATGGAGCACTGTGCTATATTGGTAGAACAGAGCATGAAAACAGCTTTGTTGATTTCCCATGGTTAAATATATGCCTGGAATCAATATCTCAGAATGTGCTATAGACACTGAAATTTTTATTTTATTTTTAAAGATTTTATTTATTTATTTGTCAGTGAGAGAGAGAGATAACAAGCAGGGGGAGCAGCAGGCAGAGGGAAAGGGAGAAGCAGGCTCCTTGCTGAGCAGGGAGCCTGATGCCAGGCTTGATCCCAGGACCCTGGGATCATGACCTAAGCTGAAGGCAGACGCTTAACTGGCTGAGCCACGCAGGTGCCCCAGCACTGAAAATTTTAATCCCATCACTAGAAACAGCTGTTTCTAGTATACATGATAGTATACTAATAGAGTATACATGAGTATACATTTCTAGTATACATGAGTATACATGATAGAGATGGGTAGACATCTCTGAGAACTGGTGAGCTTCAGGAGGCAAGAAAAGTGCAGGCATGTCTGGATGTCTCAGTCGAATGTCTGACTCGATTTAGGCTCTGGTCATGATCTCAGGGTTGTGAGATCTATCCTGGGCCCTGCCTGGGGCTCCCCACTCAGCAGAGAGTCTGCTTCTCTCCCTCTCCCTCCCCCTGCCCCTCCCCCTGCTCATGCACACACACTGTCTCTAAAATAAATAAATGAATCTTCAAAAAACAAAAAGGAAGAAAGTAAGAAAAGTACAGAAGCAAGGGTGAAGATTAAATTTATTCAGAAAGAGTTCCTGGAAGATTTTGGCTTCAGATCTTAAAGTTAATTTAAGGAAGGACATGGTTGAAGATAACAGTAATTATTTAAAAATTAAGCTATTGAGGTATAATTTACACACAACAAAATAGCTTTGAATGGCTAACTAGGTCATTGTGTTCAGTGGCAGATGTCAGAAATGCTTGCCAGATGACAAGCATTTTGAGTGAGTTTTGACAAATGTGCAGTTGTGAAATTATCACCGCAATCAAGATACAGAACAAATCATCATCCCAGAAAGTTCCCTCATACTTTTTTAAGTCAATAGACAATTTCATTGTTGCTAATTATAGCTACTGTTATTTATAAGCCCTTTAGATGCCTTATCTCTTATTTTAACCCTAGATGCTATTTTATAAATGAAGTTTGTTGAGCTTAACTACTTGCCCAAGATCACATAGCTAGTTAGTTTGCATGTGAGACTTAATGCTGAGTTTGTCCAAGTCCAGGGCCTGTGTGTCTGGGCCATTATGCTAATCTCAAGTAAAGGAAGAGGGGAGTACATTCTCATTTTTCTTTGCTTGCTTCTTTTGGTGCGTGGAGGGTGCCACATAAGTGAGGCAGAGGGGTGTTTGTCTAGGGTAATGAGAACTGAGTTTGGGTCCAGAGAAGGATTTGTTAAAATACTTTGAAGACCAAAGAGTTTCTCTTTGACTTTGTTTTGATAGATAGTGGGAACCATCATGTATATTCTTAAGCGAAAGCACTTTTAGGGCAATGCTTCTAATAACTTTCTAGTAGTAAAATGTATTTATGGAGGTTTAGACCACAAACTCAAGGATTTGAATGCTGACTTTTTTAGTTTTGAACACTGACTCCTCCACTTTCTAGCTGTTTTCAGTAGGTAAGTCACTTAAACTCTTTGGGCCCTCAGTTTCCTCATCTGTAAAATGAGGACAGTAATAGTATCTACTTATAGTTGTTAGGTTTAAGTTAGTTAACCCATTCAAAGCTTTACACCTAGGGAAATTCTCAGTAAATGTTAAATGTCATTGTGATTGTTATAGGTTATTGTTGTGGTTATTGTTTTAGACTGTCATAATTAAAAGCTCCAGGTCAGGATGTATATATACCCTGCCTGTATTGGGTGTTGGCTCAGCTGTTCACTAGGTAGGTAACCTTGAGAAATTATTTATTTATTTTAAAGATTTTATTTATTTATTTATTTGACAGAGATCACAACTAGGCAGAGGCAGGCAGAGAGAGGAGGAAGCAGGCTCCCTGCTGAGCAGAGAGCCCGATGTGGGGCTCGATCCCAGGACCCTGGGATCATAACCAGAGCCAAGGGCAGAGGCTGTAACTCACTGAGCCACCCAGGTGCCCTGAGAAATTATTTACATAAACATTTCTGAGCCTCATTTTCCTCATCTATAAAGTGGGACAAAATAATGTGTTAAAGTTGTGAGGATTAAATCAAGTAACATGCATAAAGTTAAACTTACCCCAAGGCCTGGCTCATACCGACTGCTCAGTAATTGGTGATAATTGATGGTGTCAGGGATGATCTGAGGGGAACTGGGAAACAGTTGTAATAAACCAATCATCTGATAAGGCTCTGGACTGTATTATTGGTTGGGGAAGGAGAAAGGGAAGGGTATGTCTTAGTTATTGAGAATCTATTGTCTGAGCTTAGTGTGGCCACAAGTAAGGAGAAGAGTGGAGTTAAGAATGACCTGGCTTGGGGTGCCTGGGTGGCTCAGTGGGTTAAGCCTCTGTCTTTGGATTAGGTCATGATCTCAGGGTCCTGGGATTGAGCCCCACGTCAGATTCTCTGCTCTGCAGAAGTCTGCTTCCCTCCCCTACCCCCCCACCCCCACCTCTCTGCCTACTTGTGAACTCTCTCTGTCAAATAAATAAATAAAATCTTTAAATTTAAAAAAAAAAAAAGGAATGACCTGGCTTTAGAAGGTTGGGGCCTAAGAATAATGGCAATGGAGAAGGAGATCTGGAAGACTAACTGTCTTCAAAGATAAGGCATATATTTTTGTTGTTGTTGTATTAAATTTTAGAAGACTGGCTTATGTATATTCCATTTGGAGTTTGTTATAGAGACTGCTGGAAAGAGATCAGAGTGTGCATTCCGATTCAGAATGTGGAACTCATTTTTGCCTTGGCAGTTTGCTGTGATAGGTGGTGCTAGTGTTATATATATTTTTTTTTAAAGATTTTATTTATTGACTTGATAGAGATCACAAGTAGACAGAGAGGCAGGCAGAGGGAGAGAGAGAGAGAGAGAGAGAGAGAAGCAGGCTCCCCGCTGAGCAGAGAGCCCGATGCGGGACTCGATCCCAGGACCCTGAGATCATGACCTGAGCCGAAGGCAGCGGCTTAACCCACTGAGCCACCCAGGTGCCCCTATATTTTTGATGATACAAGGAGTGAAGTGGTGCCTGGAATTACACCTTATTAAATCTTTGGAAGAAAAAAATCAAGAGAAATGTACAGATATGAGAGTTGAAAGACCTGAGTTTATCATTTGTTTAACCAGAATAAGAAACTGTTGTTAAGATGTGTGTTTGTGTTTTCTCTCTGGTTTGGGGGCTCAGGGGGCAAAGTAGTACTTCTGTTTATTTACAAGTTAGAAAAAGAATGGTCTTTCCACTGTTGAAAGAAACACATATGGGGGTGGGGGGAAACAGGGAACGTGTATATGCAAAGAGACTGATCCAGGCAGTATGATCAGTTTCTAAGAAATTGAATTATAGAGACTTATTTCTGAGATGAATCTAGAAGATAACTAGCCTAACTTCATTTTATGAATAAGGAAACTCAAACTTGTGGAGAAAAAGTTACTCAAACATTCAAATAATTTCAAAATGCTGCTATTGCCATAGCAAAGGTAGATGATGAAGGTCAGACCAAGGTGCTCATGTTCCTTTCCAAGGCCTCTGTATCTGCCACACACTGCCTTCAACTGTGCCTTTTTGCTGATTTTTCAGTCTGACACAAATTCCTACTTCTCATCTGCTAAGTTACTTTCTTCAAAGAGTATTTTCTTTTATTAAATTATCACTGCCATCATTTATAAGCTGATCTAGGAGTGAGGGATAGGGAGGGGTAAGGGGGGATAGTCAGGGATATGAATGAGGGATAAGGAGGTCAAGAGTAACCTGATTACTTTTACAGACTGAAGTGCAGGACTGCTGTTCTCTTTCATGCCACTAGAAACAAAACAGAAATTTTTGTGTATTTGCTATTGATGGCAGTAATCAATCTCCAGAGTATTTTCCCTTGCAAATCTGGGAGGAAACACTGAGACTGTGTATGTGTGAGTGTGAGTGTAAGAGTGTGTATGTGCACATGTGGTTTTCTTTTGGAAGGTTTTATATAGTATAGCCTTCATATTGTGAAGGCTAAGTTAATGTGAAGTAATAAAAATAAAATTCATCTCCATTCCCAAGCTCTGAAAAAAAGAATCCATCAGAGTAAAGGCTGCAATTTATAGTCCCAGCATTCTTCCCATGAGTCGTCATACTCTTTTTATGTGATACTTATCAGCAGTATCATAGGAGCCTAATGCCTAGCAGGTGCCTCTGTATCAGCCAGGCTTGGAATGCAATCACATCTCTTCCTCCTAGTGTAAAGACGATGTGCACTGGAATCCAGCAGCTTCAGAGAGCTCAGGCATGGAGTGTCTCCAGATGGGCGGCCAAAAGTCCATTACCCCTTAGAGCACTGCCCATGGTAAAGGGCAGATGTTTTACATGGTTTGTTTCCTTTAAACATACAAATATGTTGTTTGGTTTTGGGTTTTTTGGTAAAGAGTCAAGCTGAATATGTGGTTCATGAGAATTATCCTTAAAAACATTGTCTTGGGGCACCTGGGTGGCTCAGTCAGTTAAGCGTCTGCCTTCAGCTCAGTTCAGGATCTCCAGGGTCTTGGGATCGAGTCCCACATCGGGCTCCTTGCTCAGTGGGGACCCTGTTTCTCCCTCTGCCTGCTGCTCCCCCTGCTTGTGTGCTCGCTCGCTCACTCTCTCTCTCTCTCTGTCAAATAAATAATCTTTTTTAAAAAAGTTTTCTTACCCAGATATAGAACTTAGAAGAATTTTGCTGCTGATGTGTACATTTAATATGGGGTTTTTCTCCAAAAAACATTTTTAAATAATGGTGCATCTTAGAATCAATGACATCATAGAACACAGGATATGTGAGTAGTGAAACACTTGGGTGATAAACAAATGTATGCTTTATCTCCATCCTGGTGGAATCTTGCCTTATTTCAGTGTATGTTGCCTGTACTAGTTATGTTGCCCATCGGGCCTTCCTGTTTCCATAGTGAGGTTTCCACTGCACTGTGTTGCCTAATGTTGCTAGAAATGGTTAGGTGGTCTTGGTTGTTAATTCTGGGAATGAGAGCAGATGTTCATGCTATGCTCACTGTTCTTGTTTTGTTTCAGTGCATGAAGGCAGCCCTCTGGGTGAGCTCCATCGTTGTATCCGGGAGGGAGTGAAGGTGAATGTTCACATCCGCACTTTCAAGGGTCTTCGGGGCGTCTGTACAGGCTTCCTCGTCGCCTTTGACAAGTTCTGGAATATGGTAATTAAGCCTTTCTTAAGAGGTTGGAGAACTTTTTAGTGATTACATCTTTTGTCTGTCTAAAGTAACCTTATTTAGGAAAACCTATAGAATAACTTCCCAGAAGAACTAGGATTTTTGCATTCTTGGCTGACAACAAAAGAGTACTTTCTGTTGATTCCTTTTCTTTAAGGCATTGGCTTTCAGTCAGAGTAGTTGTACTCTTCTCTCCCTCCTAGGAACATTTGCCACTGTCTGGGAACATTTTTTAAATTGTCATAGTGATGGCATAGGGTATTATTGGCATCTACTGGGTCGAGGCCAGAGGGGCTGCTGCACATCGTACAGCACACAGGATAGCCCACCAACAGCAAAGAAGTATCTGGTGCACAATGTCAAGTGCTTACTGGGTATTTACCCCGAAGTTACGGATGTAGTGAAAAGAAGGGCCATCTGTACCCCAGTGTTCATTCAGCAATAGCAGAACTAAGATGCCCTTCAACAGACGAATGGATAAAGAAGACGTGGTCCATATATACAATGGAGTATTATGCCTCCATCAGAAAGAATGAATACCCAACTTTTGTATCAACATGGACGGGACTGGAGGAGATTATGCTGAGTGAAATAAGTCAAGCAGAGAGTCAAGTATCATATGGTTTCACTTGTGGAGCATAAGGAATAACACAGAAGACTTGGGAGATGGAGAGAAGAAGTGAGATGGGGGAAATCAGGGGGAGACAAACCATGAGAGACTGTGGACTCTGAGAAAAAAACAGGATTTTGGAGGGGAGAGGGGTGGGGGCTTGGGTGAGCCAGGTGGTGGGTATTAAGGAGGGTATTTATTGCATGGAGCGCTGGGTGTGGTGCATAAACAATGAATTTTGGAACACTGAAAAGAAAAGAAAATGGAAAAAAAATTGCATAACCCTAAAAAAGAATGTCAAATGCTATGGTTAAGAAACCCAGCCTTAAGGAATAGTTACCTATTCCAGCAGTTTAGGAATTTTGTATAAATTTCCTACCTACCATTTTTCATTCATTTCAAAATATTTATTGATTTCACACTTTGACTAGTACTTTACCATAGAGCTAGGTACAGAAATTTCAGAAAGGAACTTTTACTCTACAGTTTTAAGAAGATAGATGAAGATAGAGGGGAAGCAGGCATCCTAATAAGCCAGACACGTTGCGTAGTATTTCCTTAAGAAGGAAGTGTGCCCCCAGTCTCCTAGAGGCTGTCTGCTTATTAGACATTTGTGGGAATGAAGAGATACATTATAGCACAACTGCAATATGAGGCAGTTAAAATAGGAACACCAGGCTTTCTGGTACTTCTTTTTTATATGGTCTTCCATCTCCAACTTTTCTTTTTCCTGCATTTTGTGTTCATCCGTGCATTCTCCTAGATGAGTATAGTAGTTGCTGGCATTTATTAAGCACTTAGCATTTGCTGGATAGTATACTAAGGGTTTATCTCAATGAACAAAGTTTACTACTGCTCTATTTTACAAATGAAGAAATTGAGGCTAGAAATGTTGAATGATTGGCCCAGATTATCCTGTCAGTAAGTGGAAGTTCTAGAACTTAATCCCAGGTGTTTCTGACTCCTAAGACCATGTTTTCAACCACTGTGGAATCGGAAGACCTGGATTTGAATCCTAGCTTTACCACTTGGTAGTTGTGTTACTCTAGGCAAGGTAATTTCTCTGAGGCCCACTTTTCTTATATCTAAAATGTAGGGAAAAGTACTTTACTGTTACAATTTTGCCTTTGAAGGAAAAGTATTTAAGAGAACATCTTTGATATGATGGCCATAATAATAATCCTGACAGCTTATATTTGTGGGATGAGTTACACTTTTCAAATTGATTTCTCATACATGATCTCACTGGATCCTGAATAGCTGTCCTCTGAGGCTGATCTCTCAGGGACAAAAATTCACCAGCAATTCTGTATGAAACCCTGGTTAATACCTGTTCATTGCTGTCATAAGACCTAGAAACTGAGGAAGGAAAAGAAGCAGTAGAATAGTGTTTCTCAAAGTGCGGCCTAGGGGCATCCTACATCACAATTGTAGAGTTTCTGGTTAAAGCAGAAAGTTCCTGGGCTTTATCCCAAATCTACTAAATCAACATATCTAGGAAGTAGCCTTGGATTGCTATTTTAACAAGCTTCCTAGATGTTTATGCATACTGAAATTTAAGAACCTCTACCATGCCTTTGGAAAAGCCCCTTACCATTGACAAAACCAATATAATATGATGATAGCAACTTGGAAATCTTACTCAGAGGGTACCAGGTATTACCATTTTTTTCTGCCCAAGAGCGGAGTCACTTGGTAAGTTTAGTTCCTCTAAATGAGATGTTTATTCTGCTTTTTAAAATTTTTCCTGGAAGCTATAACAATAATATTTTTAATTTTGCTGAACTTTTTTCTCCTTTGGGTGTTTTTCTAGGCACTTACTGATGTGGATGAGACCTACCGAAAACCTGTTCTAGGCAAAGCATATGAGCGGGATTCTTCATTGACTCTAACTAGGGTAGGCTGTTTCCCCTGACTTCCTGAGTACCCAGTGTGCTTTCAAGCTGAGAAATGGAGATCACTGAGTGTGGCGACCGGTTTTCCTAGTGGGAGAGCTCAGTTGCTGTCCACTATGTATGCATGAATGAAGAGCTTTGTTAATCTCACTTCTCATGCTTTCAGTTAATCGTAAATGAGTCTGCTTTTGACCTGCATAGTATTTAAACAACAGGTCACCTCTTGAAATCTTTCCATTTTATACCACAGGAAAATGAAGGTACCTTTTCTCTTGACGTTATTGATTTATCTGTATTATGGCTACACACAGAAGATTCATTACTAACTTTTTTTAAAAATGCACAACAAGGAGCCTGTAAAACCTAATTAAACAATCTGGTGGGTTTTTGTTTTTTCTATATATTCAAATAGGGATGTTGGAGGCTAAAGAGAAGGCTGATACTTATCATTGCTTTCCTTATAGCTCTTTGATCGCCTAAAACTTCAAGATTCTTCCAAAAAAGAAGGAGATTCTAAGTCTGCAGTTGAAGACTCCACTCTGTCCAGATATTCCCAGACGTCTACTTGGAAGGTGGCTTCAGTGTGGGGAAGAGGAGATACTGACCGGGGCTCACGCAGGCGTTCCCGCTCTGTTCCTTCTTCCCTGCAGGCGTCTGCAAGGGAGGAGTCCAGGTCAGAGATGTCAGGGAGGACTACGCGGACAGAAGGGTCAAGTGCGGGAGGTACCTTTTCCAGGGCCACCACCCTTTCCAGGGGCCAGCCCCGTAAGAAAAAGCGAAAGCCCAAAGTGGATTACCAGCAGGTATTCACTCGACACATAAATCAGATTTTCATTCGAGGCGAGAATGTCCTGCTGGTTCATCTTGCACAGTGACCAGCTCGGCCTCGTGGGAGCTTTGGTTTTTAGAAATAAAATGCATGAATTGCTGCTATGCTGTATCCTAGTACCCTAGTGAAACTCTGAGTTGGAGTAATTCCCTCTGGTCATGCATGTACAGAGCATAGAGCCAGGCTCAGGCCCTCTGGAAGAGGAGCTCCCTCCAGGGGAAGGAGGGTATTTGCATTAATATCAAGTCAGAAGCTGTAGGGAGGAAACAACCTGCATCTTATTTGCTGTCATGGTCAACTTTAGACATTCAAACCAAGTATCAAATCTTCATTTGAATTAGGGGTCTGGTATGAATTAAATTCACCCCACAGATACTATAAGGATGGAAGGAAAAAACACCTCAAAAAAAGTTATTTCATTTCTAAAAGCTAGTGCCCTAAGTACTCATGAATTTGATTCTAAGAGTAGCAGTATAAATTTCCCTGTAGTCTTGTATCCACAACTTGTAACTGACCTTTGAATTTTGCTCTACACCATTCTCCCTTCATCAAGATATGTAATTTATTATCTTTGAATAGCTATAAAACTAAGAAAGCTACTAACTTATTAAAGAGTAAAATTTGGGTAGCTAGTATGCTCAAAGCAGCCAACAACGAATATTCTGTTTTTACCCCTCTCCTTATTTAAAGGGATACGGGACTTCGGGAGTCTTCCCCACTTACCAGAGGTAGCTTCTGAGACTGGCATGCCAGGTGGGACTAGAAGATGCTCATGAGGTGGCTTCTTGTCCTTTTCCTACACTTCTGTGGCATGGTGCTAGTGCATGTACCCATATATTGCCCATCTGTTTGTAGTGCGAACTGTTCCGTGAGCTTATAGGAGGTGACTGTGACCTTCATATATGGCTTCAAAGAGTTCTGCATGAACTCAGTAGTACGTATGCATCACATGGTTGAGAGTTCCCTTTCCAGTTCGGGCTGGACTGCGTAGAGTAACTTTCAGAATGGTATTTCCATGAAACAGGAGTGCTAGTTTTATTCCCTCGTGTCACGCTGAAGAGGTTCTTACAAAGTATGGTGGGTGGCATCTAAGGGACACTTTACTTACAGCCTGGCTTGAGTAACGGGAACACTGTAGCACCCTCTGGTACTTCTACTTGAATCATAATATATGCTTTTTCAATCACTAGTACAGAACAGGCTACATCTAGACACAGACTGTTAGGCAATAATTGATTTTTCATTTTGTTTGTATTTGGTTTTATTTTAGAATAACATGTTCAAAGTGAGAATAAGAAAAAGATAACTAGTTAAAATGCTTGAAAAAAAAATTACCCTTCTGTGTTTTTTATGTTAACTTAGGTAAGCCTTCTGAGAAGCAGGGTGAATAACGTCGAGGGAGTTAGGCCACCTAGTCCTTCTGCTAGCTGGGCCACTGGCTCATCATGTAATGAAGGGAGAGCAGACTTAACCCCTCCGTGCCTCAGTTTTTCCCCTCAGACACCTACCTCACAGGGGCACTGAGACAAAGAATTTTAGGAAGGCATTTTAAAGTCTCTAAACATATTTAAGTGCCATGAGTAACTTTTACTAACTATATTTCATAGCTTGGTAAGAGTTCTATGTCTTATGAGCAGGGTAGGTGCTACATACGAAAGTCATCTCTGTAGGTGTCATAATTATGAACTTGACCTCAGAAGGCAGTGATACCTTCAGGAACTGTTTTCCATAATCCATTCCTTTCTCCTAAAGGCAAATGGAAGTTCTTAGAAGAATATCCTCAATAAAAGAAGAGTAGTGTTTCTTTGTTGCTTCCCCCACATCCCAGCCCCATCCCTTTTCTGATCATCGTCAGAAAGAATTCCCCTGAACTTTCAAGGGATTTATACGGTAGTACCAAAGGGACAATGCACATCTAAAAATGACATTTCCCCAAAGGGGAATTGTGGAAGATGTTTTGTTTTGTTTCGTTTACTTGCTTTTATTTTAAAATGCATTGTAAATGTTTTTCTTTAGAGCCATATCAGAAACATTTAGAGAGGTTCCATGTTACAAAGTCAAGCAGTTACCTTTGGAATCTGCTCATCTAAATTCTCTTCTAAGTGGTCTGTCTAGAATCTCAGTTCCTCAGTTAATAGTTATCTTGTTGAATCATCAGGCACCCCTGCCTCTACCTCTTTACCAGTCTTTCCTGTTAGATGTCTTCCTGTGTCTGCCATTCTATCCCTCGGGTAGAAGCTGCAGTAGATACCAGGTTTTCCCAATAAAATATAAGTTTGGTTTCAAAAGGAATATATCCATTTCCATTCATTTTAGTGCCTGACTAAATCTAATGTGATTTATTTTAAACACATGCTGCATTTTCATGTTTGTATATAATGTTCATATGTCCAGATAACAATTGGTTTGCTACTTTTCTGTCTAATCTAATAATTCTGGCTCTGAAAATTATTTTAAACTCATGTGATCAGTCTGATGTGCCCATATGCCCCTCTTAGTGATTCTAGGGTGAAAACTATTTAAATAGTACATGTGGTGTTTTGTATAAAGTATGACAATTCTTTTTTTAGGAAAGTCAATTTTTAAAAGTATTGCCTTTTCTTTATTATTGTAGAAATCTTTCAAAAGGAAGAAAAAATTGGTTCTATTAACCTATATGCTGCTCAAAATATGTCATCACCTAGAACATTTTAATAAGTTGCTATGAAAATAACTGAAGTCTTTCTCAGGAGAAGGAAAGAAAAAGGGAAAGTAACAGCCAGAATGGTAGAGTTCTGGAGGCCCCCACGAGCTCACTTGAAGGGGTGCCCTACACAGCTAAAACAAAACTGGTTTCAGGTGTTCTCCAGGGATTTGGGCTTAGGACATTCAGTAGGAATAGTACTTATTTTTGAACATCCAACATGGGTTCTTCAAAGTAATCTCTAGACATGGGAATCCATTTCCGAGACAGTTCATGGGGCATACCTGTGCACTTCTTGAGGTCTTCTCAGGAGCACTGAGCCACGGGAGATGTGGTTTCACACCCAGAGTGATTTCATGTGCCATTCTTTGTGCACAGAGGTGATCCTGTGCCTCTACCACCAGGAGAACTTCTGCTTTAGGTTGTTTGTTCTAGAACTTGGGAAGCATTTATGCTCTTTCAGAGACCATCTTATGATGGCGGGCCATTTGTGAGATGGGTAGCCAGTGTTAGCCGTGTCTAAGGCAGATGGCTTTACACCAGTCAGTTTCTTGCTCTCTGTGCATGGTGTATATCAAGTCAGAAAGCCTAGAAACCATTCACATTAAAGTCTAGGTGCATGAGAATCCTTGCTCTGAGTTGGTGGGTCAGGAGGGGCTTCATCTCTCCTTGTGATGAAATTGTCCAGGCATACTTTTAGAGATTGTCAAAGCATGAACCATGAGCTGTCTTTAATCCTCAGAAGCTGTGTACAGAAGTCTAGGAATACCACTTACTCCTTGGGAGAAAAATAGAACCCTAAGTTGATGCTGAGGGGTTTTATATTTCTATTTGCAATATCCCTAAAGCCACTGACATGGGCAAAATCATGAAATAGAATCGATTCTGTAAATTTTCTCTTAGTTTTTGCCTTTAGGAAAAATTAAAGTTATTCAAAGACAGAGGCTGTCACTGGTGCTGCCCCAAATCTTTCCCATTTTTATGTATTTTTTGTGAACGAAATGGTTGCTATGGGAAGGCCAGGGTTCACCTTCGAGTATCATGGTATAGATATAATGGTTTAGCAACTGTTTTAATTTTTCTCTTCCTGTGCCAGATACTAACTTCAATCAGCCCCTTTTCAGGAGCTTCTATGCATCAACCTATGTTTTCCTGGGCAGTAACTCCCAGATGCTTTTCTTAGGGATTATAAAGCAAGAAAATGTTATCTGTGCCTATGTGCAAAGGTGGGTGGTCTGTCATTACTTTCTTGCAAATTGAGTTGGTGGATTTTAGATAAGTCTTTGGGGTTCCTGTCACAGGTTCCTGGGCTCTGAGGAAGGGTTGCGCCTCTTTTACTCTCAGTGTTTTGAGTATTTTTCAAGTGTTTGTAACTTCTCTCGCACTCCTCTAATAAAAATGAAAGCTCTCTGTCAAGGGATGGCTTTGGATGGTTCAGAGATCTAGGGAAAAAGAAATAAGTACACCTGAGACCTTCAGTTGGTCTTTTATTTATTTAGAATGAAAAGTAGTTTGATAAGCTACCAGAGTTAGTGCTGCTTTAAAAACACTCTCTGAAAAGATGGCAACTGTCCCTCAGGAAAGCTATAAAAGCTATTCCCAATACATCGCAATTGCTTTTGATTTTTAATCCTTTGGAGCAAATGTCTGATGTTATGTCTGATGTTATGTTTTTAGAGCTGTGGGGGAAAAAATGTCTAAACAATCTTAGGAGGTATTATTTAAATGCTTATCTGGCTGAATTATGTGTAAGCTAGGTTCTAGGGCAGCTGTCCAGTTCTTTTTCTGTTGTCCTGACAGTAACACAGATAGTGAGCAATGTCTTGAAAAGTGATTTGCTTATTTCATACTGACACCTAAAGACATTAGCCTTCTGTTTGGCAGCCCTGGGGATACCCCTCTGCTCCGTGACTTATTAATGTTTTTTAAGACAAGGCTAACCTGGATGACTCTCTGTATTTATAGTTTCAGCATTCATATACCAGCTGCTAAAAGAAAAACCATAACTTATAATCTTGTCTTGAAATTACTCCCAATTGTGAAGTTGACCTAAATTCTTCATGTTTAGGGAGGATTGCTGCTAATAACGTCAGTTTGCAGTGTTCTGCTTTAGGTATGTGTCATATGGGAGTCTGGAAACTGTAATAAATATGATTGTATTAATGTACTGACTGCTTTGTCTCTGCTGATTTTGAGGGGGAGGGGAGGGGAGGGGAGGGGGCAGGGGAGTTTATTACCAAGTGAAGACACCCCTTGAAAGTTAATGCGTTTCAAGCCTTCTGCCATCTCATTGTTGTAACCTTGTGCCTTTTCTTTACCAAAGCACACACATGTACATCAACTCTCCTTGGGGTGACTTTGTTCTTCCATGTTTATCAGAGACTCCTTCTTAGAAAAGGAGCTAGGCCCACATCATGAATTACCTCTTCCAAGCTCCAAGCAGTGGTAATTGCCCTGTGAATTTATTCTACCTAGTAGCTCATTGGCATTAACCCCCTCTCTTCATGCTAAGGTCACCCTTCACTCTGCTCCCTCTAAGGGTTTGACCACATTTGACTAATTGATCCTCACATGGTTCCGGAAATATTTGAATTTGTCACCAGCTTCCTTCTGTGCATGTACCAGAAGTTGAACTGCCCCAAAATTTGCCACATGGACTACTTGATCTCCTCTGTGTGCTTCCAGAACTGAGTCACCTGGATAAGGTAGACAAAAATCACACTGATGCTTAGGGAAACCTCAAGTTAACCATCAAGACCCAATTCTCCACTTTCAAAGAATATATTAAGCTGGGTTTAGCTGACATACAAGAATTTTCTAACCAATACAGTGGAGGGAAGAGAGGCGAGACCCACATACTCCAATTCTTCCCCTTGCTTGTTTTGTATCTCAAAGACTTCTGATTAAATGAGAATGTCTTCATTAATCAAAATAAAGGCAGAAGAGTCAGCTAGCTTGACATTTAAAATGTACAGTGACAGTTAAATATTGACAGGGGGATGGAAGCCAGTGGAAGGAGAGATACCTATTATCTTTTCCTAAGCTTCCTGGATTTGAATGGCAAGGACAAGAAGTTTATTGCCCCACCACATTCTTTCCGGAGCGGAAGAGAAGCACTCCTCAGTCTGCTCAGCCGCCGCTAGGTGGCAGTGGGTTCAAGAGAATGGCGAAACTGGAGTCCCCAGAAGGACATGAGTCTCCCTACGGCTACCGCTACCAGTCATTGTTAAAAGCTCACCAGTCTGAACCTAGATGATGGAGGAGAAACAAGCTGTAATCAACCCAAGTGGCAATATAAACATTTCTTCCCAATATTGGATTTGCCTCATTTGAAGCCTAGGAAAGCTGACTGATGGCAATCAGCCACCGAATGTGCTTGGAGAAGAGTGGGGAACAGCGAGATTGCTCAGCATCCCCTGTTTCAGAGTGGCTGTCACTGGTCTCACATCATGGTCTCACGCCTCTGGTCAGCTCCACCCAGCCTCTTCCCAGCTGCTGGCTAAGGAGTACCCCAGGGAAACCGTCTCGATGCTCCCATTTCTCAGCAGTTGTCTCACTTTTGGAAACAACTCAGTTCTACCCAGTGTTGATGCCCGAGAGCCCACTTATGAGAAAGGTTGCGTGTGTCTTACGGGTCCATGACCAGACTTGGGTCTCCACTCTGAGACTAAGCAAATATGCTCCTGAATCAAAGGAAAACTTATAATGGACACAGAAAAGTCTGTTGTTTTAGGCTGGACTCGGGAGGTATAAAGGGTGGGTGGTCATGGTAGTGAGTCTCCTAGCACTTCACGTCAAGGCCTTCAAAAGACCATGTCCCCTCTATCTCAAGAAATAATTTCTCAGAAGCATTTAATAAAGAGGATTACCAAATATGAAATAATAAATAGGTAAGGTCTCCAAATGAATAATTAAATATAAGATTATAATTTAAAAATTTATCTTGTGCCTTTTTGGACTATAGTAACTTGCACCACATTTCACTCAATCATGCTATGTGAAGGGGCAGCAGACAGATCAGGCAATAAGAAATACTGTCATTTTTTAGCATCTCAGCCCTATGCCAAGCATATTATAGGCATTACCTTATTCAAATACAACCACCATAAGAGAAAGATTTTTATCTCTGCTACATAGGTGAGGCAAGTAAAACAGAAAGTAACTCGGGACGCCTAGGTGGCCAGTTGGTTAATTAAGCATCTGCCTTCGGCTCAGGTCATGATGTCGAGGTCCTGGGATCACCCTGCTTTGGGCTTCCCTGCTCAGCCAGGAGTATGCTTCACTCTCTCCCTCTGCCCCCTCCCTTGCTTGTGCATGCATGCGCTCGCACTCTCTCTCTCTCTCTCAAATAAATAAATAAAATCTTTTAAAAAACCCACAAAAAAATAGAAAGTAAATTGCCAACATCTCTTTGCTAATCATTGGCAGATTTGGGATACTATCTAGGTCTGACTATTGAGTTTATTATTAGCCAGCTGTAACTTAAAAATATTAAATTTCTCAGGCACTGACCAGGAAACAGACAAAGCTGAGTCATCCCCTCTGATTAATCAGAAACCAGAGGGCTGTGTTAAAATATGGTTTGGTGATCTGCTTCAAGTGTCTCTAGGCCCTTCTGATTCATACTGTTCTTTAGCTGGAAGTGAACATGCACACAGGGCTTCATGGCTTCCAAAGAGGATAAGGGTGGTGGGCACCCCCAGGGCAACAGGCCCACTGGGACTGTGGGAATTGTGGCCGCCAAGTGAGCACCAGGAGGTATTTCATCCACCAGTAAGTTTGGCCCTAGAAGGGGTATCAATCCAATAGCCTTGTTAAAAAGCAGCTGGGGTAACACTGGTCTTTCCCAGCTCTTCAATATGCATTAGAAAATCTGCTGTCCCTTTCCTTCCAATGTTTTCCAACATTTGGAAAAACTGCGTTCTCTTGGCCTTGACTATAAATTCATCTTTTTTTTTTTTTTTTTAAATAGTAATTCATCTTCCTAAACTCTTGTCAGGGCTAACCTATGGATGTGCTAAAGCAAAGAAAAATAAAGAGTACTTGAAGACTTACAGTCTTTCTTCTGAGACCTGAAAGGGGACACAAGCAGAAAGGTTTGGCAAGCTGTCTGTCCATCTTGTAGAATTTCCCTTCAACTTGATAATGTGTTAATTTCCAGAATACAGCAATCCTGAGAGTTCACTATTGTAGGCTCCTGCACTAGTTACTTCAGAGCCTCAACTTCCTGATCTCTAAAATAGGGATTAACCTATATCAAACGTACCTCATAGGGTTGGTGAAAGATAGTGGTTGGTCCAGACAGCAAGCACTGTCTGGACAGTGTCATTTATACAGTGATGAGCTTGCTGTGAGATGCTTAGCATTCTTAACTTCCCTGTGCCTGCACTCTGTGTCCTGAGACCTGGCCTGGCAAATGATGGACAGAGCAGAATGCTGTTGTCATCATTTTTTCTAGCACACAGGTGTTCGAAAGATTGTTTTCAGGCTTCTTGAGTTCTCCGTGCTTTCTTACTTAGCTTTCCCTGGGTTAAAACATCGGAATATCATCAACTTCTCCACTTCTGGGAGAGCAGTGTGCTCCCCCAGGAATGACATTAGGCTCCACGGGACATTCATTAGTTGGGGTTACGAGAGGACCACAGGGCACTGGAATGGTAATTTCCTACATGGGACCCCAGTGACCCAGAGTGAGCTAGCTCAGCTGGTCTGAGTATGTGGCTAATGAGGGAAGGGTCATGGTTTCACTCCTGTGTGGGCCAATTAGTGTCACGTGGAAAAGCACGCTCCTGGGGCATCAGGCAGCAGCCTTACATGTGTGTGGCACTGGTCTCCAGGATGGCTCAGTGTGGCCATCATCACCATCAGAAACTCAACCCAAAGCCCACATCTTCTTTCTTTTTATTACATAGTTCATTTTTTCCAAAACATGGGTCAATTGCAGAGCTCTTTCACCATTTTTGCTTTATCCTAAGCAGACTACTGCTTAATTATTCAGTGTTTTTCTATAGATTGACTCACTTTTTAGCTTACACTTAAAAAAAAGAAGCTGTACATCACTACCATCAATGGCAAGTGAGAAAATTTGCCCTAAATAGAAAGTACACATTAAAAGAAATATACAACTATTGAAATTAAAATGTTTGTCTTCATACATTTTATTTGCAGACCCCTCCTGTACCACAAGTGATCCATGTACCTGTGTGTTAGTAAATGCTGCATTATTTAAGTTTTATGTGTTTTATAATACACACAGTGTCTGTAATAAAATGGTCACATTAGCAAAGACAATACTATGAAGCAGTTGCTTCAGTGGGAAGAGTTGGGTTCAGTGACTGGGGAGTTTCACACTTGAAGTGATGAAATTATTCTTGCAGGAATTTCAACACCAAAGGTCTTTCTAAATGCCGTAAATGTATAGCTATAAAACCTCAACTCTGAACAAATCCAGAGTTTAATTTACATCTAGCTTTTGCTCAAAAGTCATGGCTTTTGTTCGCACTCTCTAATGGCGCTATCATTAACAACTGTGCTTCTTACACGTCCTTATCATTATCACCTGTTTTATGATAAAGCACAAACATGCAAAGCAGATGTGTTGGCCGCACATCTTTGTTCCCTTCCAGTCATGAACCAGTTCATGCTAATCTGCCTGGTTGGCCAGTTCCTTATAGAGATCGAATTATAACCAGCAGTGGTGTTGGTAATAAAAATGTATTCCCTAATTAATTGAGCATGTTACATCCAATCCAGTTATGAAAATGTGCATTGGAGGAAAAATACACATAAAAAGATGCACACACACACACACACACACACACATCCCTTCAAGGTTGAGAGAGGGCCCAGCCACTTCCATTATTGGAGACTCCCAATATACTTAAAAAAAAAAAAAAAATGAAGAAAGGTCAAAGCCAAGTTGCAAACTTTGCAGTATATTTAAAAAATTCAAGTTGAAAGATAGCATTCCATCCTCTTTGTGTACCTGTGAGTAGGTGTGTAGCTTCATTTAGAAATAGAGTCCCAAGGGGTGCCTGGGTGGCTCAGTGGGTTAAGCCTCTGCCTTCAGCTCAGGGTCCTAGGATCGAGCCCCACATTGGGCTTTCTTCTCAGCAGGGAGCCTTCTTCCTCCTCTCCGCCTGCCCCTCTACCTGATCTCTCTCTCTCTGTCAAATAAATAAAATCTTAAAAAGAAAGAAAGAAATAGAGCCCCAAGTCTGTATGTGAAATCTTCATGAATGTGAAGTCCAGAAGGTCCTCCCTTCCTGCCCCCATGTCCAGAGATGAGATTCACCAGAAAAAGGGACTTATAAAGGGATCTGGGTTCAAATATATCATAAGGCAGAGCATAACATTTTAGCAATGTAGGAACACAGAGTGTATTTCCTTCTTCTGTCTTCTCCCTTACCTTATGGACTCTTGCAAAAAGCCACTCCTGTTATTTTGGTGCTGCCTGGGTTTACTTCTATACTGGTTACTTTTATACTTTTATACTGGTTACTTTTATTACTTTTATACTGCTTTACTGATATACTTTTATAGGTTTCTCATGATCCTTGGAAAGCCATTGATTGGTAGCAAGAGGGCCAGACCATTTTATAAATGCCAGAAGACTTACTTAGATCAGAAAATCAGAATATTAAGAAGCAGGAATGCAGTTATAGTTTTCTTCCACTGCATGTAAACCTGATGAGTACTTTAACCACAAGAACCACTTAATGACTGCACACTCCTGCACATGTGCACACACACACATACACCGTACAGAGCAAGGAAAGGACTCCATGCTGTTAACATCTATAGAGTTCTCAGTGCATGAATCTTGCTGAAACAGTAAGACTGTGTAATGGGGAATGTTGTGTATGTATTTATGTAAAATAGTATAAAATAGTATTTACTTAAGAATATCTATTGGGATTCTGTTTGTATGACCTTGTTCTAAGATTGATGCATACTTGTGATCTTTGCCTCTGAGGGCAGAAAGCAATTAGTTCATTTGGTAGTCTGTGTGAGAAATATTAGACCTGTGTACAGCTTCTTCCCTACCCTTGCCAGGTCCAATTATGCCTCAGCTGAGTTCTCTTACCCCTCCTTCTCCCCGGTCCCCAGAGTCATCTGAGCACATCTGTTGCTCCATGAAAAGTGTTTTGGCAGAAACTTTCCTCACCTCTGTTGGGAGTCATCTGTCCTCACTGTCTTGGAACTGTTTTTGCTTATTTTATTTAAATAGATAGATAGATAGATAGATAGATAGATATAGATAGATGCACATCTATATATCCTTATATGTTAATATATATGTGTCATTTTAATAGAGAGATCAACATTATGTATGACATCAAACCAAAAGTAATACAGATTCCAAATCGTTTGGGAGAAACTGCTCTAAACCCTCACATGAAGGAAGAGCCTGGAAGGATTCAGAATGTTCCCTTCCAGCTCTGCCTTCCACTTTGGTCCTTCCTAGATCTAACCCTCAGTGATCATACCTCAAATCCACGTTCTTTTTGAGTGGGTATTCAAAATTTAATACAAACTCTTCATATTGAAAACTATTGGCAAGGATCTGGTAGACCTCCTTCAGGTCACAGAGATCTTCTTGGCAGAATTTAACATGCCGAGGAACACACCCCGCATAGGACTGCCCAAACAGTAAGCCATGGCATCTAGGGTGATATAATAGATGCCTCCATTCTTGTAGCACCTGGAAACTCTGGACCAGTCACCTCCAGCCGGAAGCACCGACAGCTTCATCAAGGTCCCTCGAGGGTGGCTGAGTGGAACAAGGTAAGAAGATGTAGCCCATGGTCATGTCAACATTGAACCTGGTGAGCCTGATGATATCCAGATCGTGACGCCCCATGTCAAGGAGCCGAACACAGAACCTAAGAAGTTGCTTCATGACTCAAAAGGCATGCCATTGCCCATCGTGGGCAAAGGCACAGGGTGGCTGCTACTGGAGGAGTGTGTGTTCCAGGTGCCCCAGATGCCAACACCAGCTACATGACTTGGAGGGCCCAGTGAAAAACGAAAATGCAGGGCTACTTGTTCAAAAATCATTTGAAGATGCCAACAACAAAGCCTGAAACCAAGAATGGGGTCCTTCGGAGTGCGGGGTCCTGTATGGTGGTCCAGGTTGCACACCCAGGGAGCTGGCCCCGCAAGACGCACAGCAGCAGGCCGAAGTGCATCCGGTCGCAAGTTCAACAGGGGCAGGGAGGGGGCACAGAGGTTCTTGGCAGGCACAGCGCCGAGTCTGTCTTCACACGTATTGGATTCTTCCCTCTGTGACTGACGTGCCCTTTCAGAGGTGTCCAAGTTGGCTGTGCTTAGTAACTACTCTAACTATGCATGAGTGGTCTATGAATTAAAGCATTTTTATTATTTTGAAATAATTTGGTTTGAAAAAGTTCCCAAAGATTTGAAATCTAGTCACACAATCTCAAGGAATTCCAATAGGGCAATTGTGAGTGAAAGAAAAAGAACGGATAGATTCTTTAAATATGACTCAAATATTATAAAATTTGAAATGGCTTCAAAAAATGTTTTACTGGGGCGCCTGGGTGGCTCAGTGGGTTAAAGCCTCTGCCTTCGGCTCAGGTCATGATCCCAGGGTCCTGGGATCGAGCCCCGCATCGGGCTCTCTGCTCAGCAAGGAGCCTGCTTCTACCTCTCCCTCTGCCTGCCTCTCTGTCTACTTGTGATCTGTCTGTCAAATAAATAAATACAATCTAAAAAAAAGAAAAAATGTTTTACTTTGTTGGCATTACTAACTTGTGTGAACAAGGTTTATTGTTCGTGGTGACTATCAAGAATTTGGAAAGACTGTGATTAAAGAATCTTGACTGGATTACGAAAGTCTTCTTCAGGAATTGCTATTTGAAGCACAAAATCTGTTGTGAAAGGCTATAGTCATAAAAAGCAAATGCTAATTTCTCATTAAAAATTAAAGACATTATTTCTTGGAAAGTTTATACAAATTCAGTATTTAATATCTTCCCTAAATTCTGAATTTTATTTTCTTATATAATATAAAGAGAAAGAATCATGAAGGCTTTTGCCAAGCCCCATACAGATGCCCTAAGTTCCCTTCAGTGTGCCTTAAAATAGTGTCATTTTCTCTGTGCATCAGGAAGTAAAAAAATATGTTGGCGGCAGCAGTATAGCTGGCAGCTCTCTCAAGGGGTCAGAAACAACTCATCTGCTTTCACCTACTAGTGGTGGCAGAGGCTACTGGACTTCAACTTGGCAAACCAAGGCTGGCTGAAACGGAACTCAACCATGGTGACAATTCGTGGGATTTTATAGAACTGTTGAAATGATTCCATGTGCACTGCATGTGAAATGCTTACAACAGTGCCTGGAACATGGGAAGTGCTCAGTTGAGGGCTATCACTATTACCTGGCACTGTGGATAACTAGTACGTTGACAGATTCTGTTGAATCTTGTCCACAAGGCCTCCGCTCTGTTCTTGACCTCACTTTCCATTCCTCCTGTTCCATCCCACCATAGCTTAGTGTTGTATCACTGCTCAAATGGACAATTATATTAGCCTCTTAATTTGTCTTTCAGCTTTCGGTGTCTTCATTTTTGACCCATCTGGTTTAGTGAAGATGTCTTAGGGGGCAAGTAACAGACTATCCAACTGAAACTTATTCTTTCATGTAGTAGGATATCCAAAGTTTCCAGAGTTGGTTCAGCCTACTCAACAATATCAGAGCTCTCAGGTTTAGCGTGTGTGTGTGTGTGTGTGTGTGTGTGTGTGCACATACACGTGGGCAGATGTGTGTGTGTACTGTTTGGTTGTTTTGCCTTCCCCTCTCATGGTCTCAATATGGCCGCTATAGCACCAAGCATTACCTTCACTAATGATGATATAAAAAGCATGGAGGGAAAGTGTGTTCTTGTGTGTCTCTTTTTATCAGCAAGGAAGATCCTTCCAGAAATCCTCTTAGAGTTCATCAGAACACATCCACCATAAACCAATCCACAGGCAAAGGGCAATGGAATTACAATAATAGGTTTAGATTTTTCATCATTTATCCCTGGGCCTACGTTCCCTAAGCATAGTACTAGTGCTGTAGCCAAAGAGAATGGGATTCTGATAGCCAGGAAAGAACAAAGGCTCTCTTGTAAACAACCAACAGTTTCAGCCAGTCCTTCCTACACACCACTGGTAGATTCAGGAAGCATTTCTTGCTTGAATAAAACTTCCCAACCTGCTGGGTGAAGTCCCTGTCTGTTCACCTGGAAGTAAGTGTTTGGTCCCTAATTTAGCAGAGGAGTTCAGATTTCACCAGCAAAATCCTTTTGGAACATCCTATACTTTTCCTTTGTAGCTTGTTATCACCTTTTGTAATACACATGAATTTAGGGAAGTGCATGACTGATATCTCCAGTCCCTAAATTCCATTAGGACTGTGTCTGTTTGGCTTACCGTTATACTCAACACTTACAACATAGTTCTTGGACACAGTGGGTATCATAAATATTTGTTGAGTGAATGGATGTCTGTACTTGTCAAAGTGAGCCAGCAGCAACTTCAACAGTTAGATATTTAATCTGGCAAAAGCAGGTTTCTATGTAGCTATCAAAAGAGCTTGAAAGAATTTGGTACCTCAACATCACCAACATTTTGTTAAAGGACTAATTGCCAAGCCCCGTGTGCACGTGGGACCATTAGTAATTCTGTAGCTATGCAAATTAAAACAGTGATGTATGATTTATAGCTTTAATAACATTCTGAAGGCTCTTAAATTTTAATCACTTGCAACATCCTTTTTAATATTCAATTACTTTATTAACTAATTAGGTCACTTGCTGAAAAAGCACATAAGGCTGGTGCTATTTTAATATCAGCTGAGCCTCACAAAATACCTTTGAAATGGTGCAAATGGTTTATTTATTTTAAACAGATCATTAAGATGCTATAATTAATAAACCAATTACGAAAAAAGGCCCGATAGTGATAGATGCACAAGTACAGTAGCAGTGTCCGATGGATTAGTCATTCTCATACACATATATCAAGGGGCAAAACTTAAATGAAAACCCACTGTAAAAAGTGCTTTCCTAAATAATTAATTTGTGCAATGACTGATAACCCTATCACGGCAAACCTAACTTGAGGCTTGTTCATTACACAAACCTGTAATGTGTACTTTCGTTTCATCTAATGACACTCAGGATGGAAAATCCACGGCACGCTAAACTTGGTGTTCCTTGATTACTTACAAAGCCTTAATTTGCAGACAGAGCTGGGCACTACATGACTTATCAGTGCATTGGAGTGAGCCAAGCCTCCCAGAGGAGATCAGAAGGAGACATATACAGGGTCGGCAGCATCCCTGCGTATTGATTTCTCAGCACTGTGTTAAGGTCTTCAAAGCAAACAATGTGAACAAAGAAAGCTGAGGCCAAGCCTGTGGGGATTTTTCACCCCATATTCTCAAAGGAGACCGTACATCGTACATCGTAGCACTAAGCTCGCATTGCTAATTCACAGATGTGTTGGGACTGTGGCTGGGGGTGCAATTCTCAGGCTCAAGTAGAATTTCATTTTAAGGGTCAGGTAGAAGCAAGAGGAACCAAATCATTTTGCTGGGCTGGGAAAGAATATTGTGAAATCCTAGAGGCCAGGTAATTTTTTTTTTCCTGGGTACCAACAACTTAATCATAAAAACATAATAACCACCATTTGCTAAGTGCTTTCTGTCTACTGACTAACATGTACTGAACGTCTGTATCATCTTGCTGGATATTTCAGGGAATTTGTTTAGTGGACATTTATTTCCTGAGCACCTTCTGGGGCCAGGCACTGTTCTAGACCCTGGAGATACTGGAATGAGAGGGACAGACGAGTTTCCCACTCACAAAAGCCATACATCTCCAGGAAACAAGTTAGAAACGACTTCAGAAGACTCACAGTGCCAAGAAAGAACCAAGCAGGAGAGCGGGAGGTTGTGACAGAGGGTGACTGAGGGTCAGGGAAGGTCTCTCGGAGGAAAGCAACATTTCAAGTGGACGGGAGGGTCCAGAACAACTTCAGAGTGTGTTCTTCCTGCAATGTTTCCAGTTGTTTTCTGCTTAGTGTCCCTTGCAAGCTAGTGGGGGTGGAGGGGGAAGGCCATTGAGCAGGGGGAGGCAGGGTGGAGGTGAGAGTGTGGGGTAGCAGAGACTGAAGGAAAGCAGGAGGTGGTGCGCTTCTGTCGCCCTCGGTGGTATCCTGGTCACTCGTTTGCAAGGGCAGACAGTCATGTGCAGTTGGCCTCCAGCACGAACTGGCGTGGATCATGTTGTCCGTATGTGCTCTGGGAGGCAGAAACCTACAGAGAGAGCGGTTTCTCATCCCTACTTCTCCAGGCCACTGTCATGTTCCACAAGTGGTTACAGCTCTGGTTTATGTACCACCAGTCTCTTCTAGCACCTTCGTGATGTGTTGATGGAACTTTAAAATATTCATAAGTTTCCACATTGTCCCATGGATGCTAAGTTCTTTGGGAAGGAGCAACCCAGCTTAAACAATGAATCTGATGTGGGCACTGCTCAAATATGTGGGGAAAAATATCATTCCTCCTGGGTCTCTGTCAACTATGAACTAAACAGCATTCCAGCAAGGTGTGCCCTTCCCTTACCTAGTGGGCCTCTGGGACTTTTTATTACCCCCACAGGGACCGATATACCTCCAATTCCCAGCACAAGCTGAATGATCTCTGGGAGGTGTGTTAAAAACCTCCTTTTTGAACGACACAAGAAAAGGTTAATTATAAGCAGACCCCTATATAATGAAGAGCTGCTATGCTGGGGGAAGTTTTTCCCCTCTTCACTGACCCAAAATAGACCCTACCCATGAGTGTAAGCGAAAAGAGCATACTAGTGTTACTTCAGTATTGAAGAAGAGAAGAGCTGTGAGCTTTGCAGTGAACCTGGACAAGAGAAAGCTAGTTCGGTGCCTCTTTCATGTCCTGGAAGCAGACTAGGGGACCTTTTCAAAGTGTTTGCAAGAGTCTCCAGTTCTCATTCTTGTGGCTTTCCCTGTGGTTCAACATAAACTATTCTTATCCAATTTTTGTTCCACTTAAATCACTAGCATTGTAACAGCATTATAATCTGTAAATTGTCTTTGCAACTACTTCTGCCACTCTGAGTGTTAAATAAATATTTTTTAAGAAAATGAATTACTATAAACCATTTTTACGGGAAAATAAACTCTGAGTTATAAATGTATAGTGAAAAAATTGGGGAACATAGTCCATCTGTGGCCTGGGTTGTCTTTCCTTTTTAAATTTGGAACTCAAATAAGATGGTTGGGTTTTGAGATTTCCAAAGGACTGTAAAAAGACAGCATAGGATTCCTCCCATGTGAGGGAGACCTCTTGGACATCCTTCTTTTCTTCAGGAGTGAATTCTTCAGAGTCTTCTGCCTTCCCTCAGGAACAGAGTGAGAGAGAGCAGGTGTGCCTAGAGCGACAGACTGCAAACACACCAACAGTATGTTTTTTCTCATATATGGTAGTGACTGAACCATTTTGACTAAACATCTGATTCATAAAATGGTGTTTACTGTCCGACCCCCAACTGTACATACTTATAAAATAGATGTCTGCTCTGTCATTTTAGATAAAATAAATACAGACAGATATCTCATCCTCGTCAGCCATGAGGGATCCTCTGGCATTCTCCCAGGGCCTGTGTGAACCTACCTTTGATGGTCACCGCACTGAGCAGTTGAGGTAACTTGAGATAGACGTGGTTTCTTGCAGAAACATGTCCCATGTTGATGGGGAACAGATCTTCTGCTAGAAGCATCTTAAGAGCATTTTGAACATTTCTCACATATGAATCCAGATGGAAAATGTATTAAACAAAAGCTTCTTGCTTTTGACCTTCTCCGGAGCTTCTCTGGGGCGGCGGGGGGAGGGGGGGGAATCTCTGGTGAAAACAATGAAAGAGAGGTGGCATCATGTCACATACCAGTGTTTCCCCAAGTTCTGCCCTTCTCATATTACCATCACATTTTTGCCTTATCAACACCATGGTATCGTTATTTTAGAAATACTTTGTTTTAAATTTTCTCATTTGCACTTAAATTATTATATTCAAAAATATCCTTTATATCATGACCATGAATGGAATGCCAACCTCACTTGCCATAAAGTGAAAGAAATTAAAAAAGTAGGCATGTAATTACTTTAAAAAACTACAATGAAGGGCGCCTGGGTGGCTCAGTTGGTTAAGCGACTGCTTTCAGCTTAGGTCATGATCCTGGAGTCCCGGGATGGAGTCCCGCATTGGGCTCCCAGCTCCACGGGGAGTCTGCTTCTCCCTTTGACCTTCTCCTCACTCATACTCTCTCTCAAATAAATAAATAAAATATTTTTAAAAAACTACAATGAAGTATCTTCACCCCTGTTAGAATGACTGTCATCAGACAGACAAGAGATGAGCCTGAGGGGTCTTGAGGTGACAGCGACTACAATGATGACTCCCCTAGGAAGAGAAGGAGGTGGACAAGGGGAAGGCCAGGTGATGTCGATCTTCATCTGAGATTGTCACGGAAGGGTAAAGGAGAAAGCCTTCATCTTCTGAGCTACCTAAGGTAACAAAATGTTAAATGGAAAACCAGAGGATGTTCACGTTCAGTCACCACTGTCCAAACTCAGAAGGGATCTCCCTCTGCAGGGGATACATAAAAATGAGTTTCTTTTAAGTAAAAACAAAACAAAACAGAAAACAAGAGATAAATGTTGGTGAGGAGTTGGTATAAAGGGAAACTTTGGGCACTGGTGATGGGAATATAAATTGGTGTAGTCAACTGTGGAAAACAGTGTGAGATTCTTCAAAAAATTAAAAATAGGGTAGTATATGATCCCGCAATTCCACTTGTGGGTACACATCCAAAAGAAGTGAAAAGAAGATATTGAAAAGATATCTGAGAGGTGCGTGGGTGGCTCAGTGGGTTAAACCTCTGCCTTTGGCTCAGGTCATGATCCCAGAGTCCTGAGATCGAGCTCCACATCAGGCTCTCTGCTCGACAGGGAGCCTGCTTCCTCTTCTCTCTCTGCCTGCCTCTCTGCCTGCTTGTGATCTCTGCCTGTCAAACAAATAAATAAAATCTTTAAAAAAAAAAAAAAGAAAAAGAAAAGAAAAGAAATCTGAGCTCCCAGGCTCATTGCACCATTATTCACAATAGCCAAACTATGGAATCAACCCACGTGTCTGTCAGTGGACAAATGGATAAAGAAGATGTGGTGTACGGATATCCTGTGGAATATTACCCAGCCACAACAAAGAAGGAAATCCTGCCATTTGTGACAGCAGGGATGGACCTTGAGAGGATTATGCTACATGAAATAAGCCAGACAGAGGAGGACAGATACAGCATGGTATCACCTATATGCGGAATTTTTTAAAAAGTTAAACTCACAGAAACAAAGAGTAGAAAAGTGGCTGCCAGAAGCTGGGGTGAGGAAAAAAGGGAAAGGTTGGTAAAAGAATATAAACCTTCAGCTATAAGATGAATAAGGTGTGCGGAGCCAACATAGAACACGGTGACTATAGTTGATAACACTATATTGTATAAGTGAAAGTTGCTAGGAGAGTTGAACTTAAATGGTCTAGCAAAAAAAAAAAAAAAAAAGAAAGAAAGAAAGAAAGAAAGAAAGAAAGAAAGAAAGAAGAGATAAATATGTGTGGGGCTGGATGTGTTAAAGAACTGGATTGGGGGGATCTTTCACAATATATATGAATGTATCAAATCACAACTTTTTTTTTTATTTTATTTTTTATAAACATATATTTTTTTCCCCAGGGGTACAGGTCTGTGAATCGCCAGGTTTACACACTTCACAGCACTCACCATAGCACATACCCTCCCCAATGTCCATAACCCCACCCCCTCCAACCCCCCTCCCCCCAGCAACCCTCAGTTTGTTTTGTGAGATTAAGAGTCACTTATGGTTTATCTCCCTCCCAATCCCATCTTGCTTCATTTACTCTTCTCCTACCCCCTTAACCCCCCATGTTGCATCTCCTCTCCCTCATATCAGGGAGATCATATGATAGTTGTCTTTCTCTGATTGACTTATTTCGCTAAGCTGGTGCAACCACTCTGGAAAACAGCATGGAGTTTCCTCAAAATGTTGAAAATAGAACTACCCTATGACCCAGCAATTACACTGCTGGGTATTTACCCTAAAGATACAAACGTAGTGATCCGAAGGGGCACGTGCACCCGAATGTTTATAGCAGCAATGTCTACAATAGCCAAACTATGGAAAGAACCTAGATGTCCATCAACAGACGAATGGATAAAGAAGATGTGGTATATATACACAATGGAATACTAGGCAGCCATCAAAAGAAATGAAATCTTGCCAAATCACCACAACTTTTACTTTAAATTTCTTACAATTTTATTTGTCAAATATCCCACAGTAAAACTAGTATTTTTAAAAAGCCTTTAAAAATGTTCTCCCTGCACAAAAAAAGTTCTTCCATATGCTCCCCAGTATGACTGAACCAACCCAAACAAGCGAAAAAACTAAAGCACCACCCACTGGGAAATATTGCCCTAAGTTATTTAAAAATTAATACAATACTTGGTGGATCTTCCTGATGTGGTTTTGCTGGCTGTCCTGACACCTGTGATCAAGCAACAGATTCTACCTTCAGCTCCATCATGTGCTTTCCTTGTCCATTTGGGGACCATATGACTCACAGAGTATAGCCCTCTCTGCCAGGGCCCCGGAGCTGGGGCCCAGCTCTCCCACTGATTCTGATGGACGCCCTGTGCAGAGCAGGGCTCCAGTCCACCCACCAGCCATCCACGGATCTGAATCACTAAGAAGTCAGCACTACTCTCAGTTCTGTCAAATGCCAAAGGTTCACTTCCCACATCACACATTTCTGTTTTGTATTAAGGAAAATGACCGGGTGCCTGGGTGGCTCAGTGGGTTAAGCCTCTGCCTTTGGCTCAGGTCATGATCTCAGGGTCCTGGGATCGAGCCCTGCACTGGGCTCTCTGCTTAGTGGGGAGTCTGCTTCCCCTTCTCTCTGCCTGCCTCTCTGCCTACTTGTGATCTCTGTCAGATAAATAAATAAATCTTAAGAAAAAGAAAAATGACCTAACTTGGTGTTGGTGACAGTAAATATTTGAGAATTTACTTTTCTATTCTCTGGAAATATTGAATCCCAGTTTTTCTCTTGGCTCTCTCAACAAAATTATAGGACCCAGCAAATGACACAGTAATCCACCGTGTAGGCCTGGTTCTACAGATGAGGAGCAAACTGGGGCTTGGCCAGAGGTGGGGAGGGGAGGATGAAACGGCATTGCTCACTCTTCACAGAGAAGAAAGGGTATGCTCACTGTCAGACTCTGGGCCTGGGTGAAGGCCTCCAGAGTCCTGGGGCCAGGACTGGATGGACCAGTGTCAGGGAAGGAGAAACAGGCACGCAGGGGGCCAGCACTGAGGAGTGGTTTCTTTGGGTTGGCACATGGGAGAGGAGCCAGGCATGAAAGTCTGAAGGTGTGGTCCATGATTAGAGGACCTTGAATGCCTGGGCTTGATTCCATTGGGAATGGGGAGCCCTCAGTGATATACAAGCCGAGGAGATATGAACAAGACTCTTGGAAGTGAAAGAGGGGCTAGAAACACAGAAACCAATGAGGAACCTGTTACAAGACATTTGTGAAAAGTCATTCTGAGCTTCAACAAGAGTGTTGGCTGAGGAATGGAAAAGATACTAGCTGATTTAGAGCAATGATAATCGTGTATATTTTTGGAGCAAATCTCAGATATTTTATTGTTCTTTTTTGCTACAAAGAGTTATTTATTCCATCTTCTTAAAAGTTTTTACCACTCAACAATGAATTTTCTTAAAAAAATCCTTTCAAGTATAAAATATGGAATTCTGAAGCTACAGCTTATGGGAATTTAAATAATGACTTAACAATATTGAAGGATTTTATGAACCACAGCATTGATGGCTGAATCCTGAGACTGTAACTGTTATGGGAAGCCCGTGGAAAAATCCCCAGTGTGGGGTCTGGGACCCACCTACACATGTTTCAGAACAATAAAAACATAACATACAACCTTGACAGGGAAAAACACCATCTCCTCAGTACCAACAGAAAGAAACTGAACTTATCATCTGCCCCAAATAGCTTCGAAATGTGGTGGGATAAAGGGAAAGAAGAAGAATCGAATATTAAAAGGAAGTTGTCTTGCAAATAATTCACAAGGGGTCAATAAATAGTATTATTTACATCTCCTGAGTTTAAGCCATTGATTGGCTGACATCTGAGATAGGGACATCTATGTCTGTACAGGATGTACCACAAGTTTTTAAGGGAATTTTTTTTCTTAAAAAGAAAAATTTATTTTTTCATCATACTTGGACTGAAAAAGATACAGTATTGTCTCTGCCTGCGTAAGGCACTGGAATTCCTTCAAATGTCTCCCCACCTGCTTGGGGTTAGAGAATATTATTTCAGATCCAAATATGACTTCCTACTGGATTGTGGTAGAGAATATTGTCATATTTAGGTGAAAAATATAAACTGTCCTTCTGTACCAAACCACTTTCCTGCTTCTAGGGAACCCATCATTTGAAGTTTTGGGTGTTTGGCTTTCAAATTGTAAAATGAGCGTATCAGATGTGTGGTAGTTGTGGTGGTAATTTTCATATAGTTTTGGGGGAAAATGGATCTTACATCCCCACGAATAAGATGATAATCTCTGGGTAGGAATTCAGGGTGTTGCTTTGTTTAATAAAGGAGCCACCCCCACAACTGAGAGATTATGTGGTTTTACATATGTATTCAATGCTATGGGGTTTTTCAAAAAGAACCATAATTCTCAGCTTTTGATGGAACATCAGTCTGTGGTGTTGTAGGGGGTCACTGGGCCTTAATTCCCCCCTACCCCTTTTTAAAAACACTTATTCCCCATGATGGGTATTTTCATTTATTTTCCAGACATGAAATCAGAAAAAAAAAATTAAAAAAAAAAAAAAAGAATAAACTCTGAGGTTGTATTGGGTTTTTTTCCTCAAAGGTACCAGGGAGGAAAAAATGGAATCTGATTGAAGGCGCTATGTCAAGAAAACAACCAAAATCCAAAATGAACAAAATGACACTTCCTCAAAAATTAAACATAGTATTACCGCATGATCCAGCAATTCCACTTCCAGATATATGCCCCCAAAGAATTGAGAGCAGGAATTTGAATTCATAACAGTATTATTCATAATGACCGAAAGGTAGAAACAATGTAGACGTCCGAAAGATGAATGGATAAACCAAATGTGGTGTGGACATACAATGGAATATTTTTCAGCCTTAAAAGGAATGAAATTCTGATGATATGGATGAATCTTGAAACGTCCTAACAGGAAAAGGCAGGCATAAAAGGACAATACTGTGTGCTTGTACTTTATGAGGGATCTATATCTCTAGAGGAATTGAACTCATGGACAGAGGTAGAATTGTTGCTGCCAGGGGCTGAGGGGAATGGGGAATGGGGGTTTAGTGCTTACTGGGTACAGAGGTTCAGATGGGGAAGAAGAAAATTCTAGAGAAAGCTGGTGGTCATAATTGCACAACAATGTGAAGGCACCTAATACCACTGAACTATACCCTTAAAAATGTTTAAAATGGTAAATTTTATGTTACTTACCACACTTGTACACATAAATTTACATTATACACATAAGATAAAATAGATATGTTTTACCACAACTTAAAGAGATCATCAAAATGAAATAGAAATGCTACTTGAATTTACAAGAAACTTCCAGCCTTCCTCCTTGCCCTTAATATTCCCCCAGAACATATATGCGAGCACTTGGATGAGACTTGAGTGATGGGTATATATTTAGCTAAGAACATGCAAGCTCTTCTAGGTATAATCTTCACTTAACCAGGATAATAATCTCAAGCAAATTCATAAAAAAAATTCATAGAACATGGCCCTCAAGGAATCTCAGCCAATAAATGGGGCAGGGATGGTCCTAATCACACAACCGTAAGACAGGATCTCATGGAGACCAGTTATCAGGGTCTGAGTTGCTACGTGCAGATGGGGTGAGGGTTTCCCTCAGGAGGACCCAACGGTTCCCAGATTTCCTGCAGACACATGGAAGTTCTAAACATTTTCCAATTCACTGGAAGTCCATCTCATACCAATTTGATCCTGATATTTCCTGCGTTTCTTATCTGGAGATGACTCCTTTGTTTTAAAGCATCTTGGCAAATGTGTGGTTTAGTGTAACAAAATGGAAGGGATTTTTGAAACACAGACATTGTAAGGCTCAAATCAGGCAATCAGGAGCAAGAAGTTGTACATCAGAAACGTGGCCATCAGTCTGGGAAGAGTGTTAGCACAAGTGCAGAGCTACAGAGACACGAGTAGCTAACAGTTGATTGTTAACCTCCCAAACTCGATTCAATGTGACAGTGACACTTCACAGCACATTGCATCCAATCTCATTTGAAGCTGACAAAGATTGTTTCTGCTTTACATCTATTGGTTTATTAATGGTCTACAGCCTCTTAAGCAGATGCATATTCATTAGGTAGCCAGCTGTTAGGAGGTTCCCAGATGTCGAATGTAACTCTGTCTTGGAATATTTTTTTTTCCTTATCATGAAACAAAGTAATTGAGGACTTATTAAGGAACCAGTTAATTACTAAAGCGGTACCTTATGGCACCCTTTTTATCATTCAAATCTGAGAACTCTTGGGACATCTAAAAAATTTGGTGAAGAGACAGTATTTAAGAGCCAACCTTTATTATATATTTATATAGAGACAGATACTGTTCTGTGTGGAGACATACATATACACACTTCCATGTTGAGGGACTAAAAAGTATGTGGAAAGTTCTCAACGACTGAAAAATTTTCAGCTACAGCATCGCTTCCTTGGCTCATTACAGGCAAAAGATGATGTTGGTAAATCTAGTATATTTACTAAAATTAGAAATACTTTAACATTTATTTAATCTTATCACTTTCCTGTAAAAGATGACTTGAGAAATGGTTTTTTAGCCATTCAGTCATCTCAACTTTGTGTATACTTCATTTGATATTTCCTGTTAAAGCTACTATTTTTTCTATATAAAAAATAATTCAACTGCAGGCAAACTAGTTTTCAAATCGCCACGTTTCTAAATGCCCTTTAAAAAAAAAGCCACGTGTTTCTAAATGCCCTTTAGAAAAATATTAAAAATAAATAAATAAAAACTTACTCTAAAGATGTCAATTCAAATATTCCCTTAAGAACACCTTAAATCTGGAAATCCCATTTCTAGTTTTATTTGGTAGCTGGGCATCTCAATTCTGTTTCTCAAATGCAAGAATCACAGGAGCAAATAAAAAATTGCCAAGAGCACACAATCTTTAAAAAACATTGCTGTGCACTTTTTGAAATGGATTTCTTAAACAAGCAATCCAAGGCCATCCACCTTTCTTGCAGTTTGCCCTTAACATCTCTTCTGATTCCTTGAGGGGACTTTGTGCTATACTGCTCCAAGCCTGCTGGAATTTTCTGCATCTGATTTGGCTAATGTCTTATGCTAAGTTATATCACCATATCTACAAAACAAACAAAAGGTTTACTCTTCAGAAGAGATGAGTTTTTATTTGCTCTGTGGCTCATCTCCTGCTGGTGACCTTTAGAAAATGCAAATAGATTTCATAAACATTCAGTGCTTACTTAAAAACATATTATTTAACAACCATTTCCTAGCTGTCTACCCTATATGGAGTTTTACATGGCACTTGGGACAATGTGGTAAGAGATCAAGGAAATGGCAAGAAAAACCTGACGATCTGAATGGCAGGTACAATCTTTAAATTAAGAGGTCTGATATATTAATAGAGGAGAACTAAGGGATAGTGGACTAGAACTAGATTTGGATTTCAAAGACCTGTCCTGAGAGACCTGACTTCACTAACTACTTTGCTTTCCTGGAGCCAGTTTCCTCATCCACAATGAGGGGTCAATGACAGTCTTACCTTCTTAGCTTAGCTTAGGGTGACTGTGAAGATCAAGGAGGAAATGAGGTGACTCCACCCTGTAAACTATAATATGCAAATACATGTTATTACTACTTGAAAGAGTCAGTTTAGGGCGCCTGGGTGGATCAGTGGGTTAAGCCTCTGCCTTCCGCTCAGGTCATGATCTCAGGGTCCTGGGATCGAGTTCCGCATCGGGCTCTCTGCTCGGTGGGGAGCCTGCTTCACCCTCCACCCCAAATCTCTGCCTGCCTCTCTGCCAACTCGTGATCTCTGTCAAATAAATAAATAAAATCTTAAAAAAAGAAAAAGAAAGAGTTAGTTTGTATTTATAAGTGGCCCCATTGTACCATCCTTATATGCATGTCAACTACTGATGTATTTCAGGTTGGACAGTAAACATCAAACTATTTCCATGTAATCTTCCCCTCGAGTTTTTCGAAGTGAGCTCTGTGACAACCATGGGTAGGACAGCACTCGAGGCCTTCAGAATATACCATCTTGGATGGGCATAATCCCGTCTGAGGAATTTTGGAGGAGAGTGAAGTAATTACTACCTCAGCATCCTAAATATCGATGATTCACTATCCTCACCTATCTCCTCAGTTTATCTTTTACATCGACCTCCTGCCACAGCCACTAAGCTTCTGATGGGTTTTCTTTTTTTTCCCCCACTTGGGAGTCTTCACATGTCTGGTTCAAGTTCTGCTGATCTCTGTATAAAAGCTCCCTTCTCAGAGAGGCCTTCCTGAATTCCCCTGCCTAGATTAGGCCTCTCCGTCAATTTTTGTGTAAGAGCCACTTGACCGTCTCCTTCAGAACACTCAGACGCGCACACTACGGCGTGCTGACCTGATGGGTAGGTTCGGTTGCAGTCACCACCGCGCAGAACTTGAGGTAGTGCCGGCAGCAGGCACCTAAGGAGGAGGAGCGGGGGCGCCTGGGTGGCTCAGTCAGTTTATTGTCTGACTCTTGGTTTCGGCTCAGGTCCTGAGCTCATTGTGTGGGATCCAGCCCCTCCTCTGGCTCTGTGCTCAGCAGGGATCCTGCTTGAGATTCTCTCTCATCTCTCCCTCTACCCCTCGCCCTGCTCCCAGGCATGCTCTCTCTCTCTCTCAAATAAATAAGTAAATCAATCAATCAATCAATCAATATTTTAAAAAAGAAGTAGGAATAAACACATGGAATAAAATTCAGGTAGTGGCCCATGGCCATATTACAGTCTTGTTTCCTAGCTAGGAGGGTTTAGTCATTCTGTATTTTTATCATTGACTGTTTTGCTATTGTTCCTTTTATTTTTTGATTAACTGTGAAGTAAAAATACTATGAAAAATAGGAATACTAGGACCTAGTCTACTACCTAATATTTTAACTGCATTTTAAAGAAAGTAGTTTAATGAAACTGATTTATGAATCACCAGACATGAAGGATCACATCTTCAATGCTTCATTAACAGAAGCTGATTCTGTGCCCATTATATACCGATTTCCAAAATTTCCGAGAGGGAGTCCTGCCAAGGATTTCCTTCTCTTTCTGTGGCAAAAGCTCTGCCAAACGTACTACCTGGGGGTTGACTTTGCCGATCAGTTACTGAAAATTGAGAGTCTCCCTTTCTGGGACCCTGCATAACAATCTTCGCAAAGTTACATTTAACTAGTTTTGGACATCCCTGTTCTGTGTCTGTCAGAGGGAAGTCTTTCTTCTCTAGCTTATGAGAACGAAGGGAGTTGATGTTTATAAGGTGAAGGTGCCCAGTACAGAGTTTGCTCCTGCCATTTCATGAATGGATGGAAACTTTGCTGGATTCCCCCAGTTCGGGAGATCAGATTTATCCAGGCTCATCAGGAACACTATCACTGTGGGTGCACGATTTCTATGGTCTTAGGCTTCTGTGAAGTGTTTGTCAGAGAACACAGTATACAACCTTGCCAGGCCCCCTCGGAAACGAGTCAGAGGTCTTTAGGTTTGACCCATTTTATGCTCTTCTCAAAGGGCAGAAAGGGAGACTTAAAAGGTTTACAACACACCAAGCACTCAACACTGTCTCTCAGTTCAAGATTTTCTAAAAAACCCAACGCGGGTAAAAAACTTACTTCTTCATTAAAAGCTAGGAAATATGCACTATGTATCAGAAGAAACAAGCTCAAAAACTGAGCAAACACTGATGTCACAGAGTTCTAGTACTCAGTATCCAGAGAGATTTCATGTGACAGTCATTCTGCCTGTGACTGAAGTGAAGAACAAAACCAAATTCTTTGTACCTCAAGCAGATTACCTTATAGACAATAAATCAAGCAAATGGATAGTTACTATGAAATAATCTTACCTTTTAATTCTCAGTAGACAGCGATGTGGCCTCAGGACCACTAGGGAGCCCTGAGCAAGTTCCCACCTTTTCCAACCTCAAATCCCTTAGGCCAGACTTTTTTCATGTATTCCCACCAAAACAACATAGCACAGCAGACTGAATGCAGAAGAATTTAATTCAGCTGTATTCTATTAAGGGAGGTAATAATTAAAAAATGTTTAAAAAAATGCTACTCTTCTCATAGATTTTTATTTCGGAAGTTTTAAAATTTTATTTATTATAATTTAAAATTATAATTTGACAGGGCCCCTGGGTGGCTCAGTTGGTTAGCATCTGACTCTTATTTTCAGCTCAGGTCATGATCTCAGGATCACAGGATCCAGCCCTACATACGCATGCCACAGGGAGCCTACTTAAGATTCTCTCTCCCTCTCTGGCTCGCCACCCCTGCTCATACTCGCTCTTAAAAAAATCATAACTTGACAGGTAATGGGGTTACTGTAAAAATCAGTATTTTTAAGGTTGTTCAGTTTTTATTTCAAATACAGTAAATATTGATATGACCCACATAAACATGAAAGTTGAGGTTCTCAATAATTTTTAAGGTGTAAAGGGGATTCTGAGACCAAATTGCTACATATACTAACTCTAAGCACTCAGAATAAAATGGCGGAGCGTGCTTGGAGCACTTAAAGAACACAGCTCTAAGATGTATAGTTAAGAAAAATCAGATGGAGAAAAAAATGCAGGGTTTCACAGTCCAGGACTCAATTATTTCAAGTAATGACATTTATCTTATTTTATTATTTTTAAAAATTTTATTTATTTGACAGAGAAATCACAAGTAGGCAGACAGGCAGAGAGAGGAGGAAGCAGGCTCCCTGCCAAGTAGAGAGCCGGATGCGGGACGCTATCCCAGGACCCTGAGATCATTACCTGAGCCGAAGGCAGAGGCTCAACCCACTGAGCCACCCAGGTGCCCAACGACTTTTCTTTTAAAGAGTAACAAATAAAACCCATGTTTGCCCATCAGGAATTTCAAATCCCTCCAAAATCCCTGGGAGGCTAAGCATCTGAATTGGTTGGATGCTGATTCCCCCACCCATTGGGCTAAGCAAGTGCAGTGTGAAGAGGTGCCAGGGGCTACCTATTGTCTGCGAGGAACAATGCATTAGCAAGGTTGCCATTACTAAGATACACACACACACACACACACACACACACACACACACACCACACAAGAATTAAGGCCATAATGAGTAAAAGTTAAAAAAAGAAAACTTTTCATGGATTTTTTTTTCCAGTCTTTATATCTGATTGCTTATCTGGATGTAAGAATAGCAAGATCTTAGTCAACAAAACTGCAAGAAGTCAATAGAAAAATTGAGATCTCGCCTCCTGCTAAAAGCTAGGAACATTCTAATGAGGGTTGTGTGGCAAATCCCATACCACCTTCATAGTTTTCTCCCTCACATCTGCACTAATGTGGTTAAGTAGACGTGAGTCAATACATTCACAAAAGAGCTCATTTACAATTTCCTTGTCTGAGATTGGAATTAAACTCAGGCAGATAGGAAAGCCCTCAGAAATCAACTGCATTATCAGTCTCTAAGGTTTTCTCAACTACATACTGCTTTTAGGAATACAACCGGAATATCAACTTTTGGGTCTGTTGCATGAACGGGGTGTGCATGTGAATTCTTGAGCAGTGACTGGCATGTAGCCTTGATAGGTGAGCGCGTTTATAAAAAATAATGGAGGCAGAGAAATATTTTGTATGTTTATGTCCATGCCAGTAGATCTGACACATCATTATTTATCCATTACTTCCCTATTTCATTCATTTTAGAAAAGATTTCTTAAGGCCCAGAGAAGTCAGGTAAATTGATCAGTGTCACACAGATAGTGTGCATAGTTGAAATGGGCATAGATCTGCTTCCAAGTTCATGGTCTTTCCACAGTGCAATGCTGTCTCCCAGGAGAGTTAAAACACAAAGCCAATTTACTTCATAAACCTATTTACTGGGTGTTCTGTGCTTAGGACAGTTAGCTTTATATTGCTACATATAAATATTTGCTTCATAAATATTTGAGAAAGTAACTACAGGCCTCAACTTACTGACTACCCCAAACCCAACATTATGGGTATCATTGAGACAATTTATTATAAACAAAAAAAGTAAACACCCAGAGTCCCATTCGAGAACATTTGTGGTTCCTGAAGGTTTTGTCAGAGGTTAAAAAAAACAACTTCAAAAGGGAAAAAAATGAAATCTGGTGTGGCAGTGGAGGGTCACCTGTACATTTTGAGAACAGTAACTATGTCCCTCTCCCCCAGCAACACACACACACACACACACACACACACACACACAGAACCAAAACAAAAAACCAAAACATTAGGCAGAAGCTGGTAAAAGGGTGAAGGGGTATAGGATTGGCAGAAGGGAGCCCAGCAGACTATTTGGAGTATTATCTTGCCAATTCCAAATTATTTGGGGGTATTTAGACCTTTCTTTGATAACTTTGAAGTATCACTTAGTAACTCTTCCAGAAGTAAGTCACTGGACTCATGGACCCCTTAATGAGGCAATTCTTTCCTTTCATGGGCTCTGAAACAAAGAAACGGATACCGAACTGTACGCTGAGGTGCGTGAGATAGGGCTGGCTCCCTTCTGTCTTCAGAGACACAATACAGGAAGGAGGCATAGTACAGAAAATGCTTTACAGATAAATCTTAATTTTATTAGAAAAGAACTTTTCAACACAAAAGTTTAGAAACAAAATATTTAATTCCTCCAAGAACCATATGTATTTGAAAAGGTGATGCTAGACTCTCAGTTTAATGAAAAAATTCACTTAAGATGACAGGTTTTAAATATCGGTGAAGATATTCTCCATGCTGCCACTGGAGTCTGGGTTGACTGTTCTGAAGTAACAACACTTGAAAGCTCCTATTCTTTGAAACTAATTTAAACACATTGAATTGTTGAAAGATTAAAAACCACAGTCAGCTAATTACACTCCCTCTCATCTCTTATTCAGCAAATGAATCACTTTTCATTACCACTTAGCTGAAGTACATGAATTTCTGCCTAATTAGAAATGTTGTAGATGGAACATTAGCAAGAATGGAGTGGGTCAGGATATCTCTGCTGCTTCATTTTTAATTCCTAACAGCAGAGTCTGAGAGGAAAGAATAGAGAAGTCATTAAATAATTTTAAATTATTTATAAAAATTACTTTGCCCAAATTATAATTATTTTTTCCCCAAACGGTTTCAAATGTCTAACAGAATGAAAGAAAAAGCAGTTCAACATTGATTTTAATGAACATTTTAATGTTATGTATAACAGAACATTATGGATACAATGGAAACAAAGTTTTATCAGTTTAATAAAAAAAAATTTCAACACAAAGTGGGGAGGTAATAATTTGATACCTATATTATAATATTTATTTTTAAAAATATTCCCAGCTTGAGGGTGAAACAATTAATTGTGCATTCCAAACTCTAGGATCATGATTTTCATGTGAGCTTAATGCAGAATTACAGCAGGAAAAATGAAAATATTTTAATTAATTTCCTTTATTTGCCATTAAATCAATAAAATCTTTTGACTGCTACAGGTCTCCTTTAATAATATATATTTAACTCCTCTCTATTGGAACCATACTGCTAACGCTGTATTATATACACTCAAAACCAAAACCAAACGAATACTGTATAAAATCTAAAAGCCAACATTGTTGAGTTCTAACATTTATATTTAACTTAAGGTTTTAATGAATTTTTTTACCTTTTCAATTTTTTAAAAGACACCAAAAAAATAAAAATAAATATTTTTCTCTTTCGACTGTTCCTGACTGAGAAGTGGTGGCTACAGGGATAAACACGGAAGGAAGCCTTGCCAAGTTAACCACTGCAAATTGTAAATAATGACTGCTAAAAACAAACAAAAATACTGGAGGATTTTTTTTTTTTTCTTTTAAAGGAAACCATAGAGCAGTCCTGAAAAAAAAATATTTTTTCCTCGTTCTGCAAAGGATAATTATAGCAGAAGATATGGGAAAAGTCCCATAGCTATCACAAGTCGCTTGAAGAGGTTTCGTTACAATAAAAATTTGGAATAGTATAATAGGAATAGCAGAGTTGCTGGAACATTAGCAAAAGTATATACATTCCAGTTACCTTTGATTTAGCCATAATCACATATGTATGCCTTTTTTTGGACAAAAATATATATTTTTATAAAAAACTGATCATCCAACTTTAATGATTTCATTTACGGACTCAAGAGTGGTAGTAAAAGGAACAGACCCAATTATGACAAGGCGATTCAGGGACAGAAAAATCAAGTTCCTCAGGAAAAGAAAAGTATAAAATTAGAGATTCAAACACATTTATTCAGCCCTATTCCAGTCTTCCCACAAATCATGATGTTAAAACGGGCTCTTCAATTTATAAAGGCTTTCAAGATCTCACTACCCCATGAGTGGTCTATTCTCACTGGGAAAAATAATTTTGACTGCCTCATCTGAAGCGCCCTTGCCTGGTCCTCTGAAATACTAGATATTTCACTTTTATAAAACAGCCTTTTTTGGTTCTTTATGTAGGTTTATTTTAACTAATTAATAAAAGAAACGGGAGTTGATTAGCATTTTCCATCCCAACATCACCTATCTTCACCACTAAAAATCCTTCATTCAATCTGCTCCTTTACCATTTCTCATTTGCTAAAGTTGGCAAAATTTGCAAAGGCATCTTGCTTGGGTTGCACAGTTCCAGAAGTCATGGCTAAGTTGGGCATGCCCATTCCCATTGTGCCTGTGAGGCCCATCCCAGCAGTTGACATCCCCATGTTCATGTTCATGCCCATCATGCTCTGGTTCATCATTGGAGTGTTTCCAAGAGGCGCTATTCCCATGGTGCCAGTCATCACACTGGGCATGCTCATAGGCATGGGTCCCCCCATCAAAGGGTTAGTTTGGGGCCGGACAGGAATTATGTTTGATGGAGAACTGAGGTTCACAGCTCCAAAGCTTTGGGTCATCACATTCATAGGCTGTTGCATATCTACCAGAAGGAAAAAGACAAAACAACTTTACATTAGATCCAGCAGAGTAATAATACAATATTCCTGACCATCAAAACTTTAAAGCCCTAATAAAATTCCTTTACAGTGATTTTATAAAGTCAGTCAATTAACTTGCACTATTTGTTCTAGAAAAATAGCTTGTGGCTGTTAACTCTGGTTTCCCACAGACGTAGAAACAAAGAGTGGGCTGGGGGAAAACACGAGGCACTTTAAAATCATTCCAACAAAATTTATTGTTGAATCCAACCTAACAAGTTGTCAGGAGCCACTGTGTATCAAAAGCCTTGAAAAACTTTATACCCTTTGACTCACTTTATTTTTAGAACATTACATTAAGGAAAAAAAATCACAAGTGCAAAGATTTACATAAAATCACGATGGAGTTGTTTATAATTGCAAAAAGCTAGAAACAACAGAAATAACCAACAATAAAAAAATTGTACACTGATATAATGATAACTATAAATATCGAAACATCATTTTTCCCTAAGAATATTAAATACAGGAAAAATGATAACTTTATGCAGAATAACGACGACAAGAAATAGAATAATATAAACAGTAATTTCAAGTATTAAAAATGTGGTCAGAAAAGACAGAAATATCAATTAATGGTGATTATCCCTGGATTATGGAGTTACGATGATCTTTGTTTTCTGGTCATATTTACCTAGAAATAAAATGTTTTCTACACCAATGACTTTTATTGTAGTGATCAGACTCTCCAAACTCACCAAAATACAGTCAATGTAATCACGCCAAGAGCAGAATACAAAGTAATCCAATATGCTGGGATGTCTATCAAGTATCACAGGAAAAATCCTAAGCAATCACATAGTTGCCTTCGGTATGGTCTGTGCCATGTATTCTTATTTCATGGCTTGAACCAGTCCTGGCATCAGGGTAAAGATTACAAGTGCACAAAGAATCAAGATGTCTTGCAGTAACTTACTCTGCTGTTGAATCATTGTATTGAGTGATGGTTGCTGGGGTTTGGAAGGCTGCATACCAGGTAGTAAGTTGTCTAGGCTGATGTTTACACTGGGGTCAGACCAAGTAGAGGGCAGGGTTTTGCTGACTGGTTTCTGGACCATATCTGTATTCTGATTATAGAGAGGATTAGGCTTCTGCAGCACTGTGCTAACATTTTGCAAAGGCTGGAAAATAGAAAAATGCTCTAAAAATTAAGCATGTGTTCTATAAAGGTCATCAGACGGCAATTTAATCACAATAACTCCAGATATACAAGACTTAGTAATAAACTCCTGAAACCAGAAAGAACCACAGAAGTGCTAGGCTAAGTTCTTCAAGCTGAATCACTAGCTTCCCCCCGAAGTTCCTCTGAATCCCAAATCATACTTGGCGTTAAAGGAAAAAAAGAAAACAAACCCAATATATTTACAGGAACAATTACTCTCCCATCACCCAAAGTCTAGAAGCCACCATCCCAGGGAACGACCAACTTCAGGTTAGTACAGCTTTAAGGAAATATACAAATGGAAATTTATTATCACAAGATGGAATTCAGATATGATTTCACATGTTATAAAAAGAAAAACTACAAAACCAACAAATTATATTGCACAAATTCTGACATCTTCCTGCTCCATGTACATTTCCATTGCCTTAAGTGAGCAACATTTAGTGGAACTTGATACATGTGGAGCAATTCAGGAAATAGGAAAAATTCAGGAGAAAGAAGCAGGGATGCCTCATAGTTACTAAGGAAAACTATGAAAAGGACAGAAAAAAAGAAAAGGAATAGAAACAGGAAAAATAATTAAAAAGGTACCAATGTGAAGAATTACAACATAGCGCAATTAAGACTGCAAATAAGTAAATCAGCTTTATGTATAGACCATATGAAAGAAACTCTGAAAGAATAAACTGGTTTGGGCCTGTTTAGAGGTGCATAGTTCAATTTAATGGCACTGGTGTGCCTTTCATGTCCTTTTTTTTAGTGTCAGGTCCAACTTCTGTTATACAGAACAGTCACCTTTCTGCTTCTTTCTTCTGTTCCTCCATCCTAACACCCAAAAGGGGAGAATCTACACATTAAAATGAGTAATTAGCATTGTAAAAAATAATCAGAACTGCCTGAATCAAAAACAGCACTCTGGTACAACTCAGACACATGTACTCTAACACCGTGCTTGCTTGCTTGTCTGAATTCAAGTTAGTAGTAGGTAATTTAGCTTTAACTGTAAAAAAGTGAATTTAGGGGCTCCTGGGTTTTTCAGTGGGTTAACTTGCTTTCGGCTCGGGTCATGATCTCAGGGTCCTGGGATCAAGCCCCACATCGTAGGGCTCTCTGCTCAGCAGGGAGCCTGCTTCCCCCTCCCTCTCTGCCTGCCTCTCTGCCTACTTGTGATCTCTGTCAAATAAATAAACAAAATCTTAAAAAAACAAACAAAAAAGTGAATTTAAAAAACTCCCATTTAGTTGTTTTTCTTTACGAAAATGAGCTGAAAGAAGAGCCTATATAAAAATTACATAATGTAGAGCAGGCCCAAAATAGGGAAGAGCATTCGTCATTTTAGAGAATGATTTTCTATATTGGTTAACGACTGCTTGCAACCAGTAAGTGACATTTCTTTGAGGAACAGATATTTTACTAAGTGAATATAGGCCAAGGGTGATCTCTATTCCTTCTTAAAAACAGATTTTTTTTTAAACACCAAATACCAAGTTGTTTATGAATGCAATAAACTTTTAGCAATTGCCTCCTCTGTGCAAGGTATCATGCTTGGCTTTGCATGGATTACAGGATGGGTGAGAAGGCCTTGATCTTTAGAACTCAAATGACTACCAGGGGAAAGAGTGTAAAGTACATGCCATATGCAAAAATCATCTATGTATGGCTTTTTTTTTCTGTCTCACGCAAGTCTACCGTTACATTAGTTACAGAATATCAAAGATTAGAAATCGAAGTTTCCAAGGGAAGCAGACAACTTACCTGTGATCTTGACATGGGCAACCCCAGGCCTACAGTATTAGTGCTCATCATAGAGAAATTCATACTCTGGGAAGATGTCATAGTTGCCTGGGATGAACCCATAAGATCAAATAGGTCCGAAGAATTTGAGGCAGCTGGAGGTGGGCCTAAAGCTGGTTGAGAGCCACTGACAAGTTCCACAGCTGGCTGTGAGGCACTGCCAAAGAGCTCACCACTGGAGGCACCAGGGCCTGATGGGGCTTGGTTGAAGGCACTCCAGTCACCAAAGTCTCCATTCCCACTTGTCGCTGTAACTAAGAGGGAACAGTAAGGGTAAGAAACTTTCTGAAATGCGCAGAGCAAAACAACAGAACTGAAACAAATTAGAGCTGATCTGTGTCCATCCAGATTAACATCTGCAGGTACCATCTCCATCTGGACATTATTTTTCTCATGAATATTCCACAAATGTTAACAAGGCGGCAAAGGAAAGAAAAATCCACCTCTTAGCAGGTCTGAGGTGATACATAGAAATTATAATCAAAACTTTCCTTCAACCTAAGTTTGCGTATCATCAAATATGCTGCCAGCTAAACAACTATGGATGAGTCTAAAACCCTGAAAAGTGAGAAAACGTAACTGGATAAACTTTTGGTTGGGAGATCGAGAATCTTCACATGAGGAGACACTCAATAAAATCAGAGAATTCAACTCATTTCACCCATTCATTATTTGGAAAGGTTCAGAGAAATTAAAGTATGATTTATATGGTCTCAAGTAAATAAAATCCCAAATTCATGAAATTAAACTCATAAACAAAACAGAAAAGCATGGAAAAGGAAAACTCAGTAAAATCAAGAGTAGGGTTAGTAAGTTTCAGTAAGAAGTTCTTACCCTTTTGGCCACACTTTCACTGACAACACAAGGGCTGTAGATAGCCATGGTATAACCCTAGTACAGTGCTTACTCCAAATGGGACTGTTCAATTTAGTTATTTAAATAAAAACTGGGGTACAGAGGGGAACTCAGGGGGGAACTCTTTTCATTACACTCAAAGATAATTATAACAAGTTTAAGATTTAATGCATTCAATAATATAAACATTGGTAATAGGTTAATTAATGGACTATAGTGTTTAAGAGCATAGATTTTATACCTTACTAGATGAGTGACCCTGGGAAAACTACATAATCCTCTCTGTGTCTCACTTTTTAAAAAATCTAAGTTGTGAAGATTAACTTTTTTTGTGTGTGAATTTAATATGTTAAGTGCCATTTAGGGTTTATTATTATTACTATGGATTAATTGTGAAAACACAGGGGAGGGCCAAAGGCATTACATTTTCTTTTCTTTAGGTACGCCATAAAATAATATAGGCCAAGCTTCTAAAATTCTGCATACATATACTATTTGGATCATAATAAATATAAAGGCAATTGATACTGAGAAAAAAATTCTTTAAATAGGCTATGCATGACTCTAAGTAAATAAATCTAAGAAAGGAATAAATAGATAAATATGAATTAACAGAAGTTGAAAAAGCAAAGGTGAAGAAAGAGCTACATATAAACGGTCATCTGAAAAAGAATAGTATATATTTCCAAGTTAATTAACACCATCTCTTTGTACTCCATGTTCACTTACAACTTAGAAATACACTTTGTCTAGTCTATATGGTAACCAACCACTCCAATACTGTGTCTCATTATGCTAAATATCTAAAGAGAACAATAATATTAAGTCTTTAAAATTATATTTCTCTATTACCATATTATAATGTAAGCCCCTTCAAAAGAAAATAACTCACTTAGAAAACCCATGTTCTACCAACAATTTAATATAAGAACTGGGCTAATATTCATCACCTCAGGGTTTTATTAAAATAGGTCTTCGATCTTCTTTACAAAAAAGACTGACTTAAAAGTTTTACAATTAATTCTATATATTAAACAATTTAAAGTAATTTAAGAAAGACTTGCTGGATATAGGTAAACTTTATGCTGATTTCCTATATGCTTGATCTATAAAACAGAGTACAAATGGAAACTGGGGCAAAACGTGTTACCCCATCTGAAAACTTTATCTGAGATGATTAATCATAGGAGGAAGAGATTTCTAGTGGGGCATATATTGTTCAGAAAAGATTAATCATTGTTACAACAGTTTCAGCCCCTTGCGTAATGGTGATCAGGTTATATTAATCACATGCATACAGATGAAGAGATGTATCACTTAGCAACATTAAGATATTCTAATTATTTGCATAGTAGGCAATTTTATATACAAACTTTAAGAATTACACAGGCAGTCTGTAAAATTAGGGTAATGTTTATCTTCCACTTGATATGCCTAAAGTAAGGTATTAACCCTTAGAAGACAAAACCATACTTCTAAAATGAAGTTAAGTACTGCACAATTCTGGTTTCTGGGAAATACACAGAATTTATACAAGTAGGCTATCAAAATAACCCCAGATGACTAAAGCCTATGTATCTTTCTTCCTAAATCCTGACAAAACTACATCAGATATTACTAAATATAAATTTTAATTCAATTAATCTAATGGCATTAACTTTACTTGAAATGAGTAAGACAAATTCAGCTAAATTACACCTTTTCTCCCTGCTTCACTTCATGTTTAAAATTTATAACTAAATTGTCATATTATCTCTCAAACTTCAGAGTGACAAGATTTTATACAAAAAAACACTATAGCCAACTCCTTTACAATTTGAAGAAAGCACACTTAATAACATAGTCCTTATTCTATACACTTCTACAGAAACTACTTTATATCCTTATAAAGAACCATGTCAAAAGGTGTTCCTCATTTTAGAAAGTTGGAGGCTCAGCAGCTTTTCTGAAGTTAAACAGCTACCATACTATATGGCAGAGGCAGTAAGGTAAAAATACTCATAATGGGGAAAAAAAGACAAATGCTTCACCTCAATCCTTGATGTTTAAACCTATATTGTTAGTTTCAAGTACACAACATAAAGATTTGGTATCTGTATACACTGCAAAATGATCATCAGAATAAACTAAAGGCATTTAAAAATTTCTCATCTAACATGGAGGGAAGTTTTGCCTGAGATTCAACTGCTCTCTATTTAAGGATGTGTCAAAATGTAGTTCGGTTATGTTTTATAGAAGTGCTCTTAATATATCTAAATTACAAAGAAATGAATTTATTAAGATAATCTGCCCAATCCCAATGTCCTTGGAATCGTATAAGCTAAACATAAACCATAATATTCTTCCTGCTAAATTGAGATTATACTTTGTACTTATTCACACTCCCCACCACACTATCCCGCCCCCCCCCAAAAAAAAGCTCTACATGAGAGTTGCTTATAAATGAGGGCAATTTTATTTAGGTGTGCCTGGCTGAGTAGTTTACAACTAAATTAATTCATTCAGCACATTTAAGACACTGACCCAATAAAATACCTTTGTGAATAAATTCTTTAGGATTTAGGAATTATAAATACTATAAGGAGTAAAACACCAAAAAGAAGCTTATTTGGTGGAGGAGGGAACTGTTTGGTCTTGATAACCTTTCCACTGGCCCTAAATTTCTGGCCAAACTGTATCATACCTTGGGAAGGGAAACTGCTTGATGCAGCAGTTGAGCCAAAGTCAGCAAATCCTCCAAATAAATCAGCTGATCCTCCTAGAAATTAAGCATGAAGAAAAGTTAAATTGTTAAAACCACAGAACAACTGATATCAATTTCAGGAAGCCATTTTAGCACCACACTTAAAAATTACCTAATAGTAGAGGCTCCAGACCTATCACAGAAGCTAGCTTGCTGATCTAAGTTTTCACATCACCATGCTCCTTTTAAGCTACCACAAACTCTTACGTTCTTTATCTTGTAAGTAACTGACACTACATTTGTGGTTAGTTATCCTTCAGTTACACTGCCTGAACACAGCTTGGACCTGTGGTTTATCCAATCAATTACGCTCTTTATAAGAACCTTTGGTGGATGCTAAAACCTGAGTAAAATGTTGCTAGGGAATATTCACATAATCACCAAACATCACCCCACAGATTACTTGATAAATACAAAGGAATGAAGCTACTTTTACAATAGAAAAATTCAATAGATATCGACCTAAACAGCTGATCAAATTTATGCCACTAATAATCAGATAAAATAGTATTCATGGGCACTTTAACGCAAGGGACTGAAAGGAGATAATCACCCGTGTTAAGAATTCCAGCCAAAAATATTTAACCTGAATGTAATCATGAGGAATGAATCAGACAAATTACAAATTGAGGGACATTGTGCAAAACAACTCTCAAGACTCTTCAGACAATGTCAACATTGTAAAAGACAAAGAAGACTGGGACTGCTACAGATTAAAGGAGCCTAAAGAAACATAAGTAAATGAAATACATGATTCCTTGATTGGATCCTGGATTTTTCTAAAAAGTGCTAACCTGAAATGACGTAATTGAGACATCAAGGATATCTGAAAATGGTCTGTATGTTAGACAATACTGTTTTGTTAAATTTCTCAAGTACGATAATTATATTGTAATTATATATTTTTGGGGGCAAAACGTCCTGGCTATTTCCAATTTTCTCTCAAATGGTACACAATAAACAAATGGTATACAGTAAAAAATAAATGACCTAGAGAGAGAGATGAAGAAAATGTGGCAAATTTTCTGTAGGTTTGAATTTTTTTTTTAAATAAAAAGGGAAAAAAATTTGAGGCTGATTTGCATAATAATCAGTTTTAATATCTACATAGGAAAAAATGAATGCAATGATTTTGGTGGACTATTTGTTTTCTATTATTTACTCCATGAACAGGCAAATACTTTTAATCCATGAAAAAATAGCAGCTTTTTGCTACTTCTAGACTGGTGTTTTTAAAGGGGTGAGATTCAAAGGTTGCAAATCAATCTCTGTGCACAAGCAGCACATTCACATACACATTTTTAACTATAAACACTACGTGGATAAGAATATTTACTTTTACCTACAATTTGAACAATATTATACAAAATTTTAATATTCCATTTCTGTCCAATTCAGTTATCAACAAAATAGCAGTAGCCAAAGGATCTAAAACCTTAAACAGCTGTCCTTATTTTTCTTTGACCTTAAAGATTTCACCTCTTAAGAGTCACAACCTTAGAAGTTTAGAGCAGCAGTTCAATTATGGTGCTTTTAGTGTTATGCGAACATTATATAGGTTACATCACAGCTGCTTAGCCTGCAGTGCTTAGAAACTAGCCAGGTGGGACTGGAACATCTGGGCTGCACTCAAATACCACCAGGGACAGATTCCAACATCTGGTGCCATTTTTGAATTGTCTTATCGCTGCAAGACATTCTGCCCCATCTGCTACACTCAACTGGGTTAATTAAACTAGAACCATCTTCCTTTCTTAATAAATGGCCAGCAGTAATAAAAGGAGCAAATCAGTGTCTGATACATGTGTACCTGGTATTTCTTTTTAATGCACATTTACTGTAGTCAACTATCAGCAAGCATAACAAATTTCTCATTTCTTTACCTCATTACAGATGCACATATTCATATATCCTCACTCACCATGAACTAACCTAACTCCCACCAAGGCCAAGATTCTCAACTTCTACCAACACTATAGCTCATCTGGCTAGTTATCCAAAGGATGATATCACAGCAATTTATTTTTCTCTTCTTTAAAGATACATAATCTGATAAAATGTGGTGAGGGACATAAAAGATCAATGAGCTGTATTTTTAAACTATATAAACAAGAACATGTATTAATAAAAATAAGCAAGGAAATGAATGTTGCAAAGAGCTGCTGCTTTATATTAATAAATTTGTCTTTTGTATTGTTCCTGCATGTTAAAAATATTGATCAAAGTGTAATGTTAGGTAATAGAATGACAGTTAAATCATTTGCTAGAACATTAAGGGATTTGAAAATTGGGGATTATTTTAATTTGCTTCATCCAGCAGCGAATAAACATCAGTATGTAATTTATTACGCTAAGATTTTCAAATCTTATCCAGTCTGGGTTAAATGCCTATATAGAAAAAGGCACTTGAATACTATAGGATCATAACTTCAAACCAGGTTAAGATATTTTATTTTTGTCATATCCTGATTTAGTATTTCAGATAATTACCTACTTTGTTATTCTACTGCTTTACCTTCTAACATCTGAACTGAAATTATATTGTATTCATAATTTATCTACAGCAAATATTATACCTCTCCACCCACACTATAGAAGTTTGATTTCAACTTAACCAATTAAAGAATACTGCAAGAATGGAAACACACATAAGTATTTTACTAATAGAAACTACCTTTTCTTGAAAAGGACTTAAGTTTTCTCTAACCTTCTGAAGTGCCACAGATTATGCTTCTCCTTGGGTTTTACACAATGTGATCTTCAATCTGAAAATGATCTCAAACTATCTCAATAATTTAAAACCTTTTATTTCTTTTAGGAAGTTTCCCTCTCCTAGGAGGGACTATCCTTATCTATATGTGTGACCTTATTCATACCAGTGCCTCAAATTCAACAGAAATTTTCTATACTGAAGCATTTTCCCAGATAACTTCTATCTAAGGGAATTTAAATAAGAGTGTACCAAAAATTGCTACATGTAGAAGACTGCTAAATTTCACAAGACCTATCCTTCAAGATTGCCACATGAGAACTGTCATTATAAATGAACCATTTCCATCTGCCTTTTCAGGATAGCAAGGAGGTTATTTACAATCACCAGCTGGGAACATGTATTTTCCAAAGCAATACTGTGAACAGGAAAAATATAGCTGAACTAGACAGTGCTTAGGCTTCAAATGAAAAGTTCTTCAACAAAGAATTTAATCTAGATTACATTATAAAGAACTGTGCAAGAAAAATTCTAGCAAATTTAAAATTAAAAGAACTGACAAAATGCAATAAAAATTATAAACATATGACAAAGATTAATATATATGTAGAAGCTTACATAAAAAACACTAAGGCTCCACTAAAAGAAATGGACAAAGGAACAACTGGCCTATAAGAAGAAGGAAAGTATGCAAACTCAGGCATCAAACAAATACAAAATAAAATGAAATACTACTTTCTCCTTACCAAACTGGATGGTTCTGAAAGATACTACTCCACTACTTTTCCAAAAGAAAAATTTGGAAAACAAAACAAAACAAAACAAAACCTAATACCCAAAAAATAAGAGACTGTCTGGTTAAATAAATTACAGCATACCCATACAATGTTAAGATATAAAGCAATTACCAGTCTGTAAAGAATACCAACAATCATCGGGAAATGGTCAGGAGAACGTGGGTAAAAGCAGTTCACAGTGAAGTAAAAGCCTTATCAAAAGTCTGGAAAAGATCTGCCATTTAATAAATGCTTAATATATTGAGACTCAATATATAGAAAGTGTACTTAAAAAAGAGTATTCACCCAAATAATTATGCATCTAAGTCACAGTGAATCACTTTGTTTTCCGTCAAATTTCTAAAATGAGCATGCGTGCCTTTTAATGAGAGAAGAGAAAATGTTAAAACATTTTATTTTTAGTAAACTTGGCTTAAGCTAGAGAAAACCCCATGGAAATTCTAACATAAGTCAGTGTACTCAGTATGTAACCACGTGGCTCATAGTCATGTAAATATCCTCAACTAATTTTTGTGATTACTAGGTACAAGACAACAGGTTCAAATACAAACGTAATCGACATTTTGGATTTGACATACTTTGATCTTTAAAACATTTTAAACTAAAAAAAAAAAAAAAAAAAGAATTCAAGACATGTAATGGCCCTCTATTTGTACTGACTATGGTGTATTTTCTCTTCAACCTCATTTATTGTACTAGAGATAACTTAAAGAATAGTAGGTCAATCAAGACCTAAATTCCTTAATTAGAAAGAGACAAAGGAAACGATGTGAACTTTTACAAAAGTGAGATACAGCAGAAAATGAGATGGGATGTTTTGGGGATTCTAGTTTTAGCTGGCTTATTTTCTAAATACTGTAAAGTTAATTCATTTTTTTAAATGTTCACTTAGAAATGTACTATATGTAAAAGCCACCAGAATATCCTTAAAGTATAGCTTTTAAAAGAACATCACTACAGTGGTGATGGATTCTTGGTGAATGGGTTTCACATGTTTATTTTAAAACTTGGTACATATTCTCCAATGACTTTACCACACACAGTCTTAAGGATGTTAACAAAAAGGATGTAGTAACATTAAAAAAAAAAAAAAAAGAAAGGAAATCTGAGCATATTCTCAGAGGAGGTATTTATCTGGTGAGAGGTGCAGATGCTGCTGTATCTGCTTAGGTTTACAGTTCATGCCCATATTACTTGCATGATGGTAATATTGTAAGTACAGGCACATCTGGTAAATGACACCCATACGGCATACCAAGTAGCAATGCTAATATGGTAGATTCTTCGACTTTTTCACGTGTAGGTGGCAAAGATTAAATAATATTTTTTCCACTGCTCAAGTCAATTTAAAATAGATTACTAAAGTATTTAAATAGAGATTTGGGAAACAAAATTTATGTACTGACTGAAGAGCATTCTACACAAACTGGGTAAGCATTACTGTTTCAAGCAGAAGATAACTTTAAAAAAATAATTCTGATATAGACCTATATTCAGTTTGTTTTTAGAGAATATTATGATAAAACAAATGCCAAGGCAAGAAATTTCCAAGATTTCAGACTCTGTCTTAATTACTGTAATAATATTAATTGCTACTTCTATTTAATTAGTCAATCTACTGTTTGCACCGGAGAAGAAAAAGCTCTCAATGGTTTCTTGCCAAACAAAGGAAGCATGTAGGGATTTAATAATTCTGTCTGTTCAGAGTAATCTTGGTATTACTGAGGAAAAAAGTTACATCACTCATCTGACCTTCCTAGTTAATTCTTCTCTGATTGCTCCATTAAAACTTTCAACAGATGCATGAAAGGGGCTCCTTAATATTTCATGCCAGGAAGTCCAAAATAGTTGATATTCTGTGACACTATGTTTTATTATATGACTACACACTGTTAATACTATAGTTAAGATTTTCTTTTTATTTATTTTTTTTAAAGATTTATTTGACAGAGAGCACAACCAGGGGGAGCAGCAGGCAGAGGGAGAGGGAGAAGCAGGCTCCCTGCAGAGCAAGGAGCCCGATGTGTGGGGCTTAATCCCAGGATCCTGAGCTGAAGACAGACACCTAACCGACAGGCCACACAAACGCCCCTACAGTTAGGATTCTAAACATACAAAAAGACACCACATAAACTGTTAAACAACTGATGTAGTTTTTCGTAATCTAGGGCATGAGAGTTCAATGGAGTTCACAAAATATTTTAGGAACATTTAAAAGTTATAGAAAAAAGGGAACAGGAACTGAAGAAGCTCAGAAACTTGGTTGAACCAGATGCCCCATGAAGTTCAATCCCAATCCAGTAATTTTATGATAGTGGGCAAGGAGAAGGAGAAAGTACCAGAAGATTTTCTATTAATTACATGTACTACACTATCAATGAAAGTACTTTCTATCACAGACTTCCATTTAAGCACTAATGTGAATTTTAAAACAATTTACTTGAAAAATCACTACACACAACAAGGAACAACAGATTTACTTTAAATATTATATAGCAATCTTACCATTTACATTTCAATGTGAAATAAACTTTAAACAGGTTGGGAAAGATCATCTTTAAACTGAAGTTGTATTCTTAAGGTATTTTGACTTGTAGCACAGGAGTTTATTAGAACTCCATAATCATCAAATGCAACCTAAAATGCCAATTTTCTTGGAAAAAAAAAACAACAAACCCAATATACGGGGAATTACTCAAATCAAATCTGGCATTTACTGGAAGTCTAACTGAAGAAATCATTAATCCTATCTCTAAGAAAATCTTGGTAAAGAGTCCACTGTTTTGCTACGGCCTCCTTAAAATATGTCAAGTAGGTGGTTATGTACTTTCATAGAATTCCCCTTTCCTCCAAAGCTCTCATCATGTTGTTTTTTTTTTTTTAAAGATTTTATTTATTTATCTGACACAGAGAGATCACAAGCAGGCAGAGAGGCAGACAGAAAGAGAGGAGGAAGCAGGCTCCCTGCTGAGCAGAGAGCCCGATGCGCGGCTCGATCCCAGGATCCTGAGATCATGACCTGAGCCGAAGGCAGCGACTTAACCCACTGAGACACCAGGGCACCCCTCTCATCATGTTTTTAACTAGGTAACTATTTGTGACTCGTTGATTAATGACTACTTCTTCCACCTGACCTTCCCATGAGGGCAAGAACTTTGTTTCACTAAGCACTATACCTCAAGCATGCAGACCAGTGTCTGGTTCAATAAATACTTGTTGAATAATTGAGTAAAAAGTTTAAATGAATGTTACTACAGCTAATGCTGAGAGCCAGAATTAAGATTTAAAGAAAGGCAATAAAATGGGCAGAGCAGTACATTTTGCTTATAGAGAAAGCAAAGGAACCCATTCAGCATTAAGAAATTAAGGAGAAAGAGAGGTAATACTGAATTATTGGTCAAATATTTAAGCACTCCTCTTTACCTTAGGCAATTAAATCATTTTCCCAAATAACGGTCAAGGCTCATTAATTTATTAAAAATAAATCCAATGTAAAAAAATTTATTTTTCATTCTATCCTTTATTTGGCATTTTGAAAAACTACTCTGAGATCAAAGGTTACTGAAAAGAAAAAAGCCAATGTGGAAGCTTACCTGTTGATTGGCTGGTGCCATCAAATAGATCAACAAGGTCACCAGATGACTTGCTGCTAGGCACTGAAGTCTGAAAACACATGCAGAACTTAATAAAGCTTGGAAAACAAATTTCTACTGTTTTCCTAAACCTGCTCTAGTCATCTCTAATTCTCAACTTAGACACAAATAACTGTAACATCCTATGGGTACATTTAGTTTTCTGAAAAACTAACTTTCTTTTTAGAGTTAACTACAATCTGCAGGATACGTAAGAAAAATGTTTTCCCCTTGCTACTTCTGATGCGAAGACACGAGCTGGATAAACACAAGTTGGGGAGACCGCCAAGACATTAGCTTGTGGCCAGGTTATCTAGTAGGTGGATTTCATTTCTGAGGGTGAATTAAAAAACAAATGAAGAAGGCAGGAGAAAGTAGTGTTGCTACTGATCAGTAATGAGGCAAATAAGCCTCCCTTCATAGGGAATATAAAATGAGACTATTTCCCCTATATATGTAGTTGGTCCTCTTCTGTCATTTCTTGCAACTTCTAAACACTCCTGTTTTCCTCAGTGAATCTCAATTGTGTTTGGCAACCAGTCATGGTGTCTAGAAGGAAACAAATGCACTAAATTCTGACTTGCCACCCTTCCCAAACGAACCCAAAGTGTCACTTCTACTTTCACAGGAAGTGCATATACAATCATACAGCAAGTGGACAGGTTTCTTCCCCCAAAGAGATTTCTTATTATTGACTCTGAGTAATACAGCCCAGACGATCTATAATCAATATGATGGCCTAGAAATGCCAAACCCTATTAATGCAGTAATTCTAGAAGTAACCTATAAGAACGAACTGTATATAGTGTGTAAACTCACGCCTTTCCCACCTTAAGTGAAGACTGAGGTGTATGAATGGAAGCATTCTGATCTGGACTTGCTTTGTCCCCTGTGTAATGTGCTGCTGCTCCAAGATCAATGGTTTTAGAAGGATTTGCTGTGCGCTTGTGTCTGGTTGTGGTGGTCTCTGTGGCCTGTGTGATATGGATATGCTTTGTCGTCACAGTCTCCTCTTCATCTTTGAATTCACCTTTGGGAGATCTGCCTCTTCTTGCTTTCTTTTCCTCATCACTGTCGCTAAAAGATATTAAAAATGAAGCAAAATAATAAGACTAGGGATTATTTTAAAATGGAGCCCTCAGTGATTTGAGCTAAAGAATTTCAAAAGCAGTAACTCCAAAATTCCATACCCTGACTATTTGACAGGGATCAACAGAATGTTATCCCAGCTATCTGAATAATGATATGTATGTGTTGGGGAGGGGAAATGGGATCCCGGTCAATTCCCTAGATAAGTCTAAAACACTGCTACAAAAACATATTTACATGAATGTGTACAAATAAAGCCTGAAGTAATTCAAGTGTTTATTATAGATTTAAAGCTTAATTAAAAAATAAAATGGCAGTATTATCATATCAGAATCAACTGATGAGATCCTGTGTACTCAAACATCTGCATTTGATGACCATTTTCTTGAAATGGATGGTGTGCAAACTTCAGTCCCATTTCAGTAACAATTCTGTCACTGATTCATACACTCACATAAACATATAATAAAATATTACAATTTCAGTGGACACATCTTAAACACTATCCCAACTAAATTCAAATGATTAAATGTTCAACTGTAAATGCAAAAAAAATGAAGTATGGCACTTTACAACAACAGTGCTCTATTTTACTTAGTATAAGGAGAATAAGCTTTTACCTTACTATGAAAATTGCTTTATAGTAAACAAGTATATTTAAAATGTTTTGAAGTAATTCCTTTTTAGGCATACCCAAAACTATTCTGTTTTTTAGTGGGACAAAAGAAAAACATACATAATAATTTAAAAAAACTGGGTTTTTCATATGCCATGAATTTAAAACATCAGCACTAATTTGTTCTTCAGTAATAAAGCATTGAGGCTTTTTTTCTGGTGCTAACAAGACAGAAATTACCTGAAATATGTTCCATTACCTATATTATTTAATTTTAGAGTAGATGGTTTAATTTATAAATACTCTGAAATAAAACACTTAAAATTATACTAATTCATCTCAGACAAATCTAAAGCCATTCTACTTAAAGATAAATCAATTTGGAACCTCTATAATTCAAGGATCAAGAAGAGATTCTCAGATACAGCAAAAGGGTTAAAGGTATTCTTATCTATAAGCATTTTAGGGAATCCACAAGTTCCAATTAAGTGTTCAAAAGCCCTTGTCTTACATCAATTTTTTAGCAACAGATAACCTAAAGATTCCCACCATCAGCCCTGTAAGTAAAACTAGAATTTCTTACCTTTCTGATGTCCAATTTAGTATCAGTGCAAGGTAATTTCTTTATACGATGAGAATATAAAACTGACTGGCACATAATGAAATGGAAGCTTCGTATCTGATCAGTGTTCAAGAATTCCTGAATCTAATAATGAACTAATAATAAGTCTGACATTTTGGTAACATGCCAGAGGTCACACACAACTTTGTCTAAAAATCTACCCTTCTTTCACAAATACTTGAAGATGTGAAGTCCCCTGGTGTGCTCTTCAGTTACTCTGATGAATAATACACTCTATATTTTTACTCTTTTAAATCCAAATACTCTATATAAAAGATTTAGGAACTAGAAGAACCTGTTGTAGAGGTAACATTAAAAAAAAAAAAAGCAGGAAACAGAAAAAAAAAAATTGAGGGTGGTAGGGTAAAGCAACAGCACAAGAATGCACATAGATCTCTAACCAGCCTACCTACATGATTTCCACATTTCTTCAGGAAATAGCAACACATTATATGGCCACTGTGTTTTCTAAACCAAACTAAAAACGCAAACACACAGGCCATGAGGACAATAATAAGAGAAAAAATAGAATATTCACAGAATATCTGAGTAGGCACGGTTTCCCATTTATTATTATAACATACATACTCTTCAGTATAGAAGAGCTAAAAATGTAGTTGTAAAATAGATATATTCAAAGTATGAAAGTAAATTCTGGCTCTTCAAAGATTATATTCCAGAAACAGTCTTTGAAAAAGGCATTTGAGAAATTTAATACAGAAACATACCAGGGCACTGAACAAATATTTTAAATTTCAAATTATATTTTTATTTTTACTTCTTTTTAGTGACCCCTAAATCTGAACTATTAAGATTTTTTTTTTTTAAGGGGAAAAAAGAGAGAGAGAGAGAGATGGTACTTATTACAAGAACTCCCTTGAAGAAACAACTCCATCACTAACTGTTACTTTAGGAAAGTTCCACACAGCCTGATTAGGCATCAGGTTTTACTTCTAAAAAATAACGGTAAATCCTTGATCTAGCCTATCCAAGAGAAATACTCTGAAGCACAAATGACAAAGAACTTGTAAAACTTGCTTTGCAAATGAAGTGCTTATATATATATTACCCTTTTAACTTTTACATAGGTATATTGATAGGTAAGAACAAAAAGTGAATGCTGAGAAGTTCAAAGTATTGTTCTACATAAAATGAAATACAAATGCCCTAACACCAGAAAATACAGTTTATGAAAACATAGATCTACACTTGAAAACATTTTAGCTTAAAAATTCATCTGGATTTTTTTTTTCCTGTAACACTAGCATGAAATCATAATAAAATGTCATAGAAAGAGTTAAATTTCAAACACTTTAACTTTTGTTTAAACTTATTTAAGTTTATTATTAACAAACTCCATTATTCCTCAGCGGTAACTTAGATGGCTGGCTGATCTGATGCCCAAATGCAAAATGAGCCACGGAAATTCTTACTGGGAAATTTTTTCCCCCAATAGTCTGAATAAAAACACAGAAAATGTAGTCAACTTTAGAAATAAATGGACACAGACAACATGGAAAGTGCATCAATACTAATTACAAATAATGTTTGACCTAGCATCTTAAAAACAGCTGCAGAGTGTTCACATCAGCAGCAAATGCCTTAAAACTAGAGTAATACAGAGACAAATAGCATGGCCCCTGTGCAAGAATGACATGCAAATCATGAATCATTCTGTATTTTTATACAGGGCATTTTTAGGGCAGTGCAACTATTCTGTATGGTTCTATAATGGTGGATATTTATGCATTTCTCAACTGTACAGCACAGTGAACCCTAATGCAAGTAACAGATTTTAGTTAAGAACAGTAGATCAATATTGGCTTTCAACTGTTAATAAATGTATCACACTAATGCAAGATGTTAGTAACAGGAGAAATATATCTCTGTGTGTGCGCATGCATGAGTGTGTACATATATACCCATGCTCAGGATGGGGGGTTAACATGGCAACTCTGTTACTTTATGTACAATTTTTTTTTTCTGTGAACCTAAAACCGTTCTAAAAAAAGAAAAGAAAAAAAGAAAATCTGAACTTCAGATAAACAAAAACCCAGCTTCGTATACGGAGGAGAGCATCCTTTCCAAGAGACCCAGAAAACAAAGTGTTAATACCTGCATCTTTCTGGAGAGTCTTCTCTGTCTTTCCTCCGGAACTTGCTGATGGTGTCATCAATTGTGCTTCCAATTTTATCACTCAGTTCACCCAATTTATCACTGAATGGAAAAGCACTCTTGTTTTTATCCCACTCTTCATCCCATTTTGATTTGGGTTCAGGATCATATCTTTCGCCTATATAAAGTATTAAAAAGAAAAGCAACTCTAAGGACATTAAATTCAAAAGGTGTCTATAGTCCTTATTTCTGAAGCTTTTCCTCATAATAAAATAGTTTTCAAAGGAAAACAGAGCGCTCGCACAGTGCTGGGTCAGCACAATTACAGCAAGGCACACCATGTAGTGCTAGTCAGTAAGTGGCAGGAGTGCAGATTCAAAAGCTTCTGTTTATGAAAACTTACACCACCTTAATGCACAGCACAGCATATCAGGAGTTCTTAAAAGAGCAGAGGGAAACACAAAAACCAATGCAGGCTATATAAGCCAAAGAGAAATGGGAATATTTTTGTTTTTATACAAGTCACACAATGCACTGTATTTCATTCTTGTCTCTTAATAGTTCTTCAATTATTAGAAAAGTACTGGACAGCATTAGTCTCTTAAAAAACACCAACTATAGGTGACAGCACTCTGAATGCTACACATCCTGGTATGCTGTAAATATGCTGAAAATAACTCATTCTTTAAGTCTCAAACTAGAAAAATAATTCAATGGATTTCACGGCATGGGAAAACATCTTTTAATTATTATAAAAAAAGAAGAATATTCTCACCACCCAGAACTACACAGACTAGAATCATGAAATACGCTCAAGCAGTTCAGAACAGTGATGATCTATTAAAACACCACGTCTCAACATATGCTGGGATGGCAAAACCTAGGGAGACTCTGTGTGAATATGAGAATGAAAACAATAGATCACGGCAATAAACAAAAACCCCAAAATGTCAAAATTTGTTTTAGACCCTGACCTTGGTGGCCTAAATAAGAGGGATTCTAAGCATTAAAAAGAACCTCTCCATTTCCACATCCAAACTCAACCAAAAAGACAAGAGTAGAGGTACAGAGAAATCAGATGAGGTTAAAAAGAAGAAAACAATGAAAACTAAGGCAGGCTGGAGAGAAAAGGGAAAACACAATGAAAAATAACAAAATAATTAAAAGGTGGCTGACTGAGCCTGTGTGCTGCAACTTTTGTGACCAAGTTCTGGTGGCCAAAAAGCACTCTGGAGATTGAATACCACTCTGCAGAACTGCCTGTTAAAACTGCAAAGCCAATATTTTTGTAAAAGGATTTTAAAATATGTCCACTAGATCTGAAAGTGACCACCAACTTAAAGAGAATTTGACAAAATTTTAACCAGATGGCTTTATAAAAATGAGTGATTTTCCAATAATGTGAACACACATTTCAATGAAAATGTGATAAACTAGATTTTGAAAAGACAAATTTATAGGAAAAATGAAAGCAGATGAAAACAAAACTGATTAATGTAATGGATATCCTACTAAATGAGTGTCAAAGATACTGGATTATTGGCAAGACACCATCTAAGGTCAAAATGAAAAGACACAAAACAGCTAAAGTTGATTAATTAAGTTTTTGACCAATAAATATAACATCACAAATAATTTTAAAAGGATGTGATACAAATACATAAGATTTGTTCAACTCTCCCTCTAAGGCAGATATGGTAATTAGTTCACAGTGACTGAGTCTGAGAACTTATTCAATTTTATAAATTTATCTAATTATATATTGTGCTGATAAAAAGAGGGTTACAAACAAGTAGAATGAGGAAATGAGTTGCAAATAGCAATTTCTCCTCAAAAACACATTAAATTGCTCTATAACTACTTTGAAAAAGCTAAACAACAAAATAACTACTTAGGTGAATAATCCAAAAATTTGTTACTCCACTAAACAAACAAAAACTCCAAAACATACAAATGATTTAGGAGAAATATTGCTGCCCAATTAAAGAACTGACTTTTTGTGATGCTTAGTCATAAAAGGAATTTTCCTGTTAAAAACATCCTTTAATAATTAAGTATAATTTTTTATCTTTGAGAGCAAGGAAGCAAAAAAGCATAGGAACAAAGATATTATTTTATAGATAATCACAAGGTAAGAAATAGAAAATTTTTACACAGTTCCAATGCAGGAGTTCTGAGATCCCAGTGTAATCCAAATACTAAAAAAACCTGAGATATGGGTGGGGGGAACTGAGAAGTCCCCATCTGTGGCTAAGTATACACCGCACTAGCCTGTCTGTGTATACACAAAATGACCAAGGGATGGTCAGAGCTTACAGAAGACAGAATGAATCCAAAGCAACATGTTGTAACAGAGAGTTATTTTCTGTGCCTGTTTCAAGTACCTAGTGATCTATTTTGGGGAAACTGTATTAGTATATTAAAAATAAACAGGAGCAATCAATGTTCTAGCTGCTCTTAAATGTGTTAGGAATAAAGTGATAGGCCTAGGTGAAAAACTGATTGTATTGTTAGTCTCCTTTTTCTATGTCAAATTAAAGTGCTGTTTACTTAAGGGAAAAGAGGCTGACGCAAAACTAACTTATAGGAAGCTTACCTGTTTTTGGCCCCAGATAGAGCTGATTTGTTCAAAATCTCTTCAAACTTTGTATTTTTATGCTCTAGATGGTGAGGAAGAGAAATGCTTTTTTCTTTTTAAAAATGGTAATTCCAAGAGGAAAGGGTAATATCTGTTTTATTCTCTGTGTGTCAATTTAAAAAGTTTATAGTCATTTGATTAACAACTAATGGTTAAAATCTTATTCTTGAACGCACAAAAGTAAAAAAAAAAAAAAGAAAAAAGAAAAAAAAAGAAAAGACAAGGAAGAAAAGAAAAGAAGATTCCTAATATCCATATAATAGAAGCCAAAATGAGTACTTCAATACATTAGTATTCTATTTCAGCGGTGGGGGCGGGAGGTGGGGCGAGATTTTGGTCTTTTGTATTTCCGTGATTCTTAAAATACACACAAGGAAGCTAAACAAATGCTTAGGTGTCAGTTTGTCTTTGATACTTACTGTATCTGAATCCTCCAACACTGTCTGAGGAAACCCCAACATACTTGTCTTTGTTCTTCTTTGCTTTCTTTCGCTCCTCACGAAGCCTGTCGTCATCCTGGGCAAATTCAACCAATTCTTTCACCTTCTGGCGAATATTTATACCTTGATCCTTGCCATGCTCATCTGTGAGGATGGTAAGGGAGAAACAAAATCTTAAGAATTCAATTAATAAGTATCAAGCCCTTTAACACAAAAAACAGACATGAAAATTTCAACATTAAAAAAACAACTTCAGTATTTAAAATTAACAAAAAGAGGCAAATAGTGCTATGGAATTTTGTCATTTTCTCATCGGCAAATTCTAAGTCTCGAGAAGCAATTCTGGCTTATAAAAGCATATAAAGATGAATTTACAAGGACTATAGATACTGGTGCTACACAAGATCAATGAAAGATCTACTAAAAAGCATTACTAATGATGACCATATGAAAAAGACTTATATCCATAAATGTTTTCTTTTCCTACAGTATTTTAACCACCACCACCACAACAACAAAAGATCCACTTTAACATTTTAATGACTAAAATGTACTCAAATGCTCTGGTTTCCCCAATACAAGTTTGGAAATAATAATTACCAGAATTTAGTGTGGCTAAAAAACTGAATTTTTAAAGTGCTTTCAACTGGGGTACACTACAAAATGAAATGTGTTTTATTCTGTATCCTCGTTCACATTCAAAACACACTCTGGCCTTGCTGCCTTTGCACAGTAAATATTATTTGGTGGGAGGGGGAAAAAAAAAACCCAGCTTCAAACAGATGTGTGTGTTTTGGAGCTCTAACCTTTTCTTCCCATATGATTAAAGCTATTCCTTTATGGACACCACAGGGGACCAGTCTCCAGTGCATATTTTAATATAAACCCGAACACTCATGTTGTGTTGGTTCTGTTGTTATTAGCCAGTCTTTTCTGCAAGTTCTTGTCTTCACTAATTAATACTCTAGGGCCCCACGTCTTGGATTCTGCACTCGTCACACAACCAGCAATAGTCACATTCTAATTAGAGCGGAGAAGCTTCTAAGCTGGTTCAGGTGACTGACAACTCCAACTACTGTTTTAATTTGCTTATAAGGTTTTTCTATTGCTCACCTACAAAGTGGTAATTTTCCAGGGATCGCAAATCATAAATGTGTTCTCTGGCACTTGTAACAACACGCTCTGATCCATTCCTTATGAGGTAAGCTAGAAGCAGCAATGACTGTAAAAATACAAAGCACCAAATGATTTAACAAAATAAATTCTGATAGAGCTTTGGTAAATGGTTAAAAAAATAATTTCAACATCAGGAAATAAATAATCTTTGTGGGGGTAAGTAGGAGGCAGGGAGAGTTTCTTTACCTGACACTGGACTTTAAATACATAGTCTAAAACTTACATTACCAATTTGAAATTCCTTTTATAACCACGGTAAATAATCACACTGTCCACTGGACATGATGCATCAAAAGATTAAAAAAAATAGCTCTCCAATATCTGATATATGATACAAATGAACATTAAGCTTTTAGAAAGTGGCTCAATTTTTAGTTTTTACCTGGGCAATGGAGAACTGTGAGGTGTTCGAAATATCAATTTAAAGAGAACAATTATTTGGTAATTATATGATCCTACAGCATTTCCCCCAGATTAAATTAAATTTTGAAGTTAATGATGTGGCTTTTGTTTCAAGAACTGGCTGCCAACAAGTAAGAGAAAAAAACAGTTTATGGGGTTTCTTTTTGGGGTGATGAAAACAAATTCTGATATTAGTCAGTAGTGACTGCTGTACAACTTTGTGGATACACTAAAATTCACTGAATTATGCATTGTGAACTTAACTTTGTTTGGAACAAACCTGACATAAAGAAATAACAACTATTTCATCACAAACATTATACAAGCTGAGAGAATGACAGTGAATGTTTTTAGAAACAAGTAACATCAAAAATGTGGAACTAAATTTCAATCCTGAAAGCCAACATACTGCTTTTAAAGTTTTAAATACAAATATTATATGTCATTTTGAAAGCAAAGAAAAACTTATTCTGAATAGCAAGAAAATATAGTGGGTTTGGAAAACAGATGACAATCTGTAGAATTCTACATGGATGAAATCAGGACTACATGAAAAGAATCTGATAAAAAGCACATATTTGGAAATTTAAAATGCTAGAATTTTAATGTTTTACAATTTCTAATTACATTTTAAACTAACATATTGCTCATGTAGAATATTATGGTAATATTGTAAATCAGACGAATTTTTATGTAGAGATGAGAAACCTATTTATATTAGACTGTGGTTTTCATCTTAACCGTTCATCCACTAAATACACATCCATCTATAGATTTATTACTTTTGATATGCACAAATTATTTCCAGTAGAAAAAATAAAATGAAAGTATTTATAAATATTAATTTTAAGCATTTTACATTCAGAATAGTTGTTTATGGTTAATAGAAAACAACACACATAGCAAATCTTTTAAGTGTTTAAGAACATTCTGTTCTAGGATTTAATGTCCTTCGTAATCACTTATATATATATACCTTAAAATTTCAAGTGTTTGTTTTCAACATGTCAAATAATAAAAACTGATGTCCATACCTTGTAAACTCTTCTCCAATTTTTTTTGTTATCTTTTAACATTCGTGACCAAAGCATGTTCATAAGTTCTGGAAATTGTTCATACATAAATGTAGCCCTGAAAAAGAATAATTTTCCTCAAGACTTTGCAATATATTAATTTTAACAGTAGATGGCAGGCTTGTTCTAAGTTACTCTGTCTTCCCAAAGAGCTTAAAAAATTTAGTAAGCTTAATTCAAAAAATTTAGATATGCTTTCATTAAAATATTTTTCTCACAGTTTGTGTAATATGTAGCACACGTGGAAACCCCACCAATTAATATCATCTTTCACAAGTCCTTTACTTACCAAGATAGTGGTCAAGATGCTCATCAAAACAATTTTCCTAACTTTATTTCAAGTTATTTTATACACATTTGTCAAAATTTTATGAAAAGCCACGGTTAAGTCTTCTGAACTTCACTGATGAGAAATTTTTACTTTTTGAGCTTATTTTTAAAGGGAAATGGATTCTGTATAAAACTTTCTCTATTAATATCTGGATGATTATGCAAAATTTATATCTGGCAGCTAAACTGTTTAAAACTGAAAGCAAATTTTGTATTTCTGTGTAAAGATAGTTGGATTCTTTCTGCACTGCTGAGTCAAATTATCACTTACTTGGCAATCTCTCCCATGAGTTGCCCAGAAGGTCCCCAAGGATCGTCATTCGTTGCTTCTCGAACCTTAGACTCGATCTCTGAATAATTCATAACCACATTGGTGCTGCAGAGAAAAAAAATGCACGCACATACACACAAAGATTAGCATCAAAACTGAGAAACACATGAAAACTTAATAATGACACTAGTGGGTGTCCTAATGAGATACCTCTACGGGGTGGGAAAGAAAACATCTTTTGTGCGTAAGCTACTTCAAGGACACCATATAACACATTTAAGTTGTATTTAAGAATTTTACTATTCCATTAGCCTTCCAGAATACAGATGAGAGATTACATTAGAGCTGGCGTAAATCCAGTAAAAAATGGTTTTGGGTCAAATTAAAAAGAAAACTGAACATACTAGAGTCTATTATAAAACTAAGTTATTGTTTTCTGACCAGATCTGGTTTACATGCACTCTTGTTTCCTTACAGATTTTCTGTAAATTAGCAAAATTATATAAGAGAACATTATTTATATTGCATTAAAAAAAAGAAAAGCAATGGCAAACCAAAGATAACACTAAAAATATTTAGAATTGCTATGAATATTTAACTGTAATCCCTTGGTCTTTTTTCATGTGTATGTTTTCTATGTCACTAGTCACCATAAGCCTCAATTTTGATGGCTACATAATATTTCATCAAGAAATCGTATGACAACATATTTAACTTTCACTTAAGACTTCAGCAGTGTCAAGAACATGGGTTCTAGGGGTGCCTGGGTGGCTCAATAGTTAAGCGTCTGCCTTTGGCTAAGGTCATGATCCCAGAATCCTGGGATTGAGCCCCACGTTGGGCCCGGCTCAGCGGGAAGCCTGCTTCTCCCTCTCCCACTCCCCCTGCTTGTGTTTCCTATCTTGCTGTATCTCTGTCAAATAAATAAAATCTTAAAAAAAGAAAAAGAACATGGGTTCTAGTAGTCAGAAAGATCTGACTCCAATTACTCTGTGACTTTTGGCAAAATTATTCTAATTGTCTTAATTTCAGTTTCTTCAAGTACAAAATGGGAGTAAGTAAGAAGAACACTACCTCAAAGGGTAGCACCTCAAATGGTATCTATTAGCACAGTGTCTAACTCACAGATATTGCTCAATACAGGTTAGCTGCTATTATTATTATTACAGATAATAATCACCTATTAAGAGAATTTTAGAATATTAATATTTTCATAAGAAAGAATGAACTTTGAATAGAGTACCTTAAAATTAAGATACAAGATGGCAAAAAGTTTGGTTATTAAAACAGAATTTCCATACTCAAATGGATTTAAGAATTTAGACATTCTGAGAAATAAAGAAATACTGTGAAAATGTAACTTGTAGTAGTATCCAACTGAAATCTAAAGCTACAATTATTACCCAGCACTTGTTCTAATAGATGCCTATGGATTTGGTCATTCAAATCTCCCACTTAAAATTAAGCCTCAGAAACAGAAAAAAAAAAATTTGTCCACTATTACTTCCATATACTCTACTCTTGCTATATGGCTTTTCAGTTATCAAAAGGTTCTATTTTTTTTTCAAGTAAGGAAGGTTCAGCTGTAATTGGTATTCAAAACTGTTTCTCAAATATAAGGAAATATAAATTTTAAATTCACTGCAAATAGTTCTCCTTCTTTGCCTTCAAAGAAAAAGACTAATAAATGGTTTGGGGTCAAATCTAAAAGGAACCATTACACATATAAATATGACTTGCCAAATCACAGAATAAATCTAGCTTCTAGATTTACATTCAGAAGACTGTTCTACTAAAGAGGAAAAGTGAAATCCTATTACTTTCTTTCAAGTTTTGGAGAAAGCTGGCTCCTAAAATATCAACTAGCTTGATAACATAAATAAAAATTGTTTCCCTGCAACATAAATTCCACCGCCTCCTTTAAAAATTAAGACTATTAATTAATGTTCATAAAAACCCAATAATGATTCTATTGACAATAATTTTGTATATAAATACAAAGGAGTAACATTTTTTCCTAATTTCTTCAACAATGGAAACAAAATAAAAACAAGGCAGCCAATGACAGATTTCTAATTTAAGATGCCATAAAATGATGGATTTCAAAATGCTTCTGTTTATCCTAGTGTCTGAAGAATGAGTGGCTTAGGCAGTTTTAAGTGTCAACATGCAGCTGTGGGAATGAACAATAGCAATTAGGATTATAATTCACCCAAGCATTTCATTACCAAGAATGCACTTAAAATCTGTTTGTATTGTTTAATTTGCTAGAGAACAAGATGAAAGGAGTTAATCTCTACTCCATGCACATGAAATATTTTTACTAGAACCTTTATAAATGTTGTAGCTTTCAGAACACTACTTTCCTTGTTCAAGCTACAAAAGCCCATGGGTCAAATGAGAAAGGTCCTGTTTCTCTAACCCTTCACAAGATTCTTAGCTGAAGGCCTGTGTGTTTGAGTGCTGTGTGTTTACAGGGAGAGGTGGCAGAGAGCCAATAATTTAAGAATCGCCTTATTTCCTTGGTTGAAAAACAATGGGAACTATGTAAAATGACAACAGCATTAGAACACTTAAAGTATAGTTTCAAAGTATACCTACAAAAAGATACAGCAACAGTAACAAAAAGTAACAAAGCAACACAACTTCCATGAAGAAAACCAGGCTCTACTTAAAAGCCATTTTCTACTGAAACTGCTGCTTTCAGAAACTGCAAGGAACTCTAAAATGAGATCTGATGGCCATAAAGAATTCCAAAACAAAGTATTTTTAAGCTGCACCTAATTCAGAAAAAAAATGTAAACTAAAACAAAACAAAACAACATGACACTGTATAGTTTGGCCTTAATCCAGCTCACTTAAAAATAACTATTTCTAAAAAGGTAGAAATGGCATTTTGAGCCTTCCTTTCCCATGTTTTCTGCTGCCCTTAATCCATACCCTACCCATAATTCCAGTGACCTTTTTAAAAAAGGAAAATAACCCCTTCCTCCCCCCACAAAAAGAAAAAAAGAAATTATGTCCAGATGTGAAAGGAAAAATAGCTAGTTTAATTCCTAAAACTTCTAGGAGTGACAAAAATGTTTTAAAAATGGATACTTCAGACACTAGAGGGGGCCCTCCCAAAAGTTTTTTAACACACGCACAAAACTCAAGACAAAGGTCTGGGATATGTTCCACAAACAAAATTATAGGAAATTACTACGATATAACCAAAGAGTGAAGAATATAAGAAGCTGCTCGTGTTCTGAAGATATTACCTTAAAGCAATACTGAACCACTGCTTTTTTTAAGGATAAAATCCACAATTAAAATCATTATTGTTTGTACTGGTAAGGCTTCATTGCGTCTATAGTGCTTTTTACATTTGCTCCTTACAACACCCCAATAGGTAGGACAGGACTAAGGGAGTCCCCAGTGAGAGTACTTAATGCTGGACAACCCAGCGCCACTCACTCACTGGATCTTTAATGCCAAATGCTGAAAGTTACTGTCCTCAAATTCTGCACACATGCTTCTATGGCTGTGTCCACACAGCCAATGTTCAATTATTCAAGGGTTGATTATTCACCTTCTGAATTATTAGTGTTCACTTCGGCTCTCCTCTTTATTTCTCATTTCCTGTTTATTTCACCACTCACTACTGATAAAACACCAAGATACTTTATATAATAACAGTTTGGGTCCAGGTTTTAGAGGCAAGAATGGTTGAAATAAAAGCTAAAATGGGACTTTTACTTATAGATGGTCATTGCTTCTTCTTATCTGCATTAATGACTGACAAGAAAAAATATGAACAGTCCTTAAATAATTTTTTCCTATTGAAAAGTTTAAGAATGTTTTGTTAAAACAAAACTATACACCAAGAGAAAAGGTAAATCTTGTATAATTCAGTTCCACCTGCTAACGAAGGAATAAATAAGGAAATTGAAACAGACTGATGTAGTATTTTTCCTAGTTTGCCTTAATTTTACTTCCTTTTTAAAAAAATAGACTTATATTTTCAAAGTTTTCTTCTTTTTGTTTTACGACTTCATTCACTCTGAGATCAGGAAAATATTTAGCAGTATTTTCTTTTAGACCTTTAAATCTGTGTTTTATTGCATGCATGCATATGTACATCGACACTTATAGACAAAGAGAGTCCAAGTAACAGGAAAACAGGCAGCAAGAGACAGAAACACAGCTTTCAAAGTTATGGCTTAAATAACAGTATTTTTTTCTTTATACTTTCCTGTACTGTGCTCACTTCAGCTGCACATATATTATACTTTCCTGTATTTTCTGAATTTCCTCCCATGAGCATTATACTGTAACCAAGGGAAAAGTATTAAATGCCATTAAAAATAGAAAGTACTGTATCATCATTACATATAACATCATTAGCAACACTTTAACTCTTTTTAGGCAAATTAGCATCATGGTAGACCATGTTAAGTATTATTTGTACTTCCAAAGTCTTGTTTTATCAGGCTAATAAATGCAACAAACTAGAAACTGAAGTATATGTAATACACACTACAGTATGTATACCAAGTGCTATATGTGTAAAACTATATGGAACCATTCAAGTACCTAATATTTAAATTAACACGTTTTTAAGAAATTCTTTTAGGAAAGAATGAGTCCTGAACATTAAAACTTACACTTAAAAGTCACCTCTTTTTTTTTTTTTAAAGATTTTATTTATTTATTTGACAGAGAGATCACAAGTAGGCAGGCAGAGAGAGAGAGGAGGAAGCAGGCTTCCCGCTGAGCAGAGAGCCCGATGCGGGGCTTGATCCCAGGACCCTGGGATCATGACCTGAGCTGAAGGCAGAGGATTAACCCACTGAGCCACCCAGGCGCCCCAAAAGTCACCTCTTTATCTCAATGTCACAAAGATTTCAGAAGATACTTTTACAATACAGGTTAAACTACTGTATGCTCTCTGTAAAGTTTCAATCTTTCAATAACTTAAAAAATTTTATAAAACACCCATAAAATGAACACCAAAAGAGAAAGTTTTCTCAGGTAACAAGTTCCTTTGTTAATGCTTGTTTTTTTTTTTTTTTCTCTTTTTAAAAGCTTCTGGCCCAAAATTAGGACAATAGTTTTAAGAATACTTGCTCTGAAAGTTTGATAACAGACCATGTGATATTCATTTTTCATCACGGGATAGCCTTTACCACATTGCCCTTATTTGTAAGCTGAACATTTTATAGGTTTAACACTCATATTTTAAAATCAAGTAACATGTTATTACAGTCCTGTGAATAGAAATCAAATTTGTAATCAACAACCAAGAAGTCTAGTACTCCTAAATGAACAAATCCGTAACATTCATTGCTAGCAGAAATCTGAGGTTGCATAGAAATGGGACAAGGAGGTGGAAAAACTGATTCATCTACTTGGCTAGATATCTGCTACCCATAAAAAAAAGTCTTTTTTTGATCTGAAAATAAAACACACTGCAATGAAAAATGTCATAACACAAGCAATGCTTCAGTAGAAGAATTCATGTTGCTAAAGCAAATGTTATTATCATATTTGATTATATAGGATTTTAGATATAAAAGAGCTGATGTGCTAATACGAGGAACAAACTACAGTGCTCCCTCCACACCAGAAGAAAACTAGTAAAATAAATACTGGAAAGTTCAGAAGAAAAAAATGTAACAAACCTAATGCTGGTCAGTTTCTCTCTACTGCTGCCATGCTGTCATTACCAGCAGCAGCCCCTTCAACCAAACAGAAAAAATGAGTGAACAGAAAGGAAAAATGTATTTAATAGCAACTCCCTGGAATAGAAGTTAAATAAACTCACTATCATATGATTAGTAAACAACTGATGTTCAAACTCTGCTAGGTTTCCTAATTCCAAAGCCCTGTTCTATTATGCTTCAATGCCCTATCAATCAGAAAATTAGTAATACCACATGACCTAAAAGAAAAAGTTTGCCAGTTAATATATTAAGATGACCTCTGGGCATCCAGGTGACTCATTTGGTTAAGCGTCCAACTCTTGATTTCAGCTCAGGTCATGATCTCAGGGTGGTGGGATGAAGCCCTGCCTCAGGCTCAGTGCTGAGGATGGAATCTGCTTAAGACTCTCTCTCTCTCCCTCTGCTCCCCCCTCCCTTTCTCTATCTTTAAAAAAAAAAAAATGACATCACAAATAGTACTACTAAAATAACTAAATGCTGAATTAATCTTTAAAGAAAGATAGTCATGGAAATTACATTTTCTTTGGTTTTACTAAATCTTAAATACAAAGTATCCAACTGAAAAGAAGAAACCAATGTACCCCCACACAAACGCAAATACTCTAAAAAGCAAGGTAAGACAAATAGTTTGAATGGGGAAAAACTGAAATTGAAGACATCAAAAATCTGAGGCTCTCTTATTCATTCTTCTGCAGTAACAAGATTCCAGGAGAGTAACCTGGTTACTTAAAAAACATGCGCCATTCCAATCCACTTACGTCAAAAATATGTGGGACGCTCATATGTGTATTATTTATGATTTCACTACTTACACAGAGGACTATGCTGGATTATGCACCTTCTGCTTTCCTCTTTACTTTTCAAGAGGGAACTTTAAAACACTAAATGCTGAAACATGAAACTCTGCTTTTCAAAATAACCATGAAGAACTTGCACTGAAATACTAAACCTCATTCTTTAGCTATCACAGTAAAAAAAAATTAACACCAAATAAATATTAAAGAACACTTTACTGACAGGTTTTAATGGGGAAGGGGAGGAGTCCCACAGTTCTTTTAAAAGCTTCAACTTTCTAAAGTTCTTTTCAAGGTAATTTTGGATACTCAAAGATCCATTTAGATAGTATAACTGGACACCTAAAACATTTTAAAAACATAGTACAGACGGAAAAAGTGCTTAAATCCAAACTCAAGTTGCCCGCCTAAGATATGAAAACCATAAAAAAAAGTATTAATGTTCAAAAACACCACTTTAGTTTTTCCTTCCTCACATGACATGACAACGTAAGTACCTCTAGCTGATGTAATTCTAACTGAAATTCTAATTTTTTTAAGTTGTAAGAAAATTAAGGGCTATATATACTCTTTTCTAAGCAAAATGCTATTCTTCCAACATTCTACTACCAAATTCTCTGATCCATTCTGAGTGATGTTGGCCTTCAATTTCAGTTACAGTTCAGTCCAGTACTATCATGGAGGTGGGAACTGGGAGTGTAAAATTTAATCACTCTTGATGTTTTCCTGTTACTGAACACTGGTGACTGATACAGCTCAATATTCTTATAATCTTAATTCAAATTTTTAGACTCTGTACCATTGACAGATAAAGTAGAAAGAGAAATTCTATAAAAACATATTTTCAGTTTTTGGTGGGGGGACAATGAGGAGCAAATTAAATACTAAACATACTCTGCAGGTAGAAAAGACTAAGAACAAACCTAACATCTGTGAACGATTAACTGAAGACCTTTGTTTACCATCAAAATTACGAAAACACAAATGTTTGTAGAAGGCAGTCTTCCAGATTTGGTCAAAAGTTTAAAGTATTCTGTACAGATTATACTTTCCCAACACAGAGTAACCAAGAAATTCATCAAGAGTTCTTCCTTAGGTAAGAAACTTATGCATGGCAGAACACTTTATAATTTTTTTACTGTTTCTGTATACATTTGATTATCATCAATCCAATGTACTATCAAACCCAATGTGTTCCCCTCTAAATACACTTTGTAATGCTACTATTTTCTATCTGTTAATCATCTTTTTCTTAGGCTCTGCCACCTTCAGTACCAGTACTGGAGGCTGGTTTTCTTGAGTTGTTTTTCACAAAGAAATTAAGTTACAACAACCCCAGAGCTGCAGCATAACAAAACCAAGCTGCCTTGTGGATGCCAGTGACTGGCTTAGCTAAGTGACTTGTTCCCACAGATATAAATCAGATCTGGATCATAACAAAACTATACATTATCTCCTGTTAACAAGTCTAAATTTATTTTAAAAAGTTAAAACTCAACAGAGAAATCAAGAATCTGTAACATTTTAGGGGTGCCTGGGTGGTTTGGTCAACTGGGCATCTGACTCTTGGGTTTCAGCTCAGGTCATAGTATTGGGGTCCTGCGGCTGAGCCTCCTGTCAGCTCTGCACTCAGTTAAGCCTGCTGGAGATTGTCTTCCTCTCCCTCCCCTGAATCCCCACTCTCGCACAGACTCTCATTCCCTAAAATAAATCTTGAAAAAAAAATCTACACTTTAGAAAGGAGAACAGTTACACAGTAGGAAATAGAATGCAAAAAAAACTTAAGAACTTTTATCAGTAACTGATATTGACTGACTCATGACATATGTTCTCTTCCAATCTGTAAACATACCTATTACAGACAATCAATACTCCAAATGAGATCTTTATTTAAAGATTTCAAGCTTAAAAACTAGCATTCCAAATCCACACAATTTACATTAAATAAATACTTGGTCTTCTCTTGCTTATGGAAGTATTCCTAACATTCCAGAAGAATTTCCAGTAATGATTCAATATCAGTTTACAAAAGCCAAAACTAACCACTTGCATCTAGTTTCTGAGATTTCTAACAATTAGTATGTTCATCACTTAAGTGTAAAGCTGTCCTAAAATGCAACTAGCAGAACTAATGTCTTACGAACTTTTCCCCAAAAAAACCCACAGAAAATCATTACTTTATGGTTTACGTAGAATTCAAGGTCAGGAAAGGTAACATAAAATGAGTGAAGACTTAAAGAAGTCAGTATTTCCAAATTTAGTTTCACATGGCAAACTATGTACCACATTAAAATGTATACATAAACTGATCACTCAAAGATTAAAAACTTATGGAAGCAGTGACTAAAATACCTATTTATGTTAAAAAGTCATTAATTTTTTATAAAGTCTTTTGGGAAACACTAGAAGCCACACATAATTATTCCAATGCCACAGAAAATTTAGGAACTGATCCAAAGCAAAAAATATTTGAACCAGGATGGTAGTTGGATTTCTGCCCCTCAAAGTCTGTCATTTAATTCTCTTTTCCAACAGTTACCGACCTCTTGATCACTATTAAGTGTGACTTAAACTGGCAATTTTTCAAGGAAATAGTTTAGTAATTTATGTAACAGATGTGCAAGAAAAACTACATGAATGAGATAAGCCAAGAAAAACATCCTGATGTCCACAACTAAATTATGACTTGTGGGAGGAAGAAACTATAAAACTATTTCCCTTTCCTTAAAACTTCAGTGGTTAGCAATACCAAATAAAATGAGTCGTTTGATAGCAACCCATTTTCGAAGATTAAAATGGGCCCCATTTCCAGGAACTGTTCCAAAACACAAGGCCACCCTAAAGGAAAAATACGCACATTTATGTATTTTCATAATCTGCTTCATCTTTTATGGCTGTTTTGTAGAAAAGCAAAATAATATGTATATTAACTGACCAATAATTTATTAGAAGTTAATAAGGCCTGAATTGTTTCAGGTCCCTGGACAAATCAACCGTTTGGGTCTCAAAGTTTCTCATCTCAGAGATAGTTCTCACATATAAGAGATGAAATGGTCAGTGTACCTACCATTCAGCACACATGGGTATTTTTCTGCCAGTATGTATTATTTTTAGTTTGAAGATATTCTTTATGTGGCCCCTTAGAGTAAACTAGCATAAGTCTATTACTTACCCACATCTCATTCATTGATGTAGGACTTTACAGTCACAGTATCTAGCAGCCTACCTGGCCCACAGTGTAGACATTGAAATGAAGATTTTAAGGACATAAGTGTATAGCAAGGCAAAAACAATCCTATTATTAAGAAGTAGCCAAAGACCTGGAAATGAGTATTACTAAGAGAGAGGACAAGTACCTATTACTACAAGCGCCAGCATACAACTGCTACTTTACACTCAAGAGACTTTGTATTTTGAAGTTCACTCTCCTTATTAATCTTGTGGTACCACCAACTGTGAGCTATAGCTTTATTTTACATAAAGCAGTAATTTCTCCTTTAGTGGTAATCTGACATCAGCTGATAAAGTCTCTAACTTTTTTGGGATTCACTAAACTCATTCTTATCTACTACTGGAACTGAACATCCCAAAGCAAATTATACAAAAAAAAAAAAAAAAAAAAAAAAAAGACTTTTAAGCTATTATAGTAAGAAGGGAAATTATCTAGCATGAGGTATTTATTTATTTATTTATTTGACAGAGAGAGAGAGAGAGAGAGAGAGATAGATAGATCACAAGTAGGCAGAGAGGCAGGCGAGGGTGGGGAAGCAGGCTCCTTGCTGAGCAGATAGCCGGATGCGGGGCTCGATCCCAGGACCCTGGGATCATTACCTGAGCCAAAAGCAGAGGCTTTAACCCACTGAGCCACCCAGGCGCCCCTAGCATGAGGTTTATGTCTACAATTCAGGAATATAAAAATTTGCAGAATTCTGAGCTTCCAAAATGCCAAAATAAAATTATATAATTCACTCCACGAGGTGGCCGTTTGAACAAAGCATTTAAGGGCCCAAGAGCACAAATCATTAAACTAGGCAATGTCTGGACGTTCATGGGTCTTGATGACATATAGAAGCCCTTCTACTCTCCCTCAGCACAGGTGCTGCTGCTACCAGGAGTTGGCAGCAGATGACAGGCTTACAGAAAAGCTGTCCCAAGTTAGTCCCATGATGTTAAAGAGTTACTTTTCGGAGAGGCACTCTGGTGGCAGTAAGACTTTGGGGAGGGGATGTTCTATAGGCGGGAAAAGAAAAGAAGGTGTTAAAAGTGGTTCAGGAAAGCAGGATAAAAAGTTGCTTCCAAAATGTGGCAGTAATGGTGCTTGGAACAATACAGCAATGGAATAGGCAGAGGCTGCCATACTAGGAAATATTTTTTTCTCCCTGCCATAGAGAAAGAGCGCTCATTACCCAAAACTGGTGAACACTAACCACTATCAACTATATAAAAACATGTTCGTGCAGACAAAACCTAAAAGGAAAAAAAAACAAGAAAAACAGTGTGCGAAGGGACACATTTGTTTAAAATTGTACTTACGTAGTGAAAAACTTAATCTCTCTTAAGGAAAAGAAAAACAGCATTCCTATATAAAACCTCTCTCTTCATTTGCTAGGGCAGTGTCCCATGGCTGAGCTGATTTAATTCTGCTGAGGATCAGTTTCCACTCTTCTGGCTCAGCAGCGTCTATGTTCTATCAGTGCCCTGTCTGCACACATAAAAGCTTTTGAAGACAACTCTGGATGGTGGACCAGAAGGGAAGGGTGTCATGTGTTATCTTTTGGCTAGCTGAACAGTGCTGGACACTATTTCCTAGGAATGCCAGCTCCAACCAAATCCAGCCCCAAGTCCAGCAGATTTCTTCTTTTTTACTATCTCTGTAACTTTTAAGATTTCCATTTTTATTTTCTTCTAAAACAGTACTCTAGTATCTGGTAAAAACATGGTAAGGTTTGGGAGATGTTATGTAAAACAAAGGCAATTTTATTACTATAGCACTTCCCAGAGACTGTCATTCTAAACTGCACTGAGAGTCTCCAAGAGCGGACTACACTAAACATTTCTAAAACTTTGGGAGTAACACACCTTCTTCCTGGAGCATTTTCTAAGTGTCCCCCAAAACCCACTTTGGTGTTCACTATTTTTAAAAACTGCCCTTTATATTAGACTTCCAAAACTGCCTATACCTTTCCTCTTACCACTTGTTTTTAGTATCTGTTGGTTCTTATTTTTTCTTAATGGATAGCTTTTAACTTTTCATTTTTATGTTCTTAAATTCCTGTCTGATGGCTGACTTTCAGCCTTTTATCTTGCTTTACATCTCACTTATTTTTAATCAAACCTCTTGACTGATCTTTACTGTTGATTTGTTTCCTATCTTGTTTAAGTCTCATCAATTTTACTGTTTGTGCCCTTTTTCCCCCGTTGGTTTTAAAAACCTTTTAAACTTTATTCCATCCCTTCAAAGTTTTCTATTTTTTAGCTTTAAGTGTTAACTTCTTAATCCTCTTTAATAACCCTATATTAAACATCTTTCCTTTTTTTCCCTGCATGTTTGGCTTCTTTTATGGTATTTTATAACGCATTGTTGAACTAACAGAAACAGGGCAAAGAGCTCAAGAAAAGAGAGGGTTTGCCTCTTCTCACAGCCCTTACCCTCACAGACTACTATTTTTATGGGCACCCTGATCAGGGGTAACATTTTTCACAAGGATTGATGAGATACATATATGAGATACTCAAAACAAAATTAGTTTTGTCAAGTCCCAAGGATGAAAAAATTATTCTTCTTATGCATTAGAGCTGCTTTTTAACAATATTAGTTTCCACGTATTTGAAAAGGAGCCAACGTGAAGGCAGCTTCATTATTTCTCATCCTGAAAAATGATCTGAGGGCACGTCATAAAGCTGGGTAGACTGCATGTAATTCTTGGACGTTTGGAGTCATCTCTGGCAGTCTTTTCTCTCAATGCCTACTTCCCATTAATCTCCAAGACCTGGTCGGGTGCATTAAAAATACAGGCACACCAGGGGCATAGATGGCTCAGTCGGTTAAGCATCTGCTCAGGTCCTGATCTCAAGGTCCTAGGATTAAGCCCTGCATCAGGATCTCTTCTAAGTGGGGAGTCTGCTTCTCCCTCTCACTCTCTCTCTCAAATCAAATCTTAAAAAAAAAAAAAAAAAAAAAGGCAGGAACCCAGGGGCGGGATGGGTATGCTTGGGTGGCTCAGTCAGTTAAACGTCTGCCTTCAGATCAGGTCCTGATCTCAGGGTCCTGGGATTAAGCCCCACGTTGGGCTCCCTGCTCAGCTGGGGAATTCGCTACTCTCTTCCCCCCCACCCCCCTGCTTTTGTGTGTGCTCTTTGTCTCTCTCAAATAAATACAAGAGGCACTGAACAATCTCTCCATTTTGGGTGTATTCTCTATTTATTCATCCTTCAAACCGTGACCAGATTCAGTTTTCCAACATTTAATGTTGGTCATGTTGGTCCATCACTAATTCATCGCCACCTTCCCCAAACATTTTCCTCTTCATGGATCAATGGACAGTAACATCCACAGTTATGGCTTCAACCTTATAACTGATTACTTCCCTCCCCTCTTCCCATCCAGCATCAAATCCATTCCCTGGCCTTTTCTCCTATAGTTCGTAAGTATCACTAATATATCCATCTACTTCTCCCTACCTACACTGCCACTATCTTAGACTGGGGGTCCCAACCATTTCTTACCCAGATTACTGCCAACAATATTGTAACTAAAGTCTCTGCTTCTCCTCTATCTCCCACCATGCTTGGGCCAAAGCAAACTCTTCCTGAAATACCAATCCTATCTATGCCCCCATTTTAAATCCTACCAAGTCTTCCTTACTACCTTCAAGATGAAGTCCAAATTCCTTAACATGACCAAAAAAGGTCCTTCATATGAGGTATCAGTTTACTTTTTTAGTCCCATCACTGTCATTCTCACCTCTAGAACCTTGTACAAGCTGTTCTCTCTGTCTGAAAGCCCTCTGCCTGTCCATCCCTGCCCCTGGCCTCACTTCACCTTACCATCGGGTTTTAGTTTAAATGTCATTTCCTCCAAGAAATCTTCCTTTAACTCTGGAGATCTGCCTATATGCACTTCAAAGCACCCTGTTCTTTATCTTGGCCTAAAACTAAAACTAGTGTACTACAACAGACATGTTTATTTTCTTGTCTTTCTCCCCTTCTGGACTGAAAACAACCAGAAGACACAAACCGTCTTTCTCACTTAAAGATCCCCAGTGCCTTTAACAGGCTTGGTGATAGCAGATATCCAATAAATATTTATTCAGTAATTGAACAAATAGCTTAAACAGGTTCCTTCCTCTGACTAAAAAAGTCCTGGTGATCAGGACCTGCTTGATCTAGTCTCAAACTACCTGTCTAGCCTTTCCTCCCATTACTTCTGTTTGATTTCCTTTATGGGATAATTATACTTTATTACCATCTGAAATTTAAACAGGCCCTTTCTTATCTCTAACTGTTCACTCCTGGAATCATCTTTCAGCTAAATTCAAACCTAGTTTTTAACAAAGATACAAAAATGAAGCTTACATGATTCCTTCTAACCCATAACCTCCCCTTTCTATGATGAAATAAACATTACATTTATAGCCCTTATGAATTATAGTGCCCTGTGTAACAGCTATGTATGAACTTAATCTTAATTCCCCCTTGAAACATTGTAAGTTTTTTTTGGAAACAAGTACAGTTGATTCTCTTTTTTGAGGATTCTATATTTGAGTTTGCTCACTAAAATGTTTTTGTAACACTAAAATCCATATTCACAGCACTGTCATGGTCATTTGTGAAAATGTGCCGAGCAGTGAAAAATTTGAGTCATCTGTTGTGCATATTCCCAGATGAGGTCAGAAAGGTTATGCTCTGCCTTACTGTTTTAGTTCTCATACTGTAAAGAAGTGCCCTTTTCCCAGTCTATGCATTGACATATTTTTTACATCTTTGTGGGTTTTTTGGTGATTTCACTGTTTAATGACCTTCAAGCCTGGTGTCAAGGTGCTGTCTATAGAGTTCTAAGTGTTAAGAAGGCTATAATGTGCCTTACAAAGAAAATGCCTGTGTCAGTAAGCTTTGTTCAGGCATGAGGTACAGTGCTGTTGGCCCTCTGCTCAGTGTCACTGAATCAACAATGTATATGATAAATGTGTTCATATAGAAATTGACACAAAACATGGCTATGCATTGATGGGATGATGAAAATGTGCAGAGAGGTGCACAGAAACCTAACCCGGGAACAAAGGTTCAGTATTTGCTAATTCAGTGTTAGCACTCTGAAGAAATGACTGTACCACATATTATGCATTCTTATTTCCCTGTCAGTATCTAACCATGAATGCCTCACATAAAATGGATATTTAATAACCGACCAGTGAATACATGAGCAGAATCCATAATCTCTTGGTAACAGAGAGGGGAATGTAAAACAAAGAAACTGAGATTAAGACATGAATAGAGGGGGCTAAAATAAATATTCTCTAGCCAACAAATATACAGAGAATGACATGAGAAATATTGCCTTCATGGAATTTTTTTTTTTGGGTGGAGGGAACCTGGCCAGCTCAGGCAGTAGAGCATGTGACCCCTGATCTCAAGAGTTTTGAGTTCAAGGCCCAAAATGGACATGGAGCCTACTTAAAATAAAAGGGGAAAAGAAAAAAAAAAAGGACCCCAGAAGCCTTGAGCAGCCCCACCGCCGCTGCCGGCCTAGTTACCATCACACCCCAGGAGGAGTGCAGCAGCCGCAGCCCACCCCGCTCACCATCACTGCAACAAAGAGCAGCAAGACCGAGACCCAGCAGCCGCCCACTGACCCCACCTTCAGCGCCCCAGACACCAAGTCCAGCACCATGGGCAGAGGCACAGTCCGCAGCGCCTGCCAGCGGGGACAAGAAGGTCATGGCAAGGAAGGTTTTGGGAACGGTGAAATTGGTTCAGTGTAAGATACGGATATGGTTTCATCAACAGGAATGACACCAAGGAAGATGTATTTGTACACCAGACTGCCATAAAGAATAACCACCCCAGGAAGTACCTTCACAGTATAGGAGATGGAGAGACTGCGCAGTTGAATGTTGTTGAAGGAGAAAAGGGTGCGGAGGCAGCAAATGTTGACAGGCCCTGGTGGAGTTCCAGTGCAACGCAGTAAATATGCAGCAGACCATAACCATTACAGACACTATCCATGTCGCAGGGGTCTTCCACGCAATTACTGGCAGAATTACCAGAATAGTCAAAGTGGGGAAAAGAACGAGGGATTGGAAAGTGCTCCCAAAGGCCAGGCCCGACAGCGCCGGCCCAACCACAGGCGACGGTTCCCACCGTACTACATGCGGAGACGCTAGGGGCCTCGACCACAGTACGCTAACCCTCCCCTGCAGGGACAAGTCATGGAAGGTGCTGACAACCAGGGTGCAGGAGAACAAGATAGACCAGTGAGACAGAATATGTCCCGGGCTTATAGACGACGATTCTGCAGGGCTCCTCCTCGCCAAAGACAACCTAGAGAGGATGGCAACGAGGAAGGTAAGAAAAATCAAGATGAGACCCAGTGTCAGCAGCCACCTCAACGTCAGTACCGCTGCAACTTCAATTACGGACGCAGACGCCCAGAAAACCCTAAACCACAAGATGGCAAAGAAACAAAAGCAGCCGATCCACCAGCTGAGAAGTGGTCCGCTCCGGGGCCTTTTTACTCCCATTTACTCGCGGGGCTGAGTAAATGCCGGCTTACCATCTCTACGATCATCCGGTTCAGTCATCCAACACGAAGAAATGAAGACAGAATTCCAGCAATAAAAAATGAACAAAAGACTGGAGCTGAAGACCTTAAGTGCTTGCTTTTTGCCCACTGACCAGATAAACAGAGCTATCTGCATTATCTATGCAGCATGGGGTTTTTATTTTTACCTAAAGACGTCTTTTTTTGGTAACGACAAACGTGTTTTTTTTTTTTTTTTAAAAGCCTGGTTTTTCTCAATACACCTTTAAAGGTTTTTAAACTGTTTCATATCTGGTCAAGCAGAGATTTTTAAGAACCTCATTTTTAATTTGTAATAAAAGTTTACAACTTGATTTTTTCAAAAAATCAACAAACGGCAAGCACCCACTAATAAAGGTCTTAAATAATAATAATTTAAAAAGGGGGGGCTCTCCTGTTTCAATCTGAGGTCTTCTGAAGGCATGGCCAGAAAGACTTGTTAATTTGCTATATCCCCTAAAATTGGCTTACTGACCCCTAACAAAAACTTAAGAGTTAAGACACACACTGGCACAAGAATTCTATGTCCACAGAAACCTGTGAAGAGCTAAACACCAAAATCTAAAGTTAAAAAATACTTCAAAACCTTTAAACCTCCTACTCCTGCTGTCAACTATGGATTAAGGGGCCATCAAAGGTTTCTCCTCTACAGAGGCTTAATTCTTATACAAGCAGCTCTCACTTTGCATGGCACCTTGTTAACTGAAACTTGGACATACTAGTACTATGCCTTTGCTTTACAATGTTACTGCAGAAGAGCTGTGCAAAGGACTCTGCACAGCAGTAACTCTTGTGTATTCTTTCCCAAATAAGGCAAATAGCACAAGCAACTGAGCACATTTTATTGCCCACTTCACTTTTTATTCCGTAAGAGGGCCTTATTTATCGGTTTTTAAACACTTACTTAACTCTATGGGCCAGGCAATGCTCCAAGCCCTTTACAAACAATTCATCTAATCTATCAACTTCATGAGGCAATTACTATTATTATTCCCATTTTATGGATGAGGAAACTGAGACACAAAGAGGTTAAATACCTTGCTCATGGGCATACAGCCATTAAGTGGTATGCTTAGGATTTCAACTTAATCTGAATCCAGAGATAAAGGTTTAGGGCTTTTGCTCCTAACTGCTTGTGTTATAACCACAATTTTAACCGCTGCCCCTTTCTATTTGTCCCCCTTCTGATCTATTATCCAACCGAGTAGCAAGAATAGTTATACCAATGGAATCATTTCACTCTCTTACTGAAATTCCTCACCAGCTTATTACACTTAAAATAAATCCAAGCTCCATGCAATGGCCAAACATTTCCCGAGATTACCTTCCTCCATGTTCCTTCATACTGTTCTCTTTCTCACCAGCTCTTTCACCACTTTGCTTATTCCATAGTATCTTCTCTCTGGGAACTTCCTTCCTCTACTCTCCTTAAAAATCTTTTAAGTCTTAACATAAACTCCACATCCTCAGAAAGGCTTTCTCCTCCTGTTCTATTTAAAATAGTCCCATTCATCATTCTCTACGTTAACCCCTTCACTTCACACTTAAAAATATAACTTTATTTACTTGTTTTCTATTTATCTTTTCCTACCAAGACTTATTTACAACTACACTTCAAGTATCTGAAACAGTTCTAAATGATCAATAAATACCAATGAAATGAATAAACCAGGTCATCCTGTGGCTTTTTGCAATCCTTAATATAATACCTCATTCTCTGTCATATGGGTATCTGACATGAGAAGCATACCTACAATTTTAGCTTTCTTATCAGAGATTATATAAACATTAAGAATATACTTTAATTCATTCACTAAAAGATTATCATCATATATCCTAAAAAACTCTGAAAAATGTCATCAGTCTAAAAGGAATGTGAATGTGTTATTTTCAAATTACTCCTTATAAATCCCAATATGACCAAAGAGATATTATCTACATTAAAATCAAACAGTGGTGTTGTATCTCCATTAAATTTCTCAAACTCTTACTCTTAATGGGCAACTTACTTGTATTTATTTTATTTTTTTAAAGGATTATTTAATAAAGACTTTGGGGCACCTGGGTGGCTCAGTGGGTTAAAGCCTCTGCCTTTGGCTCAGGTCATGATCCCAGGGTCCTGGCATGGAGCCCCACATTGGCCTCTGCTCAGCAGGGAGCCTACTTCCTCCTCTCTGTCTGCCTCTCTATTTGTGATCTCTGTCAAATAAATAAATAAATAAATAAATAAATAAATAAACCTTTAAAAAAAAAGTTTAAAAAAGATTTTGTTTATTTATTTGACACAGAGAGATAGACAGCGAGAGAGGTTTGGAACACAAACAGGGGGAGTGGGAGGGAGAAGCAGGCTCTTGCTGGGCAGGGAGCTCAATGTGGGACTCAGCTCCCAGGACCCTGGGACCATGAGCTGAGCTGAAGGTAGACACTTAACTACTGAGCCATCCAGTTGCCCTGTTTTATTTAAAATTGTGTAATTTCGCTGCTTTTTAATATACACACATGATTTTTTTTTAACTGTTGGAAAAATGCCACTCTCAACATATAACCAATTTTTCCCAATTTAAGTCAAAGGGATTTCATATTCCAAATGAATTATGTATTTGGTTTGCAGATAAAGTAAGCATAAATCTAAACTTAAGATATATATTCAAAGACTACAGAAAATTAATCCTCAATACTTAATTCTACAAAAGCCCCATAGATATTTTACACTTGTTTGCTAAATGAAGTGTCAGCATCCAGCGTTCTAATTAGAATAGTGCTGTCATAATTGATACTTAAATTACTCAGTAATCAGTTGCTAGCATAAACAATTCAAAAACTGAACAAGAATTATATTATGACAGAAGTATATGAATTATAGGTAGGTGGCTGTAACAGGAAATACCACTGGAAGAATACATTTTATTGACATAATTATCTACAATACATATACTTGTAAAGCACGTGTTTTGATTGTTTTTTATACTAAACTGATTTGTAGAAAGCAAATTACAATGCTAGAAGTGGGAAAAACAGGGGGAGACTAGCAATGCAGCAGGCTTCACATAGCTTATTCTCTTCAAGTTTAAAAATATGAAAATAAAACCTTAATTATCCAGAAGAAAATCACCACTGTTACTTCTCCCACGTGCCAACTCTTTGTACTTACTCTAGGTGTTTCTACATACTAAGAAATTCTAACATCTTTATTGTGACAAATATCTCTCTCTATATAATCTACCCTGTCATCTGTATTTAAAAAATCTGCCTCAAAAAAATAAAAAAAATAAATAATCTGCCTCAGTGGGTGCCTGGGTGGTTCAGTGGGTTAAGCCTCTGCCTTTGGCTCAGGTCATGATCCTAGGGTCCCGGGATCCAGCCCCGCATCTGGCTCTCTGCTCAGCAGGGAGCCTGTTTCCACCCCCCTCTTTCTGCCTGCCTCTCTGCCTACTTCTGATCTCTGTCAAATAAATGAATAAAATCTTAAAAAAAAAAAAAAATCTGCCTCAGCACTAAAAGTAACCAAGACCAGGGGTCCTTGGAGAAATGACTGACTTCAGGGCTGAAGTAGCAAAAGTACAGGATAAGTTTGAAACATCTTATCCAGAAAGTGAGAAAGTGCCCAAAAAACAAAATGAAAATAAAACCAAACAAAACACACACTAAAAAGACAAAGGCCTGCTTTACAAGGCTCCCACTGGCCAAAACTGTGACAACTTGAATGCTGAAATAAATACAGTATGGATTACAACCCATTGAATAAAATGACAAGGGATTACAACCCACTAAATAAAATGATAAAGGAGGGATGTAGGGAAGGAGGGGGAGTAATGAAAGCTCTTCTGTATGGTACAATGATAAATACATACAAGGATGGAATGTGGGGGAAGGTAATAGAAGGGGGTGAGTCACCAACTGTAACCATCACAATGAAGACTAGTTAAAGCAAGAAACATCAGCAGATGCTGAATCTAGGCGGGAGTTTGATGAGAAGAGATCTTGGACTATCTCCCCACAGACTGCTTATTTCTTATTACGATGAGAACAGTTAACTACACAGTGAAGAAACCAGACAACACCTTGACTTAGTGCTCAAAATTAACAGAGCATAGGGACCTTGTGTTCCTCCTGAAAAGGACATGCTATTAATGTACTATCCCAGCTCAGAATACATACAACATCAGCTAACCTTAAATTGAGGAATAACCTTAAGTACAGAAATAAAATAACTGGCTTATAATCTTCAAAAATGCCAATGTTATGAGAGGCAAAGAAAAGTTAAGGAACTCCTCATTAAAGGAGACTAAAGAGTCATGACAAATACATAATCCTGGACAGAATCCTACACTGGAATGAAATGACTTAACACAACTGGGATACAAGCTACAGAGAGAGAAAATTATTCTTTCAATGTTAAATTTCTTGAATCTGATACCCGTATTATGGTTATGTAGAATAATCTCTGTTCTTAGGAAATGCACACTGAAGTTCTGAGGCAAAGGTGGTATGTAACGTACTTTAAAAAATGTATCAGAAATGTACGTGTGTGTGTGTGTGTCTGTGTGTAGACGAAGTGGAAGAGGAAGAAGAGAATGTAAAGCAAATACGGCAAAAATCTTAAAAATCAGTGAATTAGGATAAAGGATTACAGGTGTTTCCCTTACTATTCTTAGAATTTTAATTTCAGAATAAAATGTTATTTAAAACTTTGCCTAATTGCATAATATTGTAAATGTATTAAATGCCACTGAATTCAGTACTTTAAAGTGGTTAATGCTATGTGATTCTTACCTCAGTATTTTTTTTTTTTAATTTGTCTCTTTAGGTAACATACGTAACTTGGAACAAAAGTCAAACTCCATGAAAATGGTTAGGTTTATTACCTTTTCATTTTGAGCTATCATTTTCTTGATTCTACAATTTGGAGAACATTTATTTCAGTCTTGAACTAGGCAATGACTAGCTTTTTCAAGTGCAATCATTATTCTATTAAAGCACTGAAGAATCTAGATGCAGAGTGAACATTATGCTTTCAGATACAGAATGCAAAAGTTTAAATGTTAAAGTTTATCAGAGTTAAAACATAATGAAATTTAGGCTAACCTAAATTTTATAATTAATGTCATTTTATATTTAACTTACAGTAAAAGGAACAATTAGTAATATAAAGTATGCACATTTTAACCTTTTAGTACAGCAAACACCACATCTCCTTTTCTAAACCATGTTAGCATGTCAAGCAGTCTTAAACACTTACACAACTGAAAAATCCTAATGGTTAACCATTTTACTCAACTAATAAATAGGCCAAAAACACCCTTAATGAAGTTCTTAGGGCTGTTCTAAAGTTTCCATGTAACACAGTAACCTATTACCATATTTAATGACAATAAAAGCTAACAAAATGTTGTATTTCGATACAACAGTGACAGAATATTTATGACTCTAAATAACCAGGACACCCATTCCCACTTGCTAGAAAAACTTTTAGTAAAATATTTAGCATAATATATTTATTTGAAAGTTGTTTTGGAAATATCAGTCATTACAAACTCAACTGTATATCCTGTGATACATATTATCAATTCAAGTACAAGTTCTTCAAGTGCCATTTCTAATAAATTTTAGAAGCCTAAGCTCCCAAGGTAATAAATTTTAAAAGCCTACGCTCTCAAGTCCTGTTTTTTTTTTAAAGTATGGAATATTATTCCTATTCAACAACCAAAACCACTCCTACTCTGTACTTAATGCAGCTTTAGACAATCTTTCGCCACTGATGGCAGTTGTTTAATGCCTCTCGCACAGATTCATCAAGAAATCGAATTTTTGTTTTATAAAGAAAAAACTGTGATGTTTTTCTTATTAGGAGGTATCATGTGTTAAACTGGTTTCAAAAACAGATCAAATATCCAAGGTATTAAAAAGTAAGTGTAGTGTTAATTTTGTGTTCTAGATCCCAATTCTAGTTTGTACAGGTATGGATAAAATAGCCACTATAATAATTTTAATAGTAAAAATTTTACTGTTAAGGGGGTTTAACAGTTTATTTAAAAATTTCTGCCAACTTTTAAATTTCTTTTAATTAGAACTAATCTAAGGAATAACAGTCTTTGTTCATCTCTTTTAATCCTGGGTTACTGTTTTTAAAGCTGTCTCCCAATGAGGAAACTAAATAAACAAAACAAAAACACTGAAGAATTCATTGAGAACACAGTGATAACATTTCCATAATATAGTAATTCAGTAAATTCTTTTAACAGTCCTGGAAGGTAGAACTTATCCCATTTTATACAGGAAAATTGGACAAAATCTCTTAAATTTATCAGGTCTCCCTTCTAACTACCCCTTCCACCGCTCATGAAAGATTTTATTTGAGAGAGAGGGAAAGAGAGAATCTTAAGCAGACTCCCTGCTGAGCACAGAGCTCAAAGCCAAGGCTCATTCTCAGGTGGCCTACCACCACTCATTTAATAATAAAACTGAAATCCAAAGAAATCTGCTCAGCTTGGGCATACTCATGACCAATATCTTTCTGAATATGTGGCACCCTATTTAAGGTAATTTTAGTAAATGTACTACTTGATTCCTTCAAGAAATAAATCTAAAAGGAAGTTCTGAAATTAGTTACTCTTAAAAAATAGCTTTATACTATTCTAAGAGAATGATAAACTGATGAAAAATTCTGCACTGGGACATTAAAATTACATCTTTGTAGACACAAATGCCTGACTTTGTACGATATTGTACAGTGTGATCACATGATTATTTTCACTTCTACCTGATTAAGTTTAGAAACACCGATAAATATCAAGCACTAACCAAAGTATGTAACTAAATCCCTCCCCTTTAAAAAAAAAGATAGATTATTTATTTATTTATTTATTTATTTGACAGAGATTCAGTGCAAGAGGGAACACAAGCAGGGGGAGTGGGAGAGAGCAGCACACCTCCCCTGAGAAGGAAGCTTGGGATCATGACCTGAGCAGAAGGCAGAAGCTTAACAACTGGGCCACCCAGGCGCCCCTGTAACTAAAAATCATATCAACAAAGCTAAAATGAGAAATCCTGTACCTACTTCAATAGTGATGTTCGTAAAACTATCTCTATCTGAAGTCGAGTATTTGATATTTTGTTTAAATTGAGTTTTTCGGTTTTTACCCTTGACTGACTGAACTCAGATTTATCCATATAAATGTATTTCCAAATCCTAAAAACTAGGTTCAACTTTTCTGACATACAGGAAATTACTTCCAGAACCCCACCACCAAAATTTAAGCCTCTATATTTTAGCTCCCCTGAAGCTATTAAAAAAACCCAAATATCTATACTTCAAAATTATTTACTTTGTACTATCTGACTGGAGTAGGAAGGGCTCTTCCTTTTGTGATGGAACATCATCTCAGACAGTATTCACTGATGTTATCCTATGTTTGGAACCATTTGGGAGCAGGTTCTTATCAGTAACTCCACATTGTTATTTGACTGGTTTCAGATTTTGCACTTCATGTTTGATACCTTATTCAGCCTCATCTTCCTTTCAGGCAAATACACGTAAAAAAGAAAAAGTATCTCAGGATGTATCTCTTTCATGAAGCTTTTGCTATCCTGTTCTTTTTATTCTCTGAATTTCAACAGTATTTACACTCCTATACCCCAAATTCAGGTATCATACCATCTTGTATTATTCTCTATTTCTTTTTCATGTGCTTCTCAGGTACATCTGCTTGACAGAATCAAATGCTGCCACTGGAACCTATATAAGGTCTCTCTCATCTTACAGTACTCCATAAGGCTCATGGAAGATGTTTAATGAGTACTCAATGAAGGACCTTTATAATGAATGGACATAGTTCAGTTACTGCATAACATTTAAATATTTATAACCTATACCAAAAACATAGTACTTAGGTAAGTATATAATGGACTATGGAATATATTCTTAATGCTCAATCTGAAGAAAAATTAGGAAAAGTTGGGCATAAATCACAGATTCTTACAATATAGTACTACATGCACAGGAAAGACCACAATCTAAAGCTCAAAGGATTATATGAAACTTTAAAGTTGTGGAAACTGGCTACAAGACTACTAATTCTGAAGCACGTACTATAGCTCCTAACTGTTATACTTTCTAAGATTAAGTAGTGAGCACCTTCACTACAATACCTAAGATTTTCTTTTGCACCTACACAGACATCTGTTTGCTTTCCTTCTGTTAAAGGGCATCCAACTTACAGATATTATTCAAATTTCTGCAAGAGTCCAGAAAGTTTTTCTTTTATAATAGGTACATACGGGGGGGAAAAAACTCACCGAATTTGGTTCAGAAACTTAAGAATTATAAATTTCTTTCTAAGTAATTTTTAATTAGTGTAAGGTATACACTAGTAACTCACCCTTATTATAGTAAAATAAGGCATTCTTTGTTTAATGTCTTGTAACAGTTAGCGAAAACTGTTAAATATACGTCCTTACAGCAGATATCTAGATTTAAATCTAGACTCTTATTTTATAGATGTGTTACTCTGGGCAAGTGCCCGGACATCTCTGTGGCCCATTTCCTCATCAATAAATTGAAGATGGTAATAATGTTGTCACAATTGTTCTTGGCATATGGCAAATGTTAAATAACTACTAGCTTTTATTAAAAATACATGGACTTGGAAGATTTCCTTAGTAATATAAATCGGCTTATCAAATTTAAGATTTTCAAAAATATTCATTGAGCACCTACTATATGTAATACGCTGTTCTCTAAGAGTCAGTAATACAGGAGTAAACAAAACAAAGTCCCTCCCTTTAAGGAGTTTAATCTCTGAGGCAGCAGACGAATACATGTAAATAAAGGGAGTAGAGGGGAAAAGAGTGATGCAGGTGAATGCATGCTATTTTATATGGGGAGTAAACAGAGAATCAGGGAGTGGTGGTAGATGAGGTCACAGTGGGCAGTAGAGAGACAGATCAAGTACAGTATAGAGGCAGTGAGGAGTGACAAGTGCTCTGAGGCAGATCTGATACAGTATTTTTAAAGAATCACTAGTGCTATGTGAAAAGCAGGTTATAGGATTAAAATTTTCATTTGGCTTCATGAGAAATAAGTGACACTTCAAAAACCCATTTAATGTCAAACTTATAAATACAAGCCAAACACATTAAACCAAGGGTATTCTTTAACTATTAAGGGTTAATTACAAATAAAAACAGTTTTATTCAGACAACCTTAAGCTGACGAATGAATATGAGAAAAATCAATAGGAAAAAATCCTCAGCATATTTATTTGCACTGTTCTTTAATGATTTGCTAAAAACACATGAAAACAAATGGCAAAAGAAACAAGAAATTGAATATTCAAAGCAGGTGTTTTTTCTATTTAAAAACTTTAAGGCTTGATCTGGATGAGAATTTTTTAAAAAAGATTTTTATCCATTTGCCAGAAAGAGAGAGAGAGAGAACACATAAGCCAGGGGAGGGGAGAGGGAGAGGGAGCAGCAGATGCCCCACTGAGCAGGGAGGCCAATGCAGGGCTTGATATAAGGACCCTGGAACATGACCTGAACTGAAGGCAGATGCATAACCCCACTGAGTCACCCAAGCACCCCTAGGTGAGAATTTTTGAGTGAAACATTTCAAAAGCATGCATACACATTGGCCATGTAGTGGTGAATGTAGGTGGAAGTTAAAATTATTTATATTTATATTATATAGAACCTACTCCCCTAAGAATTTAGAAACGTAACGAAATCACATGTAAAGTAGTTATTGGCAAACTACTTTCCTTAAGTACAAAACACGCCTATGGCTGCAAATTAACAAAATTATTCGTATCTAATAGTTCATTAGTTGAATCTATCCACAAGTCACAAACAGCTATAAGTTGTTTCCAACATGGGAGTGCGTTATGTTCTTTTACCTGTATTTAATTCTCAGGCTAGAGAGCTCTGGTAAGCCAAAAAACTTCTTGCCACCTTGGGAGAATGGACTGAGTAACTGGAAAGCCCCTTCTGCCATGTACTTCACTTGTATAGATTGCTCATCTATTGTCACAGGTCACAAATTTGATATATTTTAGAGGTTTCTTTTTCTTTCTAAGATTTTTGGTTTTTTTTAGATTTATTTATTTGACAGACAGAGATCACAAGTAGGCAGAGAGGCAGGCAGAGAGAGGAGGAAAGCAGGCTCCCCGCTGAGCAGAGAGCCCGATGCGGGGCTCGATCCCAGGACCCCGGGATCATGACCTGAGCCAAAAGCAGAGGCTTTCACCCACTGAGCCACCCAGGCGCCCCAGAGGTTTCTTTTTCTTGATACTGTTCAGTTTCTTTAAGAATAAACCATCAACTTCAATTTGTCTTCAAAAAATAAATCTTTTTTTTTTTTAAAGATTTTATTTATTTATTTGACAGAGAGAGATCACAAGTGGGCAGGGAGGCAGGCAGAGAGAGAGGAGGAAGCAGGCTCCCTGCTGAGCAGAGAGCCCGATGCGGGGCTCGATCCCAGGACCCTGGGATCATGACCTGAGCCGAAGGCAGAGGCTTTAACCCACTGAGCCACCCAGGCGCCCCAAAAAATAAATCTTTTCACGTCTTAGGAGGAAAGTTTACATTAGCGCTATCTTTGAAATCTTGAAAAAAATACAAAACAAACTGAACAAAAATTAGCAGATGCAAATTGCAATATGTCTTCCCAAAGACTCTATTCCTCAACATGTCTTTTTAAAGAACTACTTCTGTAATATGCTTTACAATATTAAAGTAAAAGCATTTATAACTTGGTGAAAACAACACACAGCACAGGTAGTAGAGATACTTATGTGAGTTTTCCTTTATGTAGGTTAAGCTGTCCATTCAGATGAAGAGCTTTATGAAAAAGTGCCCCTGAAAATAATGATTCAGGATTAAAACACAGTTCTTACATACTTGTAAATAATATAGTCTGACAACAATATTTTCTTTATTCTTTTAAACACTTATTCTTTTCAATTTTTTTGTATGTTATAAATTACTTTTTGTATTACATAATAACAATAGGCATTTCAAGAGTTTATGTCAGATAATATGCCTAGTGTTTCTCATAAATTTAATCCTCACAAGAACCCTGTAAAAAAAAAAAAAAGTATCTCCACTTCCTAGACAGAAAAATGTAGAGATATTGTTTCAATGCCCAAGACCACTGCTTCTTAGTAGTGGACCTAGGATTTTAGTCAAGTTCTGATCTCTAAACCAAACTGCTTCACAGATTCATGGAGGTATAGTAGGATTAGGTGTTTTGCTAGCAAATTACTATAAATACAGGTGGATGGACAAACACACATAAGTCGACTGAACAAGGAAAACTTATGAAATGACACCTTAAAAAAGCATAAAGGAAATAAACAGTTAAATATGTTGTTCCAGAATGTTAAGTAATGTCAGCTGAGGCTAAAAGGAGTTAACTCATTGTATCTAAGAGCTATGACAAATACAAAAAAAAAAAACAAAAAAAAAAACCTTTCTAAAAGCTAAATATATCTTTTTTTTAATTATTTTAAAAGAATTTATTTATTTATTTGACAGAGATCACAAGTAGGCAGACAGGCAGGCAGAGAGAGAGAGAGAGAGAGAGAGAGGAGGAAGCAGGCTCTCGGCTGAGCAGAGAGCCCGATGTGGGTGGGGCTCCATCCCAGGACCCCGGGATCATGACCTGAGCCAAAGGCAGAGGCTTTAACCCACTGAGCCACCCAGGCGCCCCTAAAAGCTAAATATATCTTAATATGAAAGATAAAACAGTAAAATTTCTTTAAGATTAAAACGTTAAACTGCCTATACTCTTTCTTCTTAAAAGAAATATTAAGTAAACATTAGAAATAAATAAGAAAATAATACAAGAGCATAGAAAAAAAAGGTTCAACTGTGGAGTCATACTGTAAAAACCAGGAGTACTAGTAAGTGTAATTAAAAAAAAAAAAAAAGCCAAGTACTTTTAGTGGATATATCAGTAAGCAGATGAAAAACTACTTGCAAACTAACACACATGGCACAGAAAAACACAAGAGGCAACTAAGTGATTTTTAAAAGCATTCTGAAACTAGTACTAAATAGGCTAATTTAAACTAAAGAAATGCTGGCAGAAGATAAATTAAACTCTTCGTTCTTTGGAATTAAATTCTTAATATCTTCTTATAACCACTTACTAGAGGAGGAGGAGGATAATTATTTCACAGTAACAATTATCTGTAATTGGTTCCCCAAAATTTGATATGAGAAGACTAAAAAGCTGACAGTCATGTTTGCTTTCAAATTCTAAGACACACACGGATTACCAGAGATTTACTGGTAAGATAGGGAAATAAAGAGGAAACCATGTGCGGACTAAAAGGCAAAACTGGTAAGTTCAAGTTGTAGCCTATCATGTAATGTCAAGTTTCTTTTTTCTTTTTCTTTTTTTTCTTTTTAAGATTTTATTTATTTATTTGACAGAGAGAGAGCAACACAGACAAAAAGAGAGGGGACTACAAGCAGGGTGAGTGGGAGAGGGAAGCAGGCTTCCCATTGAGCAAGGAACCTGATGGGGGACTCTGCTCCCAGGAACATGAACAGAAGGCAGAAGCTTAACAACTGAGCCACATAGGGCCCTAATGTCAAGTTTCTTGAAGGCAGGTATTATACTTTTCAAGTTCAGAAAGTACAGTACTACTCCAAAAAAATAATAAATGTATAATCTGTTGAAATAACCGAATGAAACTATTTCCTATAAAAGCCAAAAGTACTCCCTCTGGGTTCTAGACTAGAACAGTAGTTTTTGTAGCTCCATTACATGAGCTAAACATGCATGTAACACCAACAAAAATCAGCCTATGGGGGAAAATGAAAGCGATGCTTAGGAAAATAATTTAAAATGGACTATCTATAGTAGCTGCCTTTCTATAGGAGTTAGCCCACACCTGGAAATCACTATCATAAAAAGAGAAAGAACCACTGGGGCGCCTGGGTGGCTCAGTTATTGGGCGTCTGCCTTCGGCTTGTGTTGTGGTCCCGGGATCAGAGCCTGTTTCTCCCTCTCCCACTTCCCCTGCTTGTGATCCCTCTCTCACTGTGTCTCTCTCTGTCAAATAAATAAATAAAATCTTTAAAAAGAAAAAAAAGGTAAGGACCACTAACGAAATAGATTTACCATTAATATTACTCCCGGAGATGAAAGATAAGGATTAGCCGGGTCTGAATAATGAGCAGCAATTGTGGTCTACTACTATCATGTCACGTTCACTGTATTTCCAAAATGTGGAGAAAAAATAGAGCAGAATGCAGCACCTTTCAATCTGTACCATGTAGGATGACAAAATATAAAAGTTATCCAATTTCATTACAAGAAGTCAGGTCACACCATAGTGGTCAAGCTAATCCTAGTCAGTAAGAGTGGTACCACCTATCCTTTCCTGCCAACGCTGCCTTTTATGCAACTTGAGTACAAGTGGGAGGAAACTGGTCCTCCAAGCTCTGGCTGGCCTATGACTTTATCTGCTTTTCCTCAGTGTTCTGCAAAACAAGCCATTTAATACTGCCAGGAGGTGCAAGAATTGTGGAAAGTATCTCCTCACCCTCCAGGTCTTCAAGCTCTCAAAAGCCAGTATTTGAAATATATCATTATACTTCAGAACTGCCACCATACTTGATCTAACTATAGCTCCAGGGAACCTATTCTGAAAAAGTGCATTTTTCTTTCTGAAGTAAACCTCACTGGTTAGGGATATATGCTAAATGAAAGTCCTTGTTCTCCTGAGTCACGGGTTGCGCGTATTTACTGCATAAAGCATTTACATATAACATATATTGATTACCACTTTAAAAAAAAATTCCCTTTTCAGCCCAAACTATCTCTGGAGGATAATGACTTCCCAAAATTTATCTGCTATTATGAAATACTACTTTCCTTTCTTACCGACTGATGGAAATTCGTGTCTCCAAAGAGCCAGTGAAGTTGGAAAGTCTTTCTCTACCCTAGCCCCCTCATTTTACAGATAAGGAATCTATAATCTGGAGAGCTATGTGATTCTCTCTAAAATTAGACATATGGCTAGCTTAAAGGGCAGTATCAGAATCTGAACCCAGGTCTCCAACTAGTGCCCGTAATCCAAACTCACTGAGTAATCCTTAATCACTCTGTTGTTTCATGTCAAGTTCCCTCAATACTTTATCCCCCTAATAATCAAAGTGGCCATTCTATGGATCCATTTCTCCTCCATTACAGCATTGTAAGGTGAAGAGTCTAACTGAACACAGCAGCAGAGGTACCGGTTCTTACATCTGGAGGGAAGGATTTCTTCTCTCCGCCAGTGAAAGACGAAAATTAAATCCTGAGTATTCATCAGTAAAATAACCTCACACCTTAGTATCATGTGTCAGACACCCACAAAAGCTTTAAAAAGTCCTTGGTGCAACATTCTTACATGTTCTTGAATAACTTGGCTCAAGTCTCCATTCTAAAGTGGGTAGTAAAAAGGAAGACAGAGTTCTTTTTTAAGAACAGTTGTTCCATTACGACTTGGTAACTACTTCCGTGGCAAATTTAACCTGAACACTTGAAGATTAGTAACATAGGTGATAAAGACAAAACAATATGAACTGTACAAGAGCAGGAACATTGTCTTGATTTCTTTCTCCTGAAAAATGTATATAGTCTCTGCAAATTTGTGAGTGCCACAAACTTAGTCCTCCAAGATAACAAGATGTTTCTTCGTGGTTTCCTCTTCTGTTCTCTGACTTAGAAATAGAGAGTTTTGTAGAGACTTTTAGACTTTTAAAAACAATTTAAGCTGGTATCTAAGTCCTTGTATCATATATCAAAAAAAACAAAAAACAAAAAACCCTCAAAAACAAAAAACAAAACAAAACGAAAACCAACCAATGATCCTGTAGAGCATACCTGGCATCCACAGGGGAAAAAAATTAAAGAACAACTAATGAACCTGGGTCTGGAAAAGAACGATGATTTTATCTTTAGAAAGCAAAGGCTGTATAAATAGCAAAATAAGCCCAAAATAAATGTCTGAGGGCTTAACCATCAAATGAATAGCTGATAAAGGAAAATTATTAAAGCAAATCACTCTTCAAACATGGTGCTTCTCTTCTAATGTTTATCTCACTCTCAATGCAGAACATCTGTTACAGTTATCAAACGTATACTGATCTAAACATACTGTGTTAGGGGCTTTATATGTAAAGCCTTTAGCCCTTAATCCTTACAACACTGTAAGGTAGGTATCTATTATTATTTACACACTGCACCTAAGAAAACTAGGGCACTTAAAGATTAAGTAACTTGTCAAGGTTACAAAGCTCTTCAGGTTCTAAAAAACTTCAGGTTTTTTTTAGGTGCTCTATTGCCTTGGTAGCTCAGAAAATCTGAAAATGTGGTCAAACTCTTAAGTTCTATTCGATGCATTATCCTCACCACTATGAATGGTGGTTTTTTTGTTTTTTGCTTTTGTTTTGTTTTGTTTTGTTTTTGGTGTCAAGAAAGACTCAATAGTTTGCCATTTACACTTCCTGATTTTAGGTTGGGCTGGTATCACAAACGTTTTTGTCACCACACATATTGCCTAAGCACTAGAACCCAAATGCCAGTTAAAATCTTAAACTTTATTTCCTGCTGGCCTTAAGAAGAACTTACTTAACAATTGTTATGTCCGTTAAGTAAGGTTTTCTTAGTGTAGTGAGACACTGAAGTTATCACTTAAGTGTAAAGGAAATCATCCACATTATTAGTCATTTTACCTGTCAGGGACGTTAACAGCAGATCAACAGGATATAAACCTGGGCTGTTTCTTTCTTTAAGGGAAATTTCTTAATGACTTGTTAATTACCCCAAATGGAACAACTGGCCCTCCAAAAATGAAGAGTAGTGGAAAAGAAACAGAGGAAAAGAAGAATCACAATAAGTTACATGGTGATCTACTTTCACTAGCGTTAGGAAAGCAAAGGATGAATCTCCTCTTGAGTAACTTCGGTGTGACCACAACCGCCACTTGTTACACCAATCACCCGCTCCAACACTTCAGGTTCATTAGAATTAAAAGAAACCCAGAAGGTAAAGTACACAATCCGACCGGGCCGGAGGTCTCCGCACCACACCCTAAGGAACACAGAGCGTCAGTGCATTGCGTCCCTCACCCCCAAACCTTCGCTGCTACCCTGGAGGCAAAGCCCAAAGCCTGGGGCCAAAGACTGTCCTTCGGTCAGGGCAGTGACCCAGCTCTAGACAACCCCGCCCCCTCCCCTGACCAAATGGTCTATGCCTAGTGGGATGAAGGTAGGGGCAAGATGAAGAAGGCCTGCACAGGAGTGGAAGGGGCTAAGGGGATGTTTTGAAACGTGGAAGGGTCCCTTCTCAGCCTCGCCGGTCTGGAAGAGCTCTGGGCCAGGGAAAGAGCCGGCCGCCGCCATGATGGGGCTGACCGAGCCGGGGGGCGTGACGCGGGAGGCCCCGGGCGCGGGGCCAGCTCCCCTTCCCCCTTCCTCCCCTCCCCTGCGTGGGCCTCGGCCACAACTGACCCCCGATACTCACGCTTTGTCCACCAGCTCCCGCACCTTCCACATGTTCAACATTGTGCCCCGTGCGGGCCGAGCCGCCGCCTCCCTCCCCTACTCCCCACGGACCCCGGGACACTTCCGCGCCGGGGCAGATCCAGGCCGGGGTCGCTGCCGCCGCCCGCCGCCTCGAACTCCCCCAGTTAGGTCCTTCTCTTGCCACAGCCGCGGCGCCGCCGGTGACACGTCGAGACGCGGGGGCAGAGGCGCTGCGTGGAGCGGAAATGCCCGACTTTCCGCCCGCTGTGCGCGGGGTACGCCGGGACTTGTAGTTCTCCGCTGACATAGCGGACCGGTTAAGCTGAGCGTGTAGGTGTGGTAAGTTTGGTACTATATTTGTCAGACTTTCCCAGTCCTACGTACGCTTCCCCATGCCTCTGACCTCCGGAACCAGAAACTCTGGATGATGGGGCCCAGTTATCTGCGTTTTAACGAATCCTCCGTGCTCAAGTGTCAGAAGCATTAGCATAGGATCTAGCTGCATTCAGACAAACTTTTCAAACGTAAACCATTGCTTCTCCCCAGAAACAGTCCACAGCGTGCTGTAATTTTGAGCCTTCAAAATGAAAGGATTTTCTTGTGAAAAAAGTCTTGTTAAAATATTACCTGAGAAAGTACAGAATAAATAACGTGGGAACAGTCCAGAAAAAATTCAGAAATATAAAGTATTGCTGTGTTATTAATAATGATTATACAGAAATGTTGTTGCCATATGTATTTGTATTCCATAATGACAGAAGCATCACTGTATTTGGTTCCAAAGATACTTCCTTCTTAGGACCTGAATTTCCACACCTGTAAATTGAAGAGACTGTATTCTAAAACTTACTTCCCTCTAATTCTATGATACAGTGGTTTTCTGTTTAGGCAGCTATCTAATATCCTCCTTAGATACTTCATCTTGAAGCTTAGAAACTCAGTTCACACTCTATAGGAAACTAGAAAGACATCACTAGGACATGACCAAGAACTTGGCGGGTTTATTTTCTTAAGCATAGGTATATACACGCTGCATTCAGTGTTTTATTGTAGTGGCTGCTGTCACTTCATTTTTCACTTATTTATTTTTAACAATGTTCATGTTAAAGCTGCAAGAAACCTTAAAATTCATTTGATCCAACTGTTTAAATTTACAGTGCTTTTCATTCTATAAATATTTATTGAGAATTTTCAGTGTGCTAGGAGTAAGGAATACAGCTGGGAACAAAACTGATACAACCTCAGCTCTCTAGGATCTTAAAGGTCTTTAGAACAAATATAATAATTAAAGAGACATTTAAGATAATTGCAGATAGATAGTGGTTGAAGAAAACAGAAGATAATGTTACAGAGAATGATGTTAGAGGAAAATAATGTTAGGGAGTGTTTAGGGCCTCTTTGAGGACACTGTATTTACGCTAAAACTTGAATGATGAAAAGGAGCTAGCCATAAAAAAGATCTGCAAGAAAAGAGTATCTGGTGGAGGGAACAGACGACTGATTCACAAGGGAGAAGTGAGATTGATTGCTGCCAGTTGTGACGCCTGTTAACAATGATCCTAAATCAAGAACCCGGAACTTCTGACCCCCTAGTTGCTCAGGTCAAGTCCCCTCTTCACACCGATCCATATAATTATTGGAAGCATTTTTGAAAGGGATTCAATGCAGCTTTGGGATTGAGGCCTAAAAGAAGCAAGTTGAATGAATTGCCAGACAGAAAAAAAAAAAAAAGCAGAAATCGGGACAAAGCTATCTCAAAGCTTTGTCAAGATAGGAGTGTCTGGGCAGACATAAAGCGTATTTGATTGGTGGGTGGGAAGAGGCAGGGAAAGATGAGAAGAGATAGGTAGAGAAACGGGGCTTTCAAATGAGTTTGTTTCCTGTAGAAAGGACTGTCCAGCCCAAGATTCAAAGGATGGAATGTGGCCAGAGGAGATAAGAAAGAGAAACTACCTTGCATAAATAATAGCTCAGCAAGTTAACTTTCAAACAAGCAGGTCCAGGGTACACCAGCAGAATGGGCCTGGCATAAAAATAACCACCTTCCTTGCCCTGGGCCTGTTTGCACATTCATAGCAATTCACAATCAGCATCACCAGAATTACCTAGAGATTACAATGTCACTGTCTACTTTGCTTGTTTCAGCACCAAGTTTGGAAGTGTCTAGACTTATTCCCGAGTTGTCATGCTGGGGCCTTCTAGAATGGAACGCCAAAAAACCTGCCTGTCTACCTTTGATTCCAGGGAATTGCTAATGGACTCAGAAGAACCAGACAAAGAGAGTCTGTTAAAAAGTGGTCTCCAAAGACTAACCATTTGCATGTCAACAGAGTGTTCTGTTTTTACCTTTTATCTTGCAAGTTTGGGAGCAGTTTCTATAGTAACTTCTTTGTGGCAATTTCAATGTGTCCATTGTAGAAAAATAAATGAGAAAATGTCCCACTCACCCCTCTTCAGGAAAACACATTTTTCACTAAAAGAGCTGACAGTTTGAGTAAGGCCAAACCAACGCAAGGTTTGAAAGCGGATGTCCTCAGATGTGTGAGGCGCTGTTGTAGATGCTGGCTCCATGTCTTACGTGGTTGGCTCCCTGGTGTTTCTTTCTGAGGATTTAATTCATGGTACACAGGTGTGGCAACCATGGGAAGGCACAGCCCAAGTCTCTCTTTAAGAGAACCAGTTGCAAGGAATGTGGATGGCTGACAGCTTCCAGCAGCCACTCCTCAGGGATCAACTACAACACTGACATCCAGGCTGCGCTCTCACTGGGCTACTCTCAGGCGGGGAGTGAGCACATTGGAGCCGGGCCATTTCTCCCCAGTGCATTGCCCTGGGCTCCCCATCAGCCTCGCACAATACTCCTCTGAGTTTTCTTGCAATCAGGGGGTCTTCTTACTCAATCTTCCTTCATTCTCTCTCTCTCTTAACCTGTGTCAGAACTTCCCTGGAGTCTGAGGCTGTCCCCACCTCCTTTTATTCCCTCTTCCCTTTATTCTTTGTAGGTGTTTCCCCCAGTTGATCTCTTACACATTTAATTCCATCTTGGTTCTGCTTCCTGCAGTAACTAAATTGACAGGACAGGCAAACAGCTCTACCTTGGTTTCAGTATTTGGCCCAGTGAGTCCTGTTTCTGATCTCACTGACTGTTCCTCTCTAGAAGTTGACATACTCGGTTTCTAATCATATGGTAAGAGATGGTGCAAGAGCCATGCAGATTATATATTGCACAACCCTAGGGGCACTGTTTCTATGGACTACTCTGAATGCCAGATGATTAACCACAGAGAGGAAGTATAAAGTAGTGGTTAGAAAGAGTAGATTCTGGATTCAGACCAACCTAGGCTCAAACTTTCATCTGCTCTTCAGTGGGTTGGTCGTTTTGGATAAGTTAATTACACCAGTATAACACAGTGATTATGAACTGGACTCTGGAGCCAGATTGCCTGGGTTTGAATCTTATTTTAGCTACTCACTAGCTGTGCGACCATGGGGAAATTATTTGACACCTCTGTGAATCAGTTTCCTCGTCATAATTGTGAATAATAGAAACCTACCATAAAGGGCTTTTCAGACAATTAAAAAAGGTAACGTTTAAAAACAATCTAGAACAGTACCATATACAAACACTCAGTAAATGTTAGCAGTGCTGCTGTAACTGCTATTATTACTACTAGTCCTACTAGTAATTGTATTAATCAGTAAAATGTATTCAATCGTCAACAAATACTTAGTAAGATCCTGCTATGTTTCAGGCACTGTACTAGGTGGTGGATATACAGTTGTAAATAAAACCAACAGAGTATACAACAAATAGATGTAGTACACATAGTAAGCGCAAAGCAAAATGCTGAGAAATAAATGAAATAATGTATATAACTCACTTCACACTGCATCCTACATGTAGAAAGTGCTCACTAAATTCTACCTCATTATTGCTATCAAATCACTTATCTTCTGTGGATCTCAGCTTTTTTCCTTATTAACTGAAGTGTTATTCTAGCAGAGTATCCTAAACCTAGCCAAACATCAGAAATTCTCAGACATCTTTAAAAGTTTCAGGTTTTTTTTCATCCTGACCTATGAGTGCCTGATTCACTGGTGTGTTATTTTCTATTCTTCTGGTCTCAAGGGACAGTAAGTCCAAACTAGCTTAAGCAGGACACAGGAAACTGGGGAATTCAGATAAACTGCCTCAGGAACTTAGCAAGTACCGCCAGAACTCTATTTCTGACGCTCATTTTCCTTTATTGTGGATAGGTTCCTCCTAGTTGGCAGGAAATAAGGCTACTACTTTGTGGAGAATGGGCTCCATTTTTTTAAATTAGGCAACCAAGGGGGAAGATACACTTTTGTCTTTCATCCCCTGAGTCTAATAACACAGGGAAGGACTCTGGCCCAGTTTGGATCACATACCTATCATGGGACCAATCCTCTAGAGAGAGTATATTACAGAATTGGTAGATCTAGGAGAACCATATGGAGTGGGGAAGAAAGAGTGCTCTGACGACACTCTCAAGAAAGCCTTGGCTTAGCAGACAAAAGCAACAGTTACTTATAACCATTGGTCTGAGGAAGCTGTATTTTTTTTTTAATCCCTTAAATGATTTTTCCAGGGTTTGGGATGCCCCAAGTTAGATGACACCACATCCTTTCTAGGTCTGACACCTTTTTTCCTCTCTTTTTTTAAGGTCTAAATTATACAAAGTTGAGTTCGGAACAGCAAAAGAGGAAAAAAAAATACCATGGGCAATAATAGGATAAAGAAGTAATGAAGAAAGAGGGGGTTAAGCAAATTGCTGCATTGTGCGGCAGCAGGTAAGCTGGTAGCAAGGCACACCCTTGCTAACTCTTTGTTCTGCTGACAGTTGGCCTCTTCTTGGCTGAAATTTTGTCTCCTTTCAAGGCTGTCAGCAGGGCTCAGGTGGGCCTACTCAGAAAGCCTGGTAGGGGCTCCAAAGGGCTAGCACATTTGCAGTCCTTCTGCGAGAACTTGAAGGCGCTGGCAGGAGGTGAGATGGAGGTCGAAGTCCTCTTGGAATCATTTCCCTCCCTCCTGGGCTTCTCTGTCTCTTGACCAGAGGTGAACCCAGAATGGATGTGCCGCTCCTAGTGTCTAGTTCTCTGAAAACTCTATGCACAGGGAGCCAAGGTACAGTCATTGAAGCAATGAGGCAGCTTGTGACCGTGGGAACTGATCCTGCATTGTCAAGTCTCATTCAGGGGTGAATGGTGCAGATGTCAGAAAACTGTGCTGGCAGGTTTCTGAGGCAGGGTCTTTCTCCATAAGGTCAAGTGTCTTGGGAAAGCCCACAGGTGTCCAGAATTCACACAGAGGCTCTGCTAGTCCTTGAGCTTCATCAGTTCATCAAAAGAATTGTGCTCTAGAGAAAGAGCTCACTGCAGTAGACATCAAAGGAGTCTGATGGACAGACCACTGTTCTTTTTTTTAAAGATTTTATTCATTCATTTATTTATCTGTTTATTTATTTATGTGAGGGAGAGAGAGCCCACATGCTTACAAGCACAAGCAGGAGGAGGGGGAGGGGCAGGGGCAGGGGCAGGATGGGAGGGAGAAGGACAAGCAAACTCCACTCTGAGACTGAAGCCCTACATGGGGCTCAACCCAGGGCCCTGAGACCATGACCTGAGCTGAAAACAAGGGTCAGACACTCAACTGATTAAGCCATCCAGGAGCCCTGACCGCTGCTTTTTAATAAGCAAAACGAATGTGGCTACAAACTTGGAGGATCTGTTAGAACAAGGCACCTTTTCTTGGTGAGAAAGTGTCAGCATTCAACATTTATTGGACACCTGCAGTGTGCATTGGGGTTAAACAGATAACTAAAACCTATTGTTACCCATAGACCTGCTAGTCTAATATGGAAGATAGACATATAAGCAAATAAAAACCACAACAAGATATTTAAGGAGGCAGTGTAATATGGGTAGAGGTCAGAGCACTGGCTGTGGCATCAGCAGGGTCTTGGTTCACATCATGTAGCTCTGGGACATTGGATAAATTACTTGACCTCTCAGGTTTTGGCTCTCTCATTGGGAAAATGAGACTGATAAGAGCCCTGACTCATAGCATTGTTGTGAGGAATGAATGAGATGACACACTAAATTGCTTGACATGTACCAAGGACTCATTGAATAAGATCTATTATCTTTCTTAAATTGTTTATATCCACAGATCATGGGTGCTGTGGCAGAGGGTGTTAGAACAGGTTAATTAAAACTTTCAATAAACTTGTATTTGGACACTTGACCCATTGCCAAGAATTGTCCTGTGAAAAACAGACACAATTCCTACTCTTGTGAATTTTGCAGTCTGAGAGAGGAGCAAATAAACCTTCCCCAAATCTATCATTTCAAACTATGATGAAAGGTACAAGAAGAAAAGAATGGGGTGCTATGAGACAATGTGGCAGTGGTATATCATTCATATTTCATTCCCCAGAAAGTCCTCCCTGGGAAAGTAACATTTAAGGTGAAGGTGGGAAGATAATTCTGAGTTAATGAGGTAGAGAGAGGAGGAGGAATCCAGATAGAAAGAACAGTCTGTGCCAAGGCCCAAGGTAGGATACAGCTTGGTATGTTCCAGAGCATGAAAGAAGGCCCAGTGAGACTGGAAAGAGATGGGAAGAATGATCAGAGATGTGCGGGGGAAGGTGAACAAGGACATGTTGCTTCTTGGCCTGCTCAATCCATTCTCCATCCTCTTCTGCCTTGTTGTGTGCCTCCTGACCTACCCGCTTGGCCTCCATTACCTACATTCTCCTGGCTTCTGGCTTCTGGTTGGGTTCCACCAGTGTTGTGAGGGTGGATCAGAAAATGCTGAAGTGATCAGTCCTGATATTTCTTTCCTTTTCCTTCCTGCTTCAGCAACATGGTTCTGGCAGTAGCCTAGTCCCTCTGTGGCCACTCTAGGTGTCCCTGGGAGACCTGTATTTCAAGTTAAGGACCTGGTCTTTCATATTTTTATTTGAAGTGCAGTGAGAAGCTACAAATATGCTGTAGTTACTTTCTTGTCACATCGTTCCCCTACAGTTACAACCCATTTCTCATCTCCTCTTAACAGGAAGGCTGTCTTCTTCCCAAACAGGCTCTCTTCATTTCTTCTCAAGCACAATTCACCAATTCTTCCTTCTCAAAACTCCCTGCTCTCTCAGCTTTCAAGATCCCACAGTCTTCTTGTCTTTCCTACATTTCAGGCTCATTAGAAATTTTTTGTTGCTCTCCCCAGCTGTAGGTGTTGAGGGGCTTTCTAGAGCTTACTTCTTTCCTCTTTTCCACTGGCAATGCCAACCATAATCATCTCTCATATGAACTAAATGTCTCCTCATTTGTTCCTCCAAGATCTTTTCACATCATAAATTGGACCATGTTATTACTTGCACAAAATTCTTTGATGGCTTTTCATGGCGTTTAGACTCTAAACCTATCAGAGGCCCATCCCTGGTCTAAACCACTGTTATCCTGGAGGAAGACTGATACTGTCTCCCTCATGTGGGTTACAACTCAAGGCCAGTTCTGGGAAAAAAGGGTGGTGATGGCCATGGGCCCAGCAAGTATCTCTCAAGTCATTCAGTGGCAGCATGGCAGTACTTTTTTTTTTTTTTTTAGCATTTAAAAATATACGTATTTTCCAGCCAGAGCCTCCCAAAGATAGGTCTTTGTGATATTGAGTGGATTATTATCACATCTTGGATTTTGGGTTTAAATCTGGAAGTTACTACAGTTTGGTTCATAATTTGTTTATAAACCCTTCCATGTGGTAAGGTTACTTCTACTACTCTCATTCTTTTTCTTTTTTTTAAAGATTTTATTTATTTATTTGACAGAGATCACAAGCAGGCAGAGAGGCAAGCAGAGAGAGAGAGAGAGAGAGAGAGAGAGAGAGGAAGAGAAGCAGGCTCCCCACTGAGCAGAGAGTCTGATGAGAGGCTCTATCCCAGGACCCTGGGGTCATGACCTAAGCCAAAGGCAGAGGCTTTAACCCACTGAGCCACCCAGGCGCCCCTACTACTCTCATTCTTGATGTGTAGATTTGACTATTTTCAGAACATATTTTTTTCTTTTTCTTCTTTTTAACGCTAAATACCTAGTCTGCTGACACTTTGTTAAAGAAAAGAAACGTCATGAGGGGTCTCCAACTGTGGAAGATGATTTCCTGTGTGTTAGCAGTTTTTATGGTTTCTGGTGAGTGCAACAGTTCTTGTTGGGCATATATAACATTAGAATTTCCCTATCTTTGGTGATTCACCCTGAAGAGTGACAGGTCACTGATCTGGCCTGGGAAGTCTAAGATCTGGACAGACCCAAACACCTACTGGGAGAGGAAGGAGTGGAAAAAATTAGCAAGTATTAAGATCTTTTTAAGATACAGAGTCATTGGGGCACCTGGGTGGCTCAGTTGGTTAGGCATCTGCCTTCAGCTCAAGTCATGAGCGCAGGGTCCCAGAATCAAGCCTGTTCAATGGGGAGTCGGCTTCTCCCTCTGCTTCCTCCACTTGCCCGCCCCCCCCACCACTGCTATTGCCCCGGCTTACACTCTCTTTTCTTGCTCATTCTCTCTCTCTCAAATAAATAAATAAACTTTCAAATAAAAAGATACAGATTCATTCTCTTTCTTTCAATTTTTTTCTGCAAAAATTTTTATTAGTTTTTTTTTAAATTGCAAAAGTAAAACATGTTAATATATCCTTATGTATCTATCCCTTGACCTAGCAATTCAACTCCTAGGTAATTATCCAAGAGAAATGGAAATTATGTTAAAATTCTCATGTAGAATGTTCTTAGCAGCTTTATTCACAATAGACAAACTCTACAAACAACCCAAGTGCCCATCAGTAGGATATGGACAAACAAGTTGTAATGCATCATTTGAACGGAACATGATTTAGCAGTAGAACGGGATGAACTGTGAATATATACAACAACCTGGACAAATCTCACAGACATGATAGTAAATGAAAGAAACCAGACACAAAAAGTTATGACTCCATTTATCTAAAATTCTCCAACTGGCAAAGTTCATCAAAGGAAATAAATGAGAGCTATTGTTGCTTGAGGTGGAAAGAGGGGTGGGAAGAGGAGAATTAAAAATAAAAGTTATAAAAACTCATTTCAACAATTGAAAAATTCCAAAAATGCATAAAGAAAGTATAATCCCTTCCCATTTATTTTCACCCCACTATGCTAATCCTATTAAGAGCTTGATAGTACTTTTTCACGCTCTTTCCCATCCTTTTAAATACAAACAAAAATACATGTGCACATATGCAGGTTTTGCTTTAGGGTCATGCTATATGCAGTGCTTGTTTTTTAAAATACCTGCTTGAGGGGCGCCTGGGTGGCTCAGTAGGTTAGGCATCCAACTCCTGTTTCAGCTCAGGCCATGATCTTGGGGTCATGGGTTTGAGCCCCACATTGGGCTCTGTACTCAGTGGAGCAGTGGAGGGTCTGCTTGAGATTCTCTCCCTCTGCCCCTCTCCCTGCTTTCTCTCTCTTTCAAATAAATAAATCTTTAAAAAATACAATAAAATACCTGCTTGATAATACATCATGGATATCCCTCCAGCTCAATAAATATAGATATAACTCATTCTTTTAAATATTGGTATAATTCCTTAATATGAATGTGCCATAATTTATTGAACCATTTAGCTAGTGATGAATAGTTAGGATGTTTCTATTTCTGTTTTTGCCACTGTAAACAATGTTACAGTAAAATATATCTTTGTACATCTATCTTTACATATGGTATTTAGATCTCAAAAGTGGGAACAGAAAAGGATAAGTGTTTTTTATTTAATTGGATATTGGCAGATTGTATACCAAAGAGATTACAGCAGTTCTCACTCTCACTACGCAACATACTGAAAAGCTTATTTTGTCATGTCTTCACTAGCTCTAGATGCTATTGCTCTTTTGAATTTTTGCCAATTGAATTGATAAAAATATGTTGCCTTCATCTCAAAGTAGTTCTAACTAAAGTAAACCTATGCTTTCATACCTTGTATAAAAGACTCTTCTAACATCTCTCCCATTTTTCAGTCCTGTTCTTGGTCAGTATGGCTCATATCTCTCAAAATGGCACTTTCAAGTGTATTGGGAGATAGACGGCAGGCATGGCCAAGAGGGAGCTAGTCCCATTATTTGTTTGTTTGTTTTTTGGCTAAAAATATTCAGCCTAATGGGAAGAATTCCTTATTTTGTCATCCCTTGTCAGAGCAGGCTGCAAATTTTCATCCTGGTACCAACAAGAATCTGTGTCTGTTTATTTACTCACTTGTATTAGGCAGGATCACAGAACTTAGAACAGAAAACAGAACTCAAGTCAAAAGGGTTTGGTTGAAGAGAATGAAGTAAACAGACTATTTATAGATGCAAGGTCAGGGTTAAGGGTATTAATAAGGATGTCAAAGCACTTGGAAGTAGCGCTGGTGAGGAGCCATTACCATCAGTTTCAATTATTTATTGCTGTGTAAAACTGCTTCACAACTTAGTGTCTTGAAAAACAACAACAACAACAACAACAAAAAAAAAACACACCACCATTTGTTTGCTCAGAATTCTTCAATTTGAGCAGGGCTTGGAGGAAATGGCTTATCCCCACTCTGCACTTGGTGGAGTTCTCTAGAGCAGCTCAACTGGTGCTGGATGAGGATCCAGGATGGGTTCACTCCCATGTCTGGTGTCCTGCTGGGGGGGTTGTCTCTCCTTCCATGTGGTCTCTCATTTAATAAGCTAGCCTGAGCTGTTAATAGGTGGCTAGATCCCAAGAAAGTCAACGTGGAAGCTGCCAGGCTTTTTAAAGACTTGTTGCAGAATTGACCAGCCTCCCATTTACCACATTCCAGTGGTCAAAGCAAGTCATAAGGCAAATCCAGCTTCAAGGGAAGGTGAAATAGATATTACCTTTTAAGCAGAGGAGCATCGTGTGCATATAGAGTTGAGAGGAATCTTTAGTAGCCACCTTTTAAAAAAAGAGATTTATTTATTTACTTGACAGAGAGAGAGGGAGAGCATGCGTGTGCAACTGGGGGGAGGGGCAAAGGAAAGTGGGGGAGAGAGAGAATTCCAAGCAGTATCCCTCACCACCCTGAGATCATGACCTGAGCCAAAATCAAGAATTAGATGCTTAAGAACTGAGCCATCTAGGCACCCCAATAGCCATCTTTGAGGATAATCTACGACAAATGTTTCAGTACAAAAAGATAGGGAAGAATAGTTTCCAATGAGATCTGGCTCTGTGGAGGAAGGTCTGTCCTACAGGAGATGTAGTAATTGAAATCTGCTGCCATAACTGTGGGGCTGAGGCAGGGGGAGAAGGGCCGAATTACCCTGATCTCTTTCTTCCTGCTTTCTGATTTCCTGCCAGTACAAGGCAGCCTGGTTAATATAATTCAGAAGTTAGCCCCACCTTCCTAGAAAGCAAAGCAGCTCAGAAAAGGCCACTGAATGGACTGGGAATGGATTGGGGCATTGACGAAGAACAAGCATTTTTTTTTATTATCTGTTTCTGACATTAGAATTTAAGTTTCATCAAGGGAGGGGAGCATCCATCCTGATCATAACTGATTCCCTGGAGCTAACAAGTATCTGGCACTTCCTAGACACTCAAAAAAATGTTTTGAATGGACTTGAGTTTAGTTACCTGAGGAGGAGTCATAAACTTGACCTTCCTTCTTTCTGATACTGCGGAAGAAACACCTAAAACATGGCAAGATGGAGGTTAAGTGACAAATGAAACCAGCCTGATCCTAAGGCCACAGTTATACTCTGCGGCTAGTCGTGGTATAAGATATGAATGCCACTTCCCAAGAGTCTGACATGGAGTGCTGCTGGAATATGTTTAGAGTCATAACACCCAACCAGATCTCCCTACTGATTGTCAGAGCATTGTGCTTTTCTCCTTTGCCTCCCTGATGATGGACTTAGGTGCCCTAAATCAAGTGATTTGTTTTCTTTAATGTAGGACTATGAGAAGCCACAAGCTATGCTTTTTTTTTTTTAATTGACGTATAATTCACATACTATGTATCCATTCCTTTAAAGTGTGAATTCAAAATCAATGACTTTTCATATATTCACAAGGTATGCAACCGTCCCACTTATCTAATTTCAGAATGTTACCTTCGGTGCCATCCCCCCCACCCCAAACTCATATTCATTAGCACTCACCTGCCTTCCCTGTCTCCTTCCAGCCCCTGGCAACCACTACTGTATGTTTTGTCTCTATGGATTTGCCTATGGTAGACATTTAATATAAATGGAATCATACAATATGTGATCTTTCATTTCCGGCTTGTTATGCTAAGCATAATATTTTCAAGGTTCATCCATTTGTAGCATACATCAGTCCTTCATTTCTCTCTCTTTTTTAAGATTTACTTATTTTAGAGAGTGTGAGAGAGAGAAAGAGAACATGCTCAGAGGAGGGACAGAGGGAGAGGGAGAGGATCCCAAGCAGACTCCCTGCTGAGTGTGGAGCTCTCTGCCCGGCTCCATCTCAGCATCCAGAGATCATAACCTGAGCCAAAACCAAGAGTTGGATGCCCCCCAGATGCCCCCATTTCTCTTTTGTGGCTGAATACTATTCCACTGTGTGGATATACTATATTTTGTTTATCCATACATCAATTGATGTACATTCTTTCTACTTTTTGGCGACTTGAAGTAATGTTGCTATGAGCATTTGTGTAAAAACTTCTGTGTGGACATATGTTTTTTATTCTCTTGAGCATATACCTCGGAGTGGAATTATGGGGTCAAATGGTAATTCCGTGTTTAACTTTTAGAGGAACTGCCAGAGTGTTTTCCAAAGTGGTTGCACCATTTTATATTCCTCCCAGCAAAGTATGAGGGTTCAGATTTCTTCACATCTTTGTTAACACTTGATTACAGCCATTCCACTACGTGTGCAGTAGTATCTCATCATGGTTTTGATTTGTGTTTCCTCAGTGGCTATTGATGTTGAGTATCCTTTTATGTGCTTACACGCCGTCTGTGTATCTTCTTTGGGGAATTGTCTATTGAGGTTTATTTGTCTATTGAGGTTTAATTGTCTATTTGTTCATATTCTAATTGAATTGTCTTATCGTTGAGTTGTAAGAGTTCTTTTTATATTCTGGATATAAATCGCCGATCAGGTAAGTGATTTGCAAGTATTTTCTCCTATTGTGCGGTTGTCTTCTCACTTTTTTGATAGTGTCCTTTGAAGCACGAAAAATTTTAATTTGATGCAGTCCAATTTATCAATTTTTTCTTCAGTTACTGGTGGTTTAGGTGTTATATCTAAGTTAATAATAGTGACTAGAATAATTACTGCCTCCTGGCTTACATGAAGAATTTTTGTTTCCTTCTATTTGAGCACTTTTGTTTCAGAGATCATTCTAGGATCTCAAACTTGTATTTTTTTTTAAGATTTTATTTATTTATTTGACAGTCAGAGATCATAAGCAGGCAGAGAGGCAGGCAGAGAGAGAGGGGGAAGCAGTCTCCCCGCTGAGCAGAGAGCCCGATGCGGGGCTCGATCCCACCTGGGATCATGACCCGAGCCAAAGGCAGAGTCTTTAACCCACTGAGCCACCCAGGTGCCCCAAACTTGTATTCTTGATTAACAGAACACTGAGCCCATCAAGGGAGGTGGCAGAGGTGATGGTGTAAGTACCAGTTCAAGAATTCAAGTCTGAAGACCTGAAATCCAGGAAGGCAGATGTCTAAGCTCAAGATAAAACAGATATCACAACTTACAGGGAGTTTAAATACGCTCTTCCTCTACTGTTTTATTCTATTTTTTATTCTCAGTGGATTGGATGGTGCCTACCCACACTGAGAAGGGCCCTCTGCTTTATTTAGTTCACCAGTTCAAATGCTAATCTCTCCTAGAAACACCCTTATAGACAGACCCCAAAATAGTGTTTTACCAGCTATCTGGGCCTCCCTTAGTTCAGTCTGGTTGACACATAAAATTACCTATCACAGGGATTAAGTGTAAAAAGATCCCATGAAACTGTATTGGGGGAATAACTGTAAAATACTTTACAGATAAAAAGAAGGCAAACATCAAAGCTTTGGCAAGAGTTGGACTAGGTTGTGCAAAAACAAGCTTTGCTCTGTGATTAGCTGGGTGACCTTGCCCAGTCACTTGAACTCACAAGTCTCAATTTCTTGGTCTATTGAGTATAGGTAATCTTGCCAAATCTAAAGACCTTTCTGTGTTATTATGAGATTGAAATGATGTAGTATGTATAAAAGTGCTTTGGAGAACTTAACTTGTTATTTTGGGTATTGAGAATAATTCATAGAGACTCGCTTGCTTTCATTCTAAAAACTGACTGAGTTGTTTATAGTACCGATTTATCCCTTTGCTTAGGACCAGCCCCAAGCAATGTTTACTGTAATGAAACATTAACATGAGATTTCTTACCACTTAGCTGGGTGATGGCCAGGCCCTGGTACTTGGCTCAAAGAAAGTAGTTATACAGTGTTTAATAAGTACCAGGCCCTCAGGGAACTCTGTGAATGCTTTTGGTGCTATGGTGAAATGTAACCAAAGACTATCAACCACAGTCTTTTATTGATCACTTAGAACGTAGAGGAAGTGTGTTTAAAAAAAAAAAAAAAGATAACCTTATTGGCATTGCGGTGGAGTTGGAAGACCTAAGCCTTTGTACCCTCAGCCACTCACCTTCCATCTCTCCCAGGCATTTATGCAGAGAAAAGATGGTTTGCCCAGAGGAATCCAGTTTGAAGGGAAGGGGACAGTGAAACAAACCAAAGTAACATAAAGCAATGATTCCTTTGTTAAGAAAGACACATTTACAAATTATGAAGTTATTTAGGGATGATATTGTGTATCCCTATGGGTTGTTTTAGACTTAACTGCTTCTGATGGTTAATCTTTGGAAGATACAAGTAGATAAAACAGCTATTGACAGGCGAAGATAGAATAAGATCTTTGTCACCTATTGTGTCAGAGAGAGACACACCAAAGAGGTCAAGACTCTTGGGAGTACCAACAACTCCCTTCTCTACTACCCCACCCCTCCTGACAAATTTCTAAGTGTTATTCTACACTGAGTAACTCAGAATCTGAGATATATCACCTCTGGTGAACACATCACCTGGTTGGGGAAGAGGGATGGCTCTGGGACAAGAACAGTCCCCGTGAGGAAAGGTGGCATTTTCCAGAGTGAGGTAGAGAGGAAGGGAATGCTTCCATATGAGAAAATGAAGATCCAGAAACAGGATTAGGATCTGGAGGTTTTCAAAAAGTAAGCTCTCTTTATGAAGGTTTTAACCTCTTAGGTACTTTTTCCTTTAACCACAAAAAGTCATACCTAGTATCTATAGTTTTATACAGTTTCCCTCATGCTCTCTGATTTCCTTTTGCTTCTTCTAACCCTTCAGTAAAGTTTGATACACAGCTAGTTATCAACTGTGTCTCAATTTTCTTTCTTTCAAAATATTTTATTTATTCATTTGAAAGAGAAATAGTGAGTGAGAGAGCACGATGGGGGAGAGGGGCAGAGGGAGAAGGAGAAGCAGACCTCCTGCTGAGCAGGGAGCCATGCTGAGGAGCTGGGTCCCAGGACAAATGGAACCCCCCAGGCACCCCTCAATTTTCTTATTGTAAAATGGAGATAATACCCACAATGTAAGTGAGGATTAATTGAATTAGTACATGTTAATTAATGTGCTAATTAATGTGAGTTCCATTAGGACATCTGGCAGTACCTAGCACATAAAAGTCCTCAGTATATGTTTGGTGTTGTTGTAACTGTTATTACCACATCTTCTCCTCCTCTTTCTCTTCTTTTTTTTTTTTTTTTAAAGATTTTATTTATTTATTTGACAGAGAGAGATCAGAAGTAGGCAGAAAGGCAGGCAGAGAGAGAGGAGGAAGCAAGCTCCCTGCCAAGCAGAGAGCCCGATGCGGGGCTCGATCCCAGGACCCTGGGATCATGACCTGAGCAGAAGGTAAAGGCTTTAACCAACTGAGCCACCCAGGTGCCCCTCCTCTTCCTCTTCTTGAGACCCTTCAAACATCAAGGGGGGCCAGGGCTACTTTCATTTTTTGAGGCAACTAGTATATTAAAAAATGAGGAAATTACCAAATATGATTGCAAAATATTGTGGTATGCTTTAAACATTTACATATAACAAATTAATGCTTTGCAACACACACAAAAATACAAGCCATAAAACTGTGCCCTTCCCACAGGGTAATTACACAGTACATAAATTCCACCCTCTGGATGCCATAGCTCAGGAATTAGGATGCAAGCCTCAAGCTGCAAGGTGAGCATCGGTATCTTCCAGCCCTGCCAGCCTATCTTCCTATCTTTGTATCTAACCTCATTTGGAAATAGCTTTAAAGGTAAATTTTAGTCCTTTCCTGAATGGGAGACCAGACAAAAAGGCTCTTTTGCATCCTCCTATCCCCAATCCTTTGGGCTCTAGGTAGTTTCATAAAGGGGAGTAAGTGCCCCTCTCCCCAGACCTCCTCCCACCACCTTCGCAGAGAGAGAAGGGGCCACGGAACAAGCCGCTTGGAGGAACAGTGTCAAGAAGGCAATTCCAAAATGGACAAATCATTATTGCCTACCTCAGCTCTTTTACTATATGCAGAGGGAGGTAAATTTGAGGGGAGAGAGAAGCTGACATTCCAGTGCCTGAATAATAGACCTCCTCCTCCTGGTTGTATACCATCCACAGGCTTGCCTTCATGGAAGGCTTCAGCTTCATGGAATCAACCTTTTTTTTTTTTTTTTTTTTTTTTAGTTTTTATTTAATTTCCTGTTAGTTAACATACAGTATAATATTAGTTTCAGTGTACAATGGAGTGATTCAGCCCTTCCATATATCACCTGATGCTCAACACAAGTCTGCTCTTTAATCCCCATTACCTACTTCACACCACCCACCTCCATTTTAATCAGTTACTATAGTTACTATATGTTCAAATTATCCCAACTTTGGCCAGGGAGAGCTTTTTTACTATGGTTCCTGAGTCCTTTTGACTTCATATTAGACTTTTTGTGTTGCTTCCTTACTTTTTATTATGAAAAGGTATCAAGGCTGTCTTTTATATTTCCTGCCCCAACCTAGAGTCAGCCATTTCTCTAAGGAAATGATAGTTAGAGGCCACAATCTGAAGAGAAATGCTGATTACTATTGAGTTTATTACTTCTTAGACTTTCTAATGGAAAGAGTTTGGAAATACTTTTTGTTTATTTTAAATAAAAAATATTATGAATTCATAATAATCTAAAATTTGTTATTACAGGGTATTATTTCTTTGGTTTATGTTTTTTAAGATTTTATTTATTTATTTATTTGAGAGAGAGAGGGAGAGAGAGAGAGAGCACAAGTAGGGGGAGCAGCTAAGGGAGACGGAGAAGCAATCTCCCCACTGAGCAGGGAACCCTAATTGGGGCTTAATCCCTGGACCCAAGATCATGACCTGAGCTGAAGGCAGACACCTAACTGACTGAGTGCCCCTAACTTCTTTGGTTTATATATTTGATTTTCTTTTCTCCTATATTGAAATCTTGGTTCCTATAAACATTAACAATTACATATTTGCTTTATTCTACCATGTGTATAATAGTTTCAGAATAATAATAGCAACACTATTGCTAAGAATATGATTATTAAAAATAGTTTAAGGTATTTTTTGTGGTTCTTTTTCCCTACTAGGGATATAAAGTCAAATTACTATGTTTTAAAAGTCATGTGAAATAATTTCTTTCAAAATACTGTTAGCTTTTGTCTTATTTTGTTTCTGTTTCTTTGGGAGTATTTCTATTTTTATTTTTGGTAGTTAAGCATGTGAATATTTATGTGGTTGAAAGTCAAATCTACAAAACGAATTCTGTTCAGAAGTTTAATTTCTCACTTTATCCCCTCTACCCTGTTTTCCCCTCCCCAACAGGTAACAATCTATTTCAAATGTATATAAGCATTCTATATAAACTGTACGTAAGTGTGTATGTGTTTAAACAGAATTCACTAAAATAACTTTTCTCTGCTTTGCTTTCTTACTTGTTACACCTTGGAGGTCACTTCATAGCCTTTTCACAGCTTAGAGAACTCTGCAGGCACGTAATACTGTTTATGCAGCCGGCGTCCTACTGCTGAACAAATAGGTTGTTTCCAGTTTTTTGCTACTCCAAATAATGCCAGTTTATACTTGGCAAAGTAGGGATACCACTTTTCATATTTCGTAAATTTTTGGGGGACAGATACTTGAAAGTGGGATTTCTGGGTCAATAAGAAAATGAAAATTTTTGAGATATTGCTAATTCTCCTTTATACAGGCTGTACCATTTTGCCTTCCTATTATCAAGGAATGAAAGGATCTGTTTCCCCAAAGTATCAATACAGAATACGTTGTCAATCTTTTGGATTTTTTTTTTTTTTTCCAAATAAGTGGCAAAAGATAGGTGAGAAATGATATCTCAGCATTGTTTTAATTCACATTCTCTCACTATCAGTAAGGAACATTTTTTTATGTTTAAGTCATTTGCATTTCTTTTCTTTCTTTCTTTCTTTTTTCTTTTTTAATGAAAGGGCAGTTCTTTCTGGCTCCTCCCTTTCCATGATCTCCAGTCCTTTCTGGGTCCCCAGTGCTTTCTGGATCTGTCTTTAGGCCTTTAGGTACAACAGTCAGCGTTGGACTTCCTGTACCTGCACCCTTGTCCGGGGCCATTGTAGTAGGAGGACAGTGAGAGAGAAAGGAAATGATATGTGTTCTCCCCATTTCCTTGGGACCACAGCCTCTCTGATCAGAGAGGAAGTCTCTTCTCCTCAGAATGTTAGGTCTCTGCAGGCCCTGGCTGCTTTTATTGCCACTTTGTTTTTGCTGTTGCCACCATGGGATTACCTCAGGGCTGGTGCAGGAGAGGGCAGAGAAGAGAAGAACTCCAGGCAATTTTTCCATTCTCCTTTCACCTTAGGAGTTCCCCTTTCCTCTCCTGAGGCCAGAACTGGAGGGCTTCTTCTGGACTTCTCTTTTTCCCTGGCCAGTAAACAACTCCAGATATCAAAATGTCTTGAAACCAGGTTGGGACACCAGAAAAACAGAGAAGGAAATTCCCTGCTGGCCTGGTGGTACCTCATCTTTTGGTCTTCTTCAGTTTGCCTTCTGTTTGAGATAAGAAAACAGCACGCTTCCTAGCAGTGTCGAGTGGGAGGGCGAGAGAGGATGGAATGTTCTTACCCCATCTTACCTGGAACTGGAACCCCTGCCTCAGGCATTTTACACTTACTTCATCCTCTGCTTGCAGATCTTTAGTTGACTAACTCCTACTCGAATTTCAAGTTTTACAGCAAATGTCACCTGCTCAGAGAAGCCTTTCCTGACCACTCTCTCTCATGCAGCCTCTTCCAATCCTAGATGCCCTTTACCACATTAATCTATTGTATCATCTTCATAACATTTATTACCACCTGAAATTATCTTCTTTATATGTTTAGTTGCTTCTTGTCTATTTCTTTCCCTACTCTGGGAATGCTTGACCTATCTTGCTAATGTCTCACCTGCCTTTAGAACATTGACATGTAGAAAGTACTCAAAATAGGTATTGAATAAAAGAATGCAAAGGAATTAAGCAGCATTTGGGTAAAATAATATTTGTTGGCCAGTGGTCTGAAGGAGGTGCTATCATTAATCTAAGACCACAGACGTGGGGCTGTGGCCATTGCAGTGTAGGAATGGGAATCAGGATTGTGGGGATCAACCTCCCCCTGGCTCTGCTGTGGACTTGCTCTGCCATTCTGGAGAAGTTCTTCATCCCTTTAGGACTTAATTTTCTCATCTGAGACATATTAGAATGAGATTTGTTAACACAAAAGTCCTTCCAGCTTCAGCGTTTAAGGATTCTCAAACATTTACACCAACAGTATGCCTTTAAAGTTGCACAATCAGATAAATAAATAAAGGAAGAGAGAAATAAATAAATTAATTAATAAGTTAATTAATTGATTAAGTTACGTGATCCAAGAGAATCAGTTATACTGGAAGAACCCATCTCTCTGCAATACCAACTCTTCCCTGGCAGGAAGGTGAATGACATAATTATAGGGAAAAAACTCACCTTAGGTTCTGACCCTGAAATGATCGGCTTGCTTCTTTCTGGCAGTATATATTTCCTTTAACAATATTTCCTTTAACTTTTTATCCCCACAATTTCATGTATAATATCTACTCTTTTTCTTATTAAGGATTTTGTTCATTTATTAAAGAGAGATTGATAACAAGTGGGGGAGGGGGAGAGGAAGAGAGAGGAGCAGACTCCTTGCTGAGCAGGGAGCACACTGAGATCCTGACCTGAACCAAAGGCAGATGCTTAACGTCTGAAAGACCCAGGCATCCTCATGTATAATATCTATTCTTTTTTTTTTTTTTAAGATTTTATTTATTTATTTGTCAGAGAGAGAGAGAGAGCACACAAGCAGGCAGAGAAGCAGGCAGAGGCGGAGAGGGAAGCAGGCTCCCTGCCAAGCAAGGATACCGATGTGGGACTCGATCCCAGCACCCTGGGATCATGACCTGAGCCGAAGGCAGCCGCTTAAGTGACTGAGCCACCCAGGTGTTCCTTTAATATCTATTCTTAATATAGGCCCCACTTCTGTACCATGGTGTCATTTTGACTTTGGGATTGTAGGGTGTTTCATTATCCAGAGTCCTTCCTTACCCCCCCCCCCACCCCACGCACGCAACAGACCAAAAAAGGGGGTTTCCTGAAACTTTTGGCACTATCAACCTGTCTCCTCCCTAAACATTTCCCAGCACTGACCCTCTGGTTAAGTCTGGAGAATCATGTTACATCTTGTTAAAATCATGCCTCTCCTTCCTGCTGTAGTAAGTGTAGACACAGAGATCCTATTATTTGCAGCAGACATCCTGGGCACCTCTAATTTGGCTTAAGTATTTTGGTTTTCATTGAGTTCCTTGGGAGATTGGCTTTGGGAGACCTCAGGTCAGACCTAAACATGCTGAGCGCCAGAAGTCCATACCAGGAATGTGGTTGCATGGAAATGATGTGTTTTGCTTTTGTATTTCTAGGTAGTGCTGGTATGTGATCATCGTCAAGTTTTCTGCCACAATGGAGTGAATGGCATTTTCAGAGAAGTCAGGAAAGAGGTCCTGTGTTCTCCCTGTCTCTAGTTTCCTACATGTTTTCATCTATTTACCAGGCCTTAATATTCATTCACCTGCAAAACATCTGCTGTGTTCTAGATACTGTCTCACCCATGGCATGAATCTACACGCAAGGTGAGCTTTTACTTCCCTTCACAGATACTCTGACCTTTGACTGCTCTTCAGTTCTTCCATCACTGCCCCTCTGACTCTCTGATGATATAGTACCTGTGGTTTCCTTAACATCAAGATAATGAAATTGTCATTCGTAGTATTTTTAAATGACCTGTATAATGATCTGATAGTCTAGCTGCTGGGCTATGGGGTATAATTCAATTTTGCTGTTATAGAGTTTTTAAAGTAAGAACATCTATGGAGGGGCGCCTGGGTGGCTCAGTGGTTAAGGCCTCTGCCTTCGGCTCAGGTCATGATCTCGGGGTCCTGGGATCGAGTCCCACATCGGGCTCTCTGCTCAGCGGGGAGCCTGCCTCCTCCTCCTCTCTCTGCCTGCCTCTCTGCCTACTTGTGATCTGTCAAATTAAAAAAAAAAAAAAAAAAAAAAAGAACATCTATGGACTAGATGTACTATTGGGAGAGAGTTACTTTTCATTATTTGTGTGAGCCCACACTGGAGAGTTATGCAGAGATAAAAAAATGAATCACATAATCATTACGTTTTAAGTTCAGAGATGTTCATTACCATGTTATGTATCATCCAAAACATTGGCTGCGATTTTTTTTGTCCACCACTAAAGAATTAATTAAATAAAGTTGAAGAGAATTAAGTACATTACAATTGTTTTAGAATTGTGATACTATTATATTTATAATTATTATGAAAGAAACTAGGTTATAGCCACATGTGACCGATTTTATTTTTAAAATTATAATACATATATAAAAAATACCAAAAAAAGTTAAAAATGTAAAAAGTGTTATAATTATTTACATGTAAATGAATTAATTGTAAATAAATATATTTATCAATAGAGTATATACACATGTATGTATGCCCAGATGTGTATATATATATGTGTATGTGTATATATATATATATATATTTGTTAAGTTGAAGGAAAACACCAAGTTCTCTCTCCATAATTATTAATAATCAGTGATGATCTCTCAATTAGGGTGATTTATAATATAGCATAGTGGTTAATCTCATGGACCCTGGAGCTGGGTTGCATGAACACAAATCCTGGATCTACCAGGCCATTTGAACTTTGGCAAGTTGTATAACCTCTACCTCTCTATAAAATAGGGATAATAGGGCGCCTGGGTGGCTCAGTGGGTTAAACCTCTGCCTTTGGCTCAGGTCATGGTCTCAGGGTCCTGGGATCAAGCGAGCATCAGCTTTCTGCTCAACAGGGGGCCTGCTTCCCCGTCTCTCTCTGTCTGCTTCTCTGCCTACTTGTGATTTCTCTCTCTGTCTAATAAATAAATAAATAATTCTTTAAAAAAATAAATAAAATGGAGATGATAAAAACTGTACCTGTCTCATGGGATTGTTTTGAGTAATAAGCTAGTTAAGATAGGAAAAGTGTTTGGAATAGTGCCTGGTATACAGTAAGCTCTATGGGAGTGTCACTACGATTTTCAGTTTTATCCTTATTATTAACAACGATTATGTAGTCTTCTATACTTAGAAAACAATTCAGTAGATGTTATTTTTAACCAAAAATGTATTGCATTATTGATGTAATCTTTCCAGAAATGTTGCCCCCTTGTATCATGTGTCAAGTTAGTAGGAAATGACAATGAAGGTACTGTGCATTTAGGTTTCTAGAATAAATTATTTAAAAGCTATAAATAAATTCACCTTTTTCTGTCCACTTATTCTCAAACATAGGCAGATAATGAAGAGTTTCTCCTCCAGCAATGGTTGTCAAACTTTGGCAAACATCAGAATCCCCTGGAGGTCTTGTTCAAACCCAGATTGCTGGGCCCCACCCCCAGAGTTTCTGATTCAGCAAGTCTGAGATGGAGCCTGAGAATTTGCATTTCTCAGAAGTTCCTAAGTAATGCTGATGCTGCTGTTTCTCAAGACCACACTTTGAAAACCACCGACCTATAGCACCCAGTGCCATGATCAAATGGAAAAAACTGTGACTAGAGAATCAGCCACTCTGGAGCTTTCAGTCATTCCCAGTTTTGTGATCTTCCTCCTTTCCTCCCTTCCATGAATGTTGGAAGGGAGGGGCGCCTCCATGGGCCAGGAGCACCTACCATAGGCCAGGCACTGGGATAGATGCTGGGGATAAAAAAACAAAAAACAAAAAAACATTTGTGGTCAGTGAGCTTGCAGTCTAGGGAGAATCTTAGGCAAGTTACTTAATCTAATTTCTGATATCATAACCAGGAAGTGAAGGGTTTAAGTATTAAGTCATTTTAATGGCAATTATTGAACATTTACTATGCCCCAGGTTCTGTGAAAGGCAAAAACAACACAAAAACATTTGCTTATATAATGTTTTTAGTAAGCAAAATATATCCATGAATATTGTTTCAATTGATCCTCTCACCAAGCATTTGTGCCTGGTAAGATATGTTTAACACTATTCCAGAGATAAGCCAACCAAATGTAAAGAGGTTGCCATTTTGCCTAAGCTGGGAAGTAGTTAAGAGGGACTTGAACTCAGTTCCTTTTTCCCCATTTCAGAGTCTTTCATCTATATACCATTTGGAACTAAATTTTCTCCAAGGTCCCTTCATGTTCTTTTTGTGATTTTGTGATAAATATTGGTTGAATTAAAAGGTTATCATTTTTTACCTATTGTTCTAAAGCTGTGGGTAATACTTTTAGATAAGCTTTGGAAACACTGAACATTGTTGGTAGTGGAGCTCAGCAAATATTTATTGACCATCTGATATAGAATAGAGAATATATTAAGTGTTGGAGATTAAACATAGGTATAAAGTATAAATAAATAAAATATAGGTAAACATTTTATATATAATAGGATATATAATATGTTATATATAATAATAAATATATATTATATATAACAGGATATATGTGTGTATGTATGGATATGTGTATATGAATATATATATCTTCTCTTTTTTAAAGGGTCTCAAAGTCTAGTAGGACAGATAAACAGAAAATAAAATACTACAGTACAGTGTGGGAAGGACAGTGACAGAAGAATGCCCAGGGTACTAGGGGACAACAGAGTGAGTATACAAACAACCTGGGGAAAGGATTGGGAAAAATTTTCTAGGGACCTTGTGTCTCAGCTGATTTTTTGTGAGATGAATGATCAAAAGGGGGTGGGAAGCAAGTGACCCCAGCAGAGGGACCCATATGAACTAAGGCTCCAGTGTGTAAAACAGCAGGGTGTGTTCAGGGTGTTGTGTGTTCTTTACTGGATCTGAAATGTGATGTGTGGCTGTACTTGTCTGGAAAGGTGGGCAAGATCTTCATGAGTCACTCTTGGACATAGAGTCATAGGAAGACTGTGTATCTTTCAGGTGGAAAGCTTGGGTTCTCAAGTCAGACCATGTGTCCTTGACCTCAGTTCTTACATGTATTAGCTAGTGATCATAGGCAATGTAATCTCCCTGAAATTTAATTTTAACAGCTGAAAAATGGGGATAATAATGCCTACTTCAAAGGTTTGTTCCAAGGATAAAATGAGTTAATGCATGTATGGCTCTTGGTGTAGTGTTTATCACAAGATAAGCTCTCCCAGTAATGGTAATATCTGACAATAATGATGGTGATAATTATTATTAGAAAGGCTCACCATAAATAACGCCTAGTTGTGCAACATAGTGTAATTATATTGAAAACTAAATGTTTGGTGATGACTCCCAGGGAATTTACTGTCTTGGAGACCATACTAGCTTGGAAAAAGAAAACATAAACAAGTTGTGTAAATACCTCTGCATTTCTATACTTATCAATAAAGGTTTTCTATTATTTACCCAAAGTGGGAGGATAGAGAAATTACCCCGGTTTGGCATCAGGCAAGTTGTCATTAATAATTCCTTATTATGCTTTATTTTATTCACTGTGGTAAACCCAGAGGCAAAGAATGAGTGGCTCAATTTTCCATTCACATCTGAGGAAGGACAGGCAGCCTTGAATGTTGGGTTCTGTGATCCAAAGGTGCAGTGACAACCTTTTTCCTTCTGCGGCCGAGAGGGCTATGCTCAAGTTCTGTCCTATAGATTGAGAGGGATAGGGTTCGTAAACTTCTGTATAGAGCATCTGAATTCCAGGCTGCCTCTTGTAAAGAAGCCCTTCAAAAATTGCAGGCTGTGGGCCAGCAGGTGGGTGTGAGGTTGCTGTGCTCTGGGGAAGAGTATCTCAGCCCCTGTGGCCTGGCGACCTAGGGACAGGAACAGGCAGAGCAGCCAGCACCAAGCAACGGAGAGAGCAGCTCTCAACTGCCTGCATACATTAGAGGGCTCAGTGGTGATAATAGTGACTGCTGGGGCTGGAACCCGAGCTCTTACCTCTGTTTTCCCCATATTCTGATGCAGACCATGGCAGAGAGAGGAAGCCACAAAAATGACAGACGCCAGTCTTCTCACTGACGTCACAGCATAGGGCAGGAAGGTGGATTTTGTGTGGTTTAGAAAAATAAAAACATAGGACATTGCTGAGAAATGGAGATTTGAGTCACAGTTTCTCCTCATTAAAATAACTTTCATACAGACTTCAGTTCACTGCAAGTATTGGCAAGCATCAACTCACACGCCAAAGAAAACTGGCGTATGGGTAGCCTTCCCCGCCCTACGGCCCCAACAAACACCTCATTGTGGGAGTTCTTGATCTTCTCACTTCCCTCCTTCTCTAGTCTCAGTCCCTAGTGCCCACAGTACCCTATATACTGGGAACAGCATGCATCAGAACGCTGGGTGGGTGCTTTTGAAGAACTTCTGACCCTGGTTTTATTATAGTATTTCCTAATGGTGGTCAGGATGTTTTAGCAGGCACTGTATCTTTTTCTCTTAGCAGCTTTCCAGGTTTTAGGCTGTTATCAACTCTGCTGCTGCCCTCACACACACAGTCTTGGCAAGAAACTATCAGACCACCCTCTCCACTGCCCTCATCCACCTACCACCCCTTTCTCCTTATAAACCTCAAAGGACTCCAAGGAAGGAGCAAGTTGCCACCTGCTGCACTGCCCTCCACCAGTCTGACTGGTTTTTCCTGCCCCAGCAGCCCAGTCTTTCTGCTTCTGAGGCCTTTGTGACCCGTGGAGACCTACATGGTTAGCAGCCATAGGACAAAAAAACTCAGGTTTGGCAGACAAACAGTAAAATTGGTCTTTTCAAGTGATTCTGAGAACCTGAAGAGTGACTTTGTTGTAAAGCCTGTGATTTTCCTTTCTGCTTCCAATGAGTTGGATTTTTGAACTATACTTAGTATTCAGAACTCAAAGTACTCTTTGTGCTCATTGCTTGAGAACGTATTACAAAGTGAACCCTTTCTCTCAGTAAGGGGCAAAGGGTTTTTGAAGAGCCCTGCTGCTGTCCTTCAGATGGTAATCATATTTGACATACCAACTGGCCATCATCACGCCAGGCCCTTAGTACATTTCTGAGCAAGGAAGAAGGAAAAACTATCCTCCTACTCTTAAAAAAGAAAGGTGTAAAAATTACTAATTTAATTCAAGTCTTACCTGGATAGAAACTGATTCCTATAGAAAGTGAGGTGAGAAACTCACATCTACTGTCACACCTCGGATGGGCTAGGGACTCAGTACACATACTCTTGTTTAATCACCTAGCAAGCGAGCTTGGCAGGCTCTCTGGCAGGCTCTCATTAATTAACATGGCAGCAGCTCCAGGAGAGCCGCACCGGAAGCTGCAAGGCCTGTTGAGTTGGCCACTGTCGCATATGCCATCTTCTGTTGGTTCACGCAAATGCTGAAGCCAAACCAGATTCAAGAGTTGGAGACAGAGACTCCACATTTTGGTGGGAGTTGCTGAAAGAGGGTGTGCAGTGGAAGGGATGGGCAGGAGTACTGAGGCCATCTTGGCTGCACTCAGCCGTCACACTGGACCTGGGGGAAGATAAGGAGTAATGACAGCTGACTTGAACCTAATTCCAATAGTGTACTATGAAATGAAACAACATTCACAAAATGTGTTGAGCCCCTTGGCAGAAAAGCGCAGCCTTCAGTCCAAGCAGAGGGGCAGGTATCCATTATAAATAGAGGTAGTTTCTGTTATCTCTGTGACCTGTAAAATCCATCAGATAGACTTACATCCAATTTGGAGGGTATGTTTGCAATGATTAGACAAAATATAGGCAATATTTATTTGGCAAACATGGGATTCACTATGAGAAGCTCTGGGGAAGTCGTTCACTAGTGCAGTTGACGTTAAACCGAGGCCTGCGAACTGCTGGCTGGGAGAGACATGCCAGAGGATTAAGGAGGTGTGGGCAGAGGAAATGAACTGGTTTCAAATATGAGCCCTACATTGAAAGTCCAAAGGGTTGGTGCTCATGGCTGGTGCTGATCTGCCCCTGAGATGCTTCTCACATAAGCAATTCTGAGAAGCACACTTCTGGATAAACAATGGCCTGGATTTATTTATCTAAGGATGGTTAATGATTCTCTAAGCCACACCTGGTAGACAGGCTAGTTATTAGGGTCTATTGTTATTTCCCTATCTCCAAAGGCTTTCTGTTACTGACAGTTAGCGTGATAAGCAGGGCTTCCCATTTCAATGAGGTTTACTTCTTAGAATGGCCTTGGTGTGTCTGTGTTCTGGAGATGGATTCAGAAAGAAGCCAAGGAATCACTGTACCTGGTAGGAGAGTGATGGAAAATTTTCTGAACTTGGAATATTGTACTCCGGGGAAGAAGGGCACTAGCATCAGATTGGGATGTAGAAGACCTGGCTTTAATTTTACCTTTGCTACTCACCAACTATGTATCCTTAGATGCTTCTCTTTTAACCCCCAGAACCGTATCTGTAGTTATCGCTTTCAATCTAACCACTACGCAGTGCATCTTTCCTGCTATGATCTAGTCCTTCATCAACTATGTTTTGGATTAAAGCAACCCTTTTGTAGAGTTTGTATCTGAACATATCACTCCTCCATGGCTCTCTGTTGTCTCTCTAAGCACCTGAATTTGAACAACTCTTTTTATGTTCTTTGCAGGTTTATTGCTTGCAACTGCTCTCCCTCTGTGCTGGATTGATTTTAAGAAGTGGCCTAAATTCTTTCTCCCTATATCCATGTGCTTTGCCAAAAGATTCTGTAGCTTCTCCCATTAAGAGGTAGAGTGTGATTCCTCACCTCTTGAGTCTGGCCTGTCCTTGTGACTCATTTTGGCTTACCAAATGGACTGGAAGTGGCACTGAGTCAATTCTGAGACTGGGCATCAGGGGCATGGAGTGCTTCTGCTTTTTCTTGTGGAACCCTGCCACTGCCATGTGGACAAGGCCAGGCTAGCCTGCTGGGAGATGAGAGACTACTTGGAGGAGAGCCCAGCTGTGACAGCCAGGGCTATCAGAAACCAGGCTATGCAGCTAGCTAATGCCCAGACATTAGCCGAATAAGCATAGCTCAGACTAGAAAAGCTGTTCAGCTGTCCTATAGACTCATGAGCAATAATAATGCTGTTATTATGTTAAGTCACTGAGTTTTGGGGTGGTTTGTTACATAGCGATGACCAGTTGGTATACCCTTAATTCCATCTCTCTGCACTGTTGACTCCAATCAGGATAAATTTCAGTTTTCTATATATGCCATCTTCATTTTTACCTTTTGGTCTTTGCACAGGCTGGTTCTTATCCTTCGGCTTCGCTCTTTGCTGGGCTAAAGTCTGTTCATTTTTCATGACTAGCATAGATGGCTCTTCCTCCAGCAAGATTCCCCTAAACCTCATCAAGACTAGGTTAGTTGTCACTGCCATGTCCTCCCATAGCATCCTGCCCTTACCTCCTTCATGGCACTTGTCATACTGTATTATAATTACACATCCTCTCATCTGATTTCCCACTCTCCTGTAAGTTCCTGAAGGCAGGCCTCCATCTTGTTTGAAGGAATATTGTCTACACGTAGCATAACGTCTAGTATATACTAGGGACAAAATATAATTTTGTCAATGGATAAATGAAGTCATTCTACTTTCCTCCATTTAAGTTTCCTTGTTTATAAAATGTGAGGGGTGGAAAGAATCAGGCATGAAAAGAGGTTTTGTTTTGTATGTCAGCTCTGATCCCTTGGTCTTGAACGTCTGCAGTTCTAAACGGAGAAAGGTTGTGTGGCTGTGGCTGGAGTTATAGGGAAGGAACATCATGATTAATTAGCCACGTCTGCCATGGTCAGGAAATAGGAAGTGACAGCAAACCTGCCAAAGATGTGCCAATCTAGGGAAAGATGATTTGTTTCTCTGATCCAGTTACTGCAAATTTGAATCTTGCTCGGCCCAGTCATATCTGCACTATATGTTGTGTTAATGAAGGGAAAAAACAAATGTTAAGCTGACTAGATGCTGAAATTAGTGTCCCTTGCTATGGTAAGTGCTCACCAGTGCATGTTCTCTTTTGCCTGGGCACATACTAGACTGTTTCTCCAGCCCCTTGCATTAAGTCTGGGGCGTATGATTGGTTCCCACAAATGTGATATAAGCTGAAATAATAGAAGTTGCCTCTGGGCTGAGCTTCGTAAGGACAAGGAAGCCTTCTTTGTGTTCTCTCCCTCTCCCTTCTTTACCCACTCCAAAGAGAGTCCACTGGAAGGATCTGGGTACCTGAGAGACAGCATCCCACATTGCACTGTGATGGGAATGAGAAATAAACCTTTTTCTGTCAAATCACTGAGATTTTGTGGGGAGAGTTGTTATCCTAATACATCTGCCTGGGTTTTGGTTTTGTTTTTTTTCCACTTTAAAGTTTTATTTTTTTTAATTTTTATTTTTAGGTATGTAGGCATGGAGGAGTTAGATACCAAATGTTAATGGCATCTATGCAAATCAATAAAAATTGCATTTGATACTTCAGATGTTCCAGGTAACCCCAAGTAACTTTATAAATTGAGACACTTTTGAACTCTATGCTGTTCTGGTCTCCATTTATTATTGCTCTTTCTACCCTTAGGTCCTTTTCCCACATAAAGTGACCCACCACAGGGACATGATAAAAGCCGCACATGGAGCACCCTTCCCCTGTCCCCTTACTTTTGATATCAGTTACCCAACAAACCCTGCAGGTGAAAAAGTTTATTGCTCTCAAAGCTCAAAAAGGTAATGATCTCTCCCCGCAAACTTCCTGCCTTCCACAGTGTGATTGCGCAAGTTTCCATACTCATGACAGAACCAGAAAAGTCAATTTAAGATATTCAAACCTTTCTGTCTGCAGCAGCGTGGGGCCATGAATATGCATATCCAGCCAGAAAGCGTTGCCTTCTGGTTCAGGGAGACAGGATGCAGCTACTAAAAGTGAAGTGGGAGAAGGTGACCTTTCATCTATCTCTGCCTACCGTCTCTTGGGCATCTTACTCTCTAAGTTCCTGGATATCAAGGCCTTATTCTTCCCCTGGCAATTACGGTCCCCAGAGCCGCCTGCTTTTCTTGCAGGAAAATGTTTTCTCCCTAAGATCCCATCAAAACTTCCTCATTCTGTGGCCCAGCTCTCACCCAGCTCTCTTTTCAGTGCACTCATCTGCTCAGTTCTTGTGAGTACCTAGTAAGGGACACGGCTTTCCTCTCATGTAATAAATGAACATCTCTCTAGTAGTCCGTGGCCTGATGTTGCTGGAACTGGAAGTTTCACACTGGACATTTCAGAGCAGTGAGGACAAAAGGAAGGCTCTGCGACAGACCAGGGTGGGGAGGCTCTCGGGCAAGCATGGCCTCCTAGCATCCCTTAGGTCACCCCTTGAAGGCAGCAGTGTGCTTTGCCAGTGTGCAAGCCACTCCGGTGGGTATGCTGTGATGGTGGAGACCAGAGCGGTGGAGACAGTGGGAACTTTGATGTTCCGGATGGCAGGATTTTAACAGTACCAGTGTGCACGTGAGAGGGCTGTCTGAGTAAAGGTCAGTGGGTGGCAGAGATTCTGGTAAAAACAGGGCAAGAGGAGGACACTGAGACAGGTTGGGATGGGAGAGAGGTTTTAGAATGCAACAAGCAAAAAAGAAAATGCATCAACTTGGAGTATTTTTTCTTCCCCTTTATGATTCATTCTTTCTTTTCTTTTTGCTTTTCTTTCGCTTTTGTGGGTGTTATAGAGTGGACATGAAGGCTTGAATTTGCCCATGCCTTTGAGTGACAGGGGAAGCCCAAACTACCACCACCACGTCCTCCCTGACCAACAAATAAGGTCGTATTTATTGAGTCCTTACCATGTGCGAGCAGTTCGTTTATTGCTTCCCTAAACTCTTTGCAGTCTCAGTATCGTTATCCTACATTTACAGATGAGAAAAGTGTAGTTAAAAAATAACTTGTGTAAGATTACGAAGCTAGTAAAATGCGGAACCCTGTTCCTAACCACAACAGCTTATGGTTACAAGCACTCCTGAGAGGTAAAGGGGGCAGAAACCTTTACAGGACCAGGCCTCCTGTTACCAACCCTACCTTTGCATGAAAGGTTAGTGGAAAGCCAGAAAGGTGAGGAAGCCAATGCCAGGATGTTCAGTGGGGAGTTAGTCTTGCCCGCAAGGACTGCGCCAGCATCTTCGGCTGGCCACTTCTCCCTGGGCACATCTTTGCAACCCATATCCTCTGGCCGATTTGAGAAAGCTGCTGCCAGCTTGCATATCGTGAAGACTCATCGGTAGTACCAGAGGCAGAGAAACATCGAGGTGAAAGCCCTAGAGAATCTGGGGTTGTCATATACCTTGTCAGTCAGGCAGGGTCACCCAGTGGAAAATTCCCCAGCCATTAAATGGCCCCGGAGGAAGCTGACATGTTGCCCTTGAGAGAGCCAAGTCGATGACAAAAAGACATGCAGGCATAACTGTACATTTGTGAGCAGAAAATCCATCGTGACAACAGGCTGCATTTGAGTCACCACATGGATGCGGCCACCTGGCTGGATCTCGACTGCCACAGCACGTTCTGGGAACTCAGCCGTGGCTCCAGCCCTGGCCGCCAGGGTGAGGGAATCGGTTCAGTAATCAGATCTTTCAAAATCAATTTAGCTCATGCTCCAAAGTCCTGGCTGTAATTGACAACAACTTCCTCCCTGGTTTCCTTAACTATCAGAAAAAAAATGTTGAACAGTTTTAAACCTTTTTGTGGCCAGGACTCACCTTCCAGTGGCATTTTAAGAGGCATCTGCAAAGAGATTTGACTTAATTTCAGACCTTTCCTTTCCTCGAGTGTGAATAATTAGCTAGGTAGTCCCAGTACCCAGAGTTTATGCCTGGTGATCCGAAGTGGGAAATATTAAAGAAGCCCGTGCCTAGTGGTGGTGGAGTAGAAAGATTTCTACCCACCTTCGGTGTTCTAGGAGATGGGGATAACAATAATGAACTCTGCCGGCCGGATGCAGGCCAATTAGTCCAAGTTTGTGAAGCTCGGAGTCTTATTACAGCTTAATGCTCCTGGAGAGTAGGCAGGACCTTTCTGTGACTTTGTACGTGAAACTAATTGCCCTGGAAATGTCGGGAATTTGATCTTCCATCAAATCCTCCAGCCCTTCGGATCCCTTGACAATCTTGGGCTATTTGCATCTCAAGGTTAAGGGAAGCTATTGCTTTCTGGACGCTAATCAGTCGTGAAAACTTTTGATCTCCTCTTGAAAACTAAAACCCTTCCCAATTGCCCTATTCTGAGCACAGTGAGAGTGGAGGATAGGTGCAGATAGGCTGGGTTTATTTCAATGAGCAATGTGTTTAGCAGTTTTGAGTTTTAATTCTATTTTTCCTTGGCCTCTGTGGGATCCTGGAAAATCACTTATTATTTCTGAGTATATTTCCCCCGAATGTGATCTGAATTTTGTCATATCTCCCCGGAGAGAAATTACCATTATGAAGCTCTAGATTATCTTAGCTTATGGATTTGAAAAGAAAGCAACTTTGCAAATAGTTTTTCTGTGGGGAAAAAATATATATGCTTATACATACACATGTGGACTGTTTTCCTACTGTGCCATTTTAGCCATACTATGCACTTTTTAGAGATAAAAAATTATCCAAGCACCATCCAAGTGGTGCTGTTGACATTTTGCACCACATCATTCTTTGCAGCTGGGGAGGTGGGTGTTGTCCTGGATGTTAGAGAATTTTTAGCAGCATCTCTGGCCTCTACCTACTAGATGCCAGTAGCGCCCAGTTAAACTGATTAAACAAGGTGGCCATTAGACCGAGGGGGTGCTACAACCTTAGCAGACCTAAGCAAAACGTAAACCTATAAATGCCTCAAGGTGAGGAAATCAAACCCTAAGGACAACTAATCACAAACATCCAACTGGGTTTTCCCAATGAAGGCAACCAAACCACTCAAGCTGTAGCCAGTCAATCCTTGCATTGCCTCCATGTGTTCTCTGCAACAGTCTTGTTGCAGGAATGCTTCTAGCCACTTTAGGCTTGGTGCTGCCGATTTGAATAGATTTTTTGCTCAAATAAACTCTTAAAAATTTTAATATATCTCAGTTTGTCTTTTAATCACCCCCAAGTCACGACAATGAAAAATGCCTCTAAACATTGCCACGTGTCCCCTGGGATAGGATTGCTTGATTTAGCAAATAAAAATACAGGATGCTCAGTTAAATTTGAATTTCAGAGAAACAATGAATAAGTATTAGAATTTGTCAATTTAACTGGGTGTACTGTATTTAATCTGGCACCTACCTGGGGGACAGACTCTTCCTCAAGTTAAGAACCAGTGTTCTAGATAAAGATTTGCATTTATCAGCAAACTCACATTATCCTCATCCTTCTCTTATTCCTGCCCCACTTTTCTTGCTTCCCTACCTTTCTCTCTAATTCTGGCCTGCGTGATAGAGGATAAAATAAATTACATTGCGGGCCTCACCACAAATTGTTGCTAGCCTTGGGCATGAGAGCAAATAGAAACAAATTACCAATGGGATGCTTGGTTAAGGGTCTGCCTGCAACTCAGGTCATGATCCCAGGGTTCTGGGATTGAGTCCCACATTGCATTGGGGTCCTTGCTCAGTGGGGACCTTGCTTTTCCCTCTGCCTGCTGCTCCTCCTGCTTGTGTTCTCTCTCTCTCTCTGACAAATAAATAAAATCTTAAAAAGAAAAATTGCTACTATATGTGCAATACTATGATAAAATAAGAGTCAGTTACCAAAAGAGAAAGAAAGAAGAAAAGAAACAGTTTAGGCAAATCAAAATCATGCTTCTCCAAGCAGAATAAGCAGAATCCTTGCATGACTGGCACAGGACCCAGTCAGATAGGCCTTTGAGAAGAAGAAACTCTGTGTGCCACCAAGATCTCCATGGACCCTCTGAAAGTCAAGTCCAGAAGCGAATGTGAGTTTTTCTTTTTTTGCCATTTAATCACCAGATACTTTTTGAGCAATGGCAGCATCAACTAGGTGCTATATGGCATACATACAAGGGAAAAAGGCACAGTTTGTGCCTGGTGGAGAAGAAGCAGGTTGTCCTTCCATAGAGAAATACTTGCTAATAACAGGTGGTGTATTCCCAAGGCCTAATTAAGATACAGATGATACTCAAAAGGAGAAACTGGTAACCATTGGCATTTGGAAGTTAGGGAAGCCTTCGTAGAGTAGGTAAGATGGAAGGATGTGTGGAGTTAGGGGTTGTTGGAGTTAGGGGAGGATGGGGAACAAAGCTGGTTAGAGACGTTACTATACCCTGAGGATCAATGATCTGGTGCTCAGAGCAGACCCAAAATACTGTGATCCCTTAGATTGCTAATCAGAGATTGGTTCACTGTTACTGTAGAGGAACATGCCTGAAGAAAGTACAGAGGACGCTCAGCTAGCTTTTGTCAGTCTTTATTCTTTTCTTTATCGTCCCCAGTATTTGTTATTGCTCCACTCTGCAAAATAAAAGTTAATCAGGCCACCAGTTTAGAAACCATCTGTTAGGGGTGCCTGGGTGGTTCAGTGGGTTAAGCCTCTGCCTTCAGCTCAGGTCATGATCTCAAGGTCATGAGATTGAATCCCACATCGGGCTCTCTGCTCAGCAGCCCACCCTTGCCTCTATGCCTGCTTGTGATTTCTCTCTCTGTGTGTCAAGTAAATAAATCAAATCTTAAAAAAAAAAAAAGAAAGAAAGAAAGCATTTGTTGGTAGTGAGACTGCTCCCTCAGGGGACCCTTGCACCCCAGTCCCACCACAAACAACTTACTTGATATTTCATCCAATTTCATAGAATGCCTTGCTGAGACAAGTTCTCCACTTTCTTATATTTGCAACTATTTTCCAGTGCCCCTTAATAGAGTGTTGATTTCCCAACCTGTCCCCTTCTTAATCCAGCTCTAAGCCTATCAGGATATTATTGACACAGATGTTGTGATCAAACCATTTATATGTCTTATTATGTAAAAGGGTCTTCCCCAGAAGACCCTTCCCCATGAAGGGCTTTCCTAGGTGGTGGCAGAAGAGGCAGGATGCAATGGAGTGTTGGGAGGAGCATTCAGTTGGGAGGCAGAAGGCTGGTTTTGAGTTCTGGCTTTGCAACGAGCTTGCTCTTTGTGGATGTCACATCCCTACCCTGGGTCTTTTTTCCTTTTTCTAAAAATAGAAGGTTGGACAGGAACCAGAGTGCCAAAACAAGTTTTGTCATAAACATCAGTTCTGATCAATTGGTAGAAGAAGCCTTCTGGAATGCTGCGTAGAGAAAGCCTTTTAAATTTCATTTCATTTAAGATTTTATTTTTAAGTAATCTCTGCACCCAACATGGTCTTGAACTCTCAACCCCAAGATCGAGAGTCACATGCTCTACCGACTGAACCAGCCAGGTACTCCTAGAGAACACTTTTGGGACCACATCTGGGCTCTGGAAAAAAAGAGTGATCAATTAGCAATGTCTACCATGAGTGCAGAAGGGGGATGGTGGTGATTATAGCAAGGGTGCTTCATTTTTAGTATCCCATGGTTGAATAGGCTCTGAGAAATGCCAAGCAGAGTTCTGAGACAGTGTGAATGTTGGTTAAATATTCAGAGAGAGTTTCTGTACTCAGAATTAGAATTCTGTGGATTTCCCCAGAACTATAGTTAGGTTGTTCAGGGCAGAATATCTCTATATTTTTATATAGAGCAGAATATCTTTTTTTTTTTTTAGATTATTTATTTATTTATTTGATAGAGAGAGAGAGAGAGAGAGAGAGAGACAGAAAGAGAGGGAACACAAGCAGGGGGAGTGGGAGAGGGAGAAGCAGGCTTCCTGGTAAGCAGAGAGCCCGATGTGGGGCTCCATCCCAGGACCCTGGGATCATGACCTGAGCCAAAGGCAAACACTTAATGACCGAGCCACCCAGGTGCCCCTATAGTTGACCCTTGAATAACATTGTTTGAATAGGGTTTGAACTGTGCAGATTCACTTATATGCAGTTTTTTTTTTTTAATAAACACATGTATATGGTGCTATAAATGTATTTTTCTTATCATTTTCTTAATAACATTTTCTTTTTTCTAGCTTACTTTACCATAAGGGTACAGTATATACTATATATATAATACATATAACATACAAAATACATGTTAATCAACTGTTTATGTTATGGGTAGGCTTTAGGTCAACAGTTGGCTATTAGTAGTTAAGTGTTTGGGGAATCCAAAGTCATATGTGGATTTTTGACTGCATGAGGGGGTTGCTGTACCTAACCCTTTGTTTTCAAGGGTCAAGTGTAATTCTTTGCATTTAGGACAGCTTTGCTTCTGACCTGCCACCAATAGAATCTATACGTCTGGGTTTTTTCTAGGAGTGGGGAATCCTACTTACAGAGCCACAGCTAAATGAAATGACTTAGTCCTACAGCATACATTGAATTTTTTATTATAAAATAAATTGGTGAGACCCTAACCAAAACAAAATAAAACAAAAGCCAAACACTATAAGCTAAATTATAAAGTAAACCACAGGCTGAGTGAAAATACTTGCAAATATTTATCTAAAATGTACTTAAAAGAGAACAGCAAGAAAACAAGAAAATGACAGTTCTATTAAAAAAAAGGCAGAGAATGTAAGCAGCAATTCAAAGAAGTATAAGCCCATTAGACATATGAAATATGAAAGATTCAATCATTTTTAATAATCTAAGCAATGCAAAATGAAGCAAGATACTATTTCCCTCTACCGTATTGCTAAGTAATATCCAGTGTTGACAAGGAAGCAAGGCAAAAGAGGGTGTAAATTGGCACAATCACTTCGGAGGACAATTTAGACTTATCTATAAATGCTTTAAGTGCACATATCCTTTCACCTAGCAATTTCACTTCTAGAAATTCATCTTAACAAAAACCACTGGTACAAAGATATGTATACTCAAGGGCATTTATTGTAGCAATTTTATTTTTTTAAAGTTAGTGTATGTATGTAATGTGTTTGTATAGATGTATGTACATAAGTAAGTAAGTAAGTAATCTCTGCACCCAACGTGCGACTGGAACTCAGGACCCTGAGATCAACAGCTGCATGTTCTTCCTGCTGAGCCAACCAGGCACCCTGGTAGCCATTTTAACACAACCCGGCAAAAACAGAATCAACTTAAGTACATACAATTAATAAAGGGATAAAGAAATAAAGCCCGGTATACTATATTATATGTGTTAGATTATGCTGGGTAAGGTTGGTTCAGCTGGGAACTGTTTCGCACAGTTCCCGTCCCTGTAGGACTCTGTTAGAGTTGGCCAAAAGAAGAGCTTTTGTGAAACTGGGAAGGTTGAAGTGAATAGTGGCCATTACTCACTACCACCATCAAATCCCACTCCCAAATTCACACACACACACACACACACACACCCCAATTCTTGTCAGTTTATTCGTGGAAAAAGGCCTGGAAAGCTCTGCACCAAATTGTTAATGGTAATTAATTTGGGTTTGGGATTTGATAGCGGTAATGAGTGTTATGAGTAGATTTTCCCTTTTAAACTTCTTTGTTTAACTTTGTTATAAGGAGCAAATGTAAAGTTATGTTTGAGAAAAAAATAAAAGCACTTAAAAATAAAGATTACAATTTTGGAAAATATAAATAGAGCAGAGGAAATATATATATATATAAGGACATCTGTACTTCAGTGATCAAATATAATTTCTTAAACATTTTAGTTTATTTAAATTTCAAGTCTTTTCTCATGCCTTAAAACTGCTTTGTTCAATATCAGTGCCCTAAAAACAAACTGCACATATGTAAAGTGTTCAATTTGATGAGTCTACATGTATGTCTACACTTGTGAACCATCACCATAATCAATGTGATTATGATGTGAATGCATTCATACCTCCCAAAAGTTTCTTTATGTTCCATTGTAATCCCTTCTCTCCCCTATATTTCCCAGCACCCACTGATCTGCTTTCTTTTACTATAGATTATTTGTGCATTTTTTAGAATTACGTATAAATGGAATCAAACATGTATATAGTCTTTTTTGTCTGATTTTTTAATTCAGTGTAATTATTTTGAGATTCAGCCATGCTGTGTTTCTTAACAGTTTGTTTATTTCTTTAGTTGAGTAGTATTCTATTATGGATTTCTGATTCGTTTATCTGTGGACCTATAGATGGACGTTTGAGTTGTTTCCAATTTGGGGCTATTACAAATAAAGCTGCTGTGAACATTCACATTCAAGTCTTTGTACGTATATATGTTTTATTTTCCTTTGAGTATATACCTAGGAGAGGGTTGCCTGAATGGTATTGTAGGTGGATATTTGACTTTTAAGAGATTGCCAAACTGTTCGAAGTGGTTCTACCATTATGCATTTCCACTAGCAGTATATGAAAGTTTCAGTTATGTGTTTATTAACACTTGGCATAGTTAGTCTTTTTATTTAACCATTTTAAGAATTATAATGATATCTCATTGTGGTTTAATTTGCATTTCCTTAATTACTAATAAGGATCAGCACCTTTTTGTGTGCTTATTTGCCATCTGTATTTCTTTCTTCTTTTTTTTTTTTGGTCAAGTGATGGTTCAGATATTTTGCCTTGGTTATAATTGGTTTTCTTATTATTACTGAGTTGTAGGTCATCTGGGTGGCACAGTTAAGTGTCAACTCTTGTTTTCAGCTCAGGTCATGATCTCAGTGTGGTGGGATTGAGCACCAAGTCAGGCTCTGCACTAGCTCAGGGTCTGCTTGAGATTTTCTCTCCCTCTCCCTCTGCTGCTCCCGCTTGTGCTCTCTCTCTCTCCCTTTCTCTAAAATAAAGAAATCTTTAAAAAAATAATTACTGAGTTGTGTTCTTAATATGTATCTGTTTGTAGTCCTTCATCAGGTATCTGTTTTGCTCATATTTTCTCCTAGTCTTGGGCTTGCTTGGTTTTTAATTTTCTTTTTTTTAAAAGATTTTATTTATTTGAGAGAGAGAGAGAATGAGAGAGAGCAAGCATGAGAGGGGGAAGCAAACCCACCTGCTGAGCAGGGAGCCTGATGTGGGACTCAGTCCTGGGACTCTAAGATCATGACCTGAGCTGACGGCAGTCGCTAAACCAACTGAGCAACCCAGGCACCTGGTTTTTAATTTTCTTAACAATGGTTTTTGTAGATAAAAAATTTTTAATTTTGGTGAAGTTCAATTTATTAAATTCATGTGTCTGATTTAAGAAATGTTTGCCTCCTTCAAAGTTTTATTGTTTTGGTTCTTATATTTAGCTCTATGATGCATTTTGAGTTGTTTTATGTTTGTAGTATAAAGTAAGGTTGAGATTTATTTTGGTGCACCATTTGTTGAAAAGATTATCCTCTCTGTCATTGACCTGCCTTAACATATTTGTTATGGGCCCTCTATTTTGTTCCACTGATCTATAAATATGTCTTTTCACCAGTATCACATTTTTTGGTTTATGATAACTTTATAATAACTCCTGAAATCAGGTAGTGTGAGTTCCCTTACTTTGTTCCTTAAAAAAAAATTATTTGGCTCGTTCTTTACATTTTTGTACAAATTTTAAAATCAGCTTGTCAATTTCTATAACTGAATAGAAGTTTAGATTATAAATTTCTTTTATTTTGGATTTTGGATTGGGATTGCATTGAATTTATAGATTAATTTGGGGAGAGTTGACATCATAATATTGACAGTGCATTTCATTTTGATTTTTTTTTTACATAACTGAATAGGATATATTTATAAGTAATTCTATGACTTTTTTAAGGGATGGAATCAGGAATTGCTCAACAGAGCAAAGTTAACGAGCCCACAGAGACTGAACACATGGCTTTGTCCTGAGCATCATGGAATATTAGCAGCTGTTCCTTAGCTTGATTCAAATAAAATGTATTTGGTCAAATTAAATTCACATTTTTATGTAGTGCAAAAATAAAGTGTTGATATTTGTTGACTATGATTAGTAGAATAAATCTAAAACTTGCTTGACCATTTAGGATGGCAAGTATGTGGGATAATCCTATTATTACCTTGTGTCTCACTCATCATAGCAGAAGTCATTCATCAGTCGTGACATTCTTTCTCAAAGAATGTGTATACAGATGGTATTTACTTATTATTTATTAGCAGTGGTCCTATTTATTTAATACTGTTTATTAGTAGTGGTCCTTAACGGACTCAGTTTACCTTTTCTGCAATAGAGGGAATTTTCCAGCAGTGATCAAGGGGTTGAGTGGACTAGCAAGGGTTTTTCTTATTGCTAAAGTCTGTCCATTTCTCAGTCCTTACACCTGAATTTGCTAGGCCAAGGATTTTCCATTTGTTTTGCAACTCAAATTCCAGGAGCACTTTTGAATTTGTACTAGGAAAGTTTATTTGCTTAAAAATTTTCCCTGTTGACTCTAGCCCATCCCTGCATGGGGGTTAAAGTGGAATCAGTGTAATAGGGGCTTTAAGTAGTGTATCATGATTTAACTGCAAGGAGTTTAACATTCTTGTAGGAGCCCCTGTTCCCACTTCCTATCTTGAAACCTAAGACCTTGGGCCCTTTGCTGACCCTACAGTATAGTGGAGAATGTGTCCATTGTACTTACAGCCCTGATTTCTAGTCCATTGCCCTCAATCTGTATGTCACTTTATGAAGCCAATTCTCTTACTACTAGTTTGCTATTTTAGCCATTTTATTTTTATTTTTATTTTTAAATACTTTATTTATTTATTTGACACAGAGAGAGAGAGATCACAAGTAGGCAGAGAGGCAGGCAGAGAGAGAGGGGGAAGCAGGCTCCCTGCTGAGCAGAGAGCCCGATTCAGGGCTCGATCCCAGGACCCTGAGATCATGACCTGAGCCGAAGGCAGAGGCTTTAACCCACTGAGCCACCCAGGTGCCCCTATTTTAGCCATTTTAGACCACTGGACTGACCCAGTGCATTAAGGACACTCCTTATGCTGACCTATCGAAAATTTACTGTTGTTGTTGTTGTTATTGTTATGGCATTTGGAGAGGTGGAGGGCAGGGTTCAAGTCCTGGTAGGGAGCAGATGCTTCTCTTGCTGATTATAAACCTAATTGGAGCTAAAAATTATTGGGTCTCTTTGGTTTCTCCTTTGTGACCTCTCTGAGGGAATATATGCTGGGAATTCAGGCTAGTTTGGTAGGACAGTGTAGCTGAAGGATTCTGTTTGTGGGTTGCTGAGTTGAAAAGAGGTGATGATGGGATGTTTTGGTAGAAAAGAGATGCAGATTTGGAGTTCAGGAGAAAGGTTTGCATTGGAGATTATTGATTTAGAAGGCATTTGCATTTGGTGAGTTCAAAAGACGCAATTATAGATTGAAGTCACCATTTCAGGTGGGAATGTACACAAAAAGAAGCCTACAGTTGGACCTTGGGAATACTCACATTTGAGAGACTGAGGAAAAATGGGGACCAGTGAGTGGAGAAAGTTGAAAAGAAATGATGGGGAGAAAAACAGCATTGTTGTATTAGGCCCCTTTCCAATTTCTGCTTGGCCAAAACTTTTCCGCCTCCGCTCTTACAATTAAGTGATTGGCATATAGTCAGTGCTTAACAAACTTCTGTTAAAAGACTGACTGAATGGACTCCTAAAGAGATTTTCTAAGGGGAACCCAGGGTCAACAGTCCCCAGTGTTGAAACAAGACTAGAATGTATTAGGGAAGGTTTCTTTAAGAGGGTTTTGGATTTGGAGGATTAGGACATCACTAGTGAATTTACAGTATGCAGGTTATAAACACTTAATCACCTCATGCTTAGTTTATTAAAACATGTAAAATGCAGATGTAAGACTTGATTCCTTGGATTAATGTGATGATTCAGTGATATAACTAGTAAATGATGTTAAGTACTTAGTTCTGCCTCTCATTCATTTACTAAAATGATAGTTAATGGGTGTTTACTATGGGCCAGGGGTGGCTACAATATCTGCAGATTGAGCAGTGAATAAAACAGGTAAGGTTTGTGCATTCATGGACTTTACAGTCAACCTGGGGTAGTGACAGGTAATAACAAAGACGTCTGAGCATGACAGATGGTGTGCACAAATCAAAGAATGATCGTCTGATAGGATGTTGGGAAGGCTACGTTAGGAAGATTGGACAGGTAAGGCCTCTCTGAGGAAGTCACAGAAGCTAAGAGCTGAATGAGAAAAGAGCCAATATGGACTATTAACTGTTCTTCCCTTCTTCCTCTTTTTATTTCTGGTTCTTCTTCTTTCCTCTTCAGTTATCCGGCTCATTTCATCACATGACTTTTCTGTTCAAAATCCTTCCATGCCTCCCTGAGTGACTTTGCAAGTTGTTATATGGACTCAGCCGGCAGAGGAAAGTGCTGCTCCCGGGTTACCAGCCGGCTGTCAGCTCCACGTGGTGCTGTAGAAAAGGCATCCTTGCCTCAGGCAAAGGCATTTATACCTTCCAGGGAGACATATGATTAGAGAGAGCAGAGGCGCAGTTGCAGACACACAGGGGAGGGGGTGGATAGAAAGCTAACTGGGTCTTAATCTATTAGAAGAGGAAAGGCCTTTGAAAAGTGAATTAATGGTATTAATAGCTGTATCAGGTGAGTAGCTGGCCAGAGTTCACCGATAATGAGGCTAGGGTTGAATTCCCATATGGACCAGAGAGCTTCGTGTGGAGAAATTACAGTGTTTACTCCCTGACTATGAGACTTGGGCAAAGACATAGCTCTCTGAACCTCGGTTCCCCTCTGAAATGGGGATGTGCACCCCACCTGCTTGCGCATGTCATAAGGAAAAAATGAAAATGGATAGTAAAGTTTTTTAAAATTTTTTTATTTTTATTTATTATTTTTTTAAGATTTTATTTACTTATTTGTCAGGGAGAGAGAGAGCACGAGCGAGCACAGGCAGACAGAATGGCAGGCAGAGGCAGAGGGAGAAGCAGGCTCCCTGCCGAGCAAGGAGCCCAATGTGGGACTCGATCCCAGGACACTGGGATCATGACCTGAGCTGAAGGCAGCCGCTTAACCAACTGAGCCACCCAGGCATCCCTAGAGTGCTTTTTTTAAATGATAACTTCTAAATATGATCTTTCATTATTCCTGATTACATTATTATTTTCATGGCCTAGGCACCTTCCTTCCCTACTTGTTCTGCACTGTGTATCAACTGACTATCTCTCCTACTGGGTATTTGACCACACTGTGAATGTTCCTTATAAATCAAGCAGGAGCCCTTCAGTAGGCTCAATATATTGACCCTGAGTTAGGAAGGTTATTTTCATAGAAGGAATATAACATATATTCTCAAGTGGTGGTGCTTGGGCTTATTCTACTCCCTCCTGGCTTAATCTTTGTCTTACTTATGTTAATGTTTGTTACAGTCGATTGCAGTGCTTCTAACCACTAAACAATAGTGTGGATTTCTGTCCCCTCCTAAGAGTGAGTCCTAGGCTGAGTCCCCCCTGACCTTTGCCCTTTTGCCTGATCTCTAGAGAACTAGAAATTAGGTCATCTGGTGTTCACTACCCAGTGATGACTACTGTAGGGCACATGTACCTCCCCGCCACCAAACCCCTGCTCATCATGGACACTACTAATTGATTATCGCACCCCCTCCTATTGATGTGGTTTAACAACTCTGACTAATATGGGTTAATGTTGGTTCCATGTGGCTACAGAGCATTTAAAATGTGGCTGGTCCAAATTGATGAATGTTGTAAAACGCGAACAAAATCGTGAAGACCTCACAAAAGAAAAAAATGTAAAATATCTCAATTATTTTTACATCTATTACAAGTTGAAATGATAGTATTTTGCATATATTGGGTTCAATAAAATATGCTATTAAGCTTAATTTTACGTGTTTATTTTAACGTTTTATTTTTTTAAATTTATTTTTATTTTTATTTTTTTAAGATTTTATTTACTTATTTGACAGAGAGAGAGAGAGAGATCACAAGTAGGCAGAGAAGCAGGCAGAGAGAGAGGAAGGGAAGCAGGCTCCCTGCCGAGCAGAGAGCCTGATGCGGGGCTCGATTGCAGGACCCCGAGATCATGTCCTGAGCCGAAGGCAGAGGCTTAACCCACTGAGCCACCCAGGCTCCCCTTATTTTAACTTTTTTAAAAATAAATTATTTATTTATTTTAGAGAGAGTGAGAGAGAGAGCACCAGAGGGGGGAGAGTCAGAAGGAGAAGCAGGCTCCCTGAGTAGGGAGCCTGATATGGGGTCAATCCCAGGGTCCTAGGAACATGACCTGAGCCGAAGGCAAACACTTAACTGACTGAGCTAGGTACCGCTCTTTTAACTTTTTTTTTTTTTTTTTAAAGAGCTACTAGAAAATGTAAAATTATAAATGTGGCTCACATTTGTGGCTCATGTTCTATTTCTGCTGTGCAGTTCTGCCTTCAAATCATTCTCAAGACAGTTCTCTAGGATGAACAGTAAACCAGAAATATAAGGCGTTGTATTTTATGGGAGCAGGAGAGAGGTTGATGCATTTTGAGTTTACATCTCAGAATGAAAAAAAGAACCTTGAATTTATCTAATTTAGTGGCTTCCAAAAATGTCTTTGTATTAGAAAGGCCTAGGATCTTATAGATTTCCAGGTTCTACGCCTGAAGATTCTGGGAGAGGAATAGGTCTGTGATGGGGCCTGGATTGTGTGTTTTCTCCTGCTTCTCCTCATTCTTCTTTTTCTTCTGTTTAGTTCTTATTTTATATGATCAACTTAACTCTGCAATCCAGCTAGAGTTGGAGGGGGTAAGACAAATATGAAACCCATAGAACTGCAATGAGAACACAAAGATTTTGGGATATTTTGAGCAGATGAGGATGAAGGGGGGGCTCATCTAAGCTACAGAAGGAATGGTCTGATGGTTAAAACACAAATCAGATTTGTTAGATTGTTCATGGTCAACAATGGTGATGATCTTGCTGGTCTTGATGTTCCTTAACCCAAAGTGCTCCAAGGCTTCCACAATATTCATGCCTTTTTTTTTTTCTTTTTTTTATCATGACAAAGACCAGGCTTTCCATCCAAGCACTCAGTCTTGGCAGTGAAGATGAAAAACTGCCAACCATTGGTGTTGGGTCCAGCATTTGCCATGGACAAGGTGGAAGGACCCATATGCTTCAGGATGAAATTCTCAGCATTAAATTTCCCCCCATAGATGGACTTGCTACCAGTGCCAGTATGGCGTGTGAAGTCACCATCCGGGCACAGAAATCCCAGAATAATCCTGTGAAAGCAGGAACCTTTTAGAACCAAATCCTTTCTCCCCACTGCTCGGAGCATGAAAGTTTTGAACTTTTGCTTGCAAATATCAGGAAGGAGATGCAGCCAAAGGCTCGCCTTGCATGTCCATGTCTAAGAACATAGTGGGGATGACAATGGCTGGGGAGTGTGTGTATCTGCCTGGATTGTGTATGTTCAGTAAAATCTGGGAGATTCTGATGCACAGCCAAGTTTGAGAACCCCTGAACAAGGACTTTTTTACATTTCTGTGAAGGGACTTTCCTGGGATGACAGGTTGTTACTGGCAGAGTGAGGACCAGAGCACATATTCCTTGTGGATTATATTTCATACCACTGATTTCAAGAGTATTTTGTACTACTGTGCCTCAAGGGGCTTCACAGAACTCAGAGTGGAATGAGGAACTCGGGTTGCATCTCAGTAGGCTGGCACACTTCTCTTCCTTATTTGGAGAAAGCCCGGTTTGTCTCGGCAGCCCCCTCTGTTGTCAAAAACCCCTAGTATAGCTTGGCGCAGCTGGCTTTGGGGAAGCGGATGAGAGTGGGAAGGCGCTCAGAAAGATGTAGCCGGAAGGGTAGTCTATGGGGGAAGCTCTTTGCAGCCTAAGCCCCTTAGAGCCAGAAGGGCCTGTGGAGGTTGTTTACTTGACTGCCTCTTGGTCTGGAGGAGGAAATTTGGATAAATAATTTCACTTCTCTGGGCCTCAGTTTTCACATCTGAACAAGGAGGGGGGTGTCATGACATGTTCTGTACCCTTCCCTCATTAGAGACTATTGTAATACTCATAGAACAATGGTTTCTTTTTCTTTTCTTTTCTTCTTTCTCTCTCTCTCTTTCTTTCTCTCTCTCTCCCTTTCTTTCTTTCTTTCTTTCTTTCTTTCTTTCTTTCTTTCTTTCTTTTTCTTTCTTTCTGTCTTCTTTTTCTTTCTTTTGACCAGTATCTTAGTCCAAAGACACATGGCTAGTTAGAGATAGAAGCCAGACTTTGAACTCTGGTCTCCAAGTTAACTCATCCCATGCAATTTCAGCTAACAAAGGAGATGTGTTCAGGGGCTTCCAGAGGGATAGGGGCAGGAAAAGCTTACAAGGGAAGTTGAGGCTGCCCTCGTGGCTAGGTAAATTAAAGTCAGGTACCTACCCTCTTATTTATACATTCATTCATTACCAATTTATTCGGCTTATATTTATTGAGTACCTCTGACAGGATTGAAATTGCAAGATGTGGGGATACTAAGTCAAGCTAGACAGGTTTTTGTTATAATCTATGTTTCTTGCTGTGTCTCCCTGAATATTTCTTTTGTCAGAAATATTCTCAATTAGATGTCACCGTGCACAAATAACATGAAATAATCACAGCTGCCATTTCCTGCATTAATCATGTACCAGGCACAGTGCTAGGCACTTCCAGAATACTACCTTGGAGCACAGAAGAAGAAATAGATCTAGGAGACTCAGTACATTTCCTAAGGAAAGACAGTAAGGTGGTAGAGGTGGATGTATTTCCACCCTTTAAACCCTAGTGCTGTATTGCTTTGGAAAGTGTTTCCTTTTGTGAACAGCGTTAGGTGGCTGTAAGGCCTTAGACAAAATGCCTATTTACTCGTGCATGTTCATCAAGCTGTCATTTACTTACAGCAGTGAAAAATAACCTAAAATATCCAAAATAAACTGAAATAAATTATAATACAGTATTTTTGAAGAATATTTAATTCCCTGGGAAAGTACCGTTCATAAAATGCTACTTCAAATATGAAGATTTATATCTGGTACTAATTTTGTAAAACACCCACCCACACCACTAAATATTGAAAAAAGAATGGAGAGTAATTCACTGTTGTTTTCAATATTGTTGTTTGGTATCAGTGTTTTGGGAGAGTCTTGTTTTCTCTGAACTTTTTGAGTTTCCCATACTTCCTACTTTTTTTCTTTTCCTTTTTTTTCCCTTCCCCCGACATTTTATTATGACAATTCTCAAACATACAGAAAATATGAAATAATTTTTTAGTGAATACGCTTATATCCACCACCTAGATTCTACAGTTAACATTTTATTACACTCGATCACTAATCTACCCATTTTCCTACTTATCCGTTTTATTTTTTGATGCATTTCAAAATAAGTTGTTGGCCTCAGTATACCTATACCGAAATATTTCATTATGCATTACTGTTAAAATTCAGTATTTGTTGTGTACCTTTTTTTTTTCCTTATAAGGTAAGATTTATTTGTAAGACGAAGTGCACAAATTCTGTGTACCATTCAGTGGGTTCTGACAAATGCATCCACTTGACTAATCCTTAGCAAGATTCAGAACATCATCATCACCTTGGAAAGTGCCTTCATTCCGGGTCAGTCCATTTCCCCAAAGCAACTTCTGTGCTTGTATTTTTCTGGCATGGGTTAGTTTTGCCTGTCACAGAAGTTCATGTAAAAGGAATCATACAGTATGCAGGCTTTTATGTAAAGTTCTTTTATTCGACATAATGTTTTTGAGATTTGCCCATGCTATTGCATATACCAGTAGTTTGTTCCTCTCTGTTGCTGGGATGGGACACATGTACCACTGTTGGTATTTTGGTTCTCCTATTGATGGACACCTAGGCTATTTCCAGTTTTGGGCTATTATAAATAAAGCTGTTATGAACATTCTTATACAGTCTTTTGTGGACATAGGTTTTTTCTCTTGGGTAAATCCCTGGGTGTAGTTCTGGGTCATAGAGTAGGTATGTATTTATTTATTTTTTTTTTAAATTTTATTTATTTATTTATTTTTTAAAGATTTTATCTATTTATTTGACAGAGAGAGATCATAAGTAGGCAGAGAGGCAGGCAGAGAGGCAGGCAGAGAGAGGAAAGGAAGCAGGCTCCCCACTGAGCAGGGAGCCCAACATGGGGCTCGATCCCAGGACCCTAGGATCATGACCTCAGCTGAAGGCACAGGCTTTAACCCACTGAGCCACCCAGGCACCCCTGTGTTTAGTTTTGTAGGAAAACTCCAGGCCCATTCTCAAAGTGGTTGTACCATTTTATATTTTTGCCAACAATGTAAGCAAGTTCTGATTGCTCCATACCCTTGCCCAATAATTGATGGTGTTCATCCTTTTTAAAATTTTAACCATTCTGTTGGGTGTACAGTGGTATCTCTTTGTGGACCACATATTATTTTTATAATCAGAAAAAAAGCTTTATAAAAAAATAAAACTGAAACAATGCCAAGGAAAAGAAAGAGAAAGTACTGGAAGTAAATTTGGTAAACTTAATAGTGCCCTCCTTTGATGATTTATGAATGGATTTCTTTCTTGTCCTACTTTGCTTTAGTTTCCAAATTGTCAAAAATAAGCATGTATTCCTTTTATTATGGTAGAAAATGTATCTTATTTGTAAAAAAATTACCTATGAGAGTTATTTCATTAATCAGTGATAGTGATATTTTAGTAGTCATGACTGTGTGATATCTTAAAGCTGAAAAAAGCTTAAAATGGGCCTTACGTGTAAATACTCTTTGTATGAGAAAATGCTTCCTGTCTGGGCTTCAGCTTCTTCTTCTTCTTCTTTTTTTTTTTTTTTCTTTTTTTTTAAGAGAGAGAAAGAGCAAGAGCACGAGAGGGGTGGAGGGAGAGAGAGAATTTTAGTTAGTCCCCATGCTCAGTGTGGAACCCAGTGCTGGGCCCCATCTCATGACCCTGAGATCACGACCTGAGCTGAAACCAAGAGTTGGATACTTTATGGACTGAGCTGTCCAGGCACCCCTCTTCCTCTTTTTTATAAGTGGGTTGGAATAGGTAATTAGAATAGGTCATCCCCTCTCAGTTATAAAGAAAATGTGTGCAAAACTGATAGACATTTGAGGAAATCAGAGAGAGGACAAATGGGCTTTGATGGGGAACAGAGGTTTGTTCCTTAGGAGTTTCAAGCTGAGAGAAAAAGAGCCATTTGCCCTGGGACTCATAAGAAAGGTCCAGAGCCACAGAGAGAGACTGTAGGATACAGTCTACAGCAAGGAGAATGTGAACTTCAGAGTTAGATGGTCCTGGATTCAAATTCCAAAGCAACCCTCTTCTTGATCTTCGATCTTGGGCAAATGCTTTAATCCCTCTGAGTCTCAGCTTTTGCTCTGCAAAATGAAGATTGTAAAATCTTTATCCTTTGGCTGTGTGTGTGTGTGTGTGTGTGTGTGTGTGTGTGTGTGTGTGTGTATTCTGAATCAAATAACATTTACAGACATTATCATGGGTCAGTCTTTTGCCTTGGAATATAGTAGGCAAGTGACTGGCGGGGGAGGGGAGAACTTGGAATAGAGGGAAATAAAAGGGGCCAGAGATGAATTTAGAAATCTAGATTGTGAAGGCCTAAAGGAATGCTAGAGACTCTCATCAAAACCCTCATTTTTGGGGGCGCCTGGGTGGCTCAGTGGGTTAAAGCCTCTGCCTTCGGCTTAGGTCTGATCTCAGGGTCCTGGGATTGAGCCCCACATCGGGCTCTCTGCTCAGCGGGGAGCCTGCTTCCCTCTGCCTGCCTCTCTGCCTACTTGTGATCTCTGTCTGTCAAATAAATAAATAAAATCTTAAAAAAAAAAGAGAGAAAAAAGAATCCTCATTTTTCAGAGGAAAGAAATAAGGTCTAGCATTGATTCCCTATGGGGACGGCAGCCAGGCCAGTATGGGAACCCAGGTTTTATTTTCCAGTTTCATCATGAAGCTTCAGGTAACTTCACAATTTGAGTCTAGCTTGATGGCAGTCAGATGAAGTGGAATTTTCCTTGCACATTCCACTAGGACCACTTTGCTTGGGGTTTTCACATGCTGTAATCAGCAAGAGAACAAAAACAAGCTCTCCAGGAGACTTGTCAGTGGAAGATTTAATGCTTCAATTCTTTAAATTTTACAAGCTCAAGTGATAGGCATAAAAACCATGCTGTTGGTCAGCTCAGCTCTGTCCCGGAACTGTCTCTTGCATTTGACTCTGATTCTTCCTAAGCTCAGGCACAAACTTCCCTGGAAAGTACCTCCTGCCCACCGAAGGGTTTTCTGTGTATTAATTTCATCCATGAGAAGTTTCCTGCATTGTCCTGGCTTCTAGGCTAGACACTTACTGTTTGACAATTGTATGATTTTCTGACACTTCCATGGGAGACCAAATATCCCTGCCACACTGATTTGTCCTGATTAATTTCTGTCAAAGTTGTTTACCACTTGTCTGGTGGTGTTAGCTTGCTTCTGTGCTTAATTTCAGAGAAAAAGATTTCTTTTCACAAAGCTGAAAAGGAAGCACTTAGAATCCCTCCTTTCAAACCGTCAGGGTTTTTTTTTTTTTTTTGGTCTGTAGAAGCAATTTCTTGGGTGGTTTCATTGGCTGAGCAAAAGAAAAGAAAAATCAAGGTCCAGCTTGAGTCTTCTCTTGTTCCTTGACCTGAATCTCCTTGAAAAGTCTTTTTTCCCTGCATACCACACCCCTCACCAACTTTGCAAGGGGGTGCTCTAGGGTAAGCACTCTCAGCCCTGGAGATCTTGAGACAGGAAATAACACGAAGCCATCCAAGGGGTAGGCCCCCCCTCCCCTCCGTTTCACAGGGGGATTTTTACTCCAGCCCGATTTAAAGAATAATGAACCTCTTATGAGCAAATCTCTTAGGAAATGTCTGATCTAGTTTTCTAAGATGTTGGTCAGAGGAGCGAGAGGACTTTGGGACGCTATCAGGACTGATTCTGGATCCGTCTTACCTTATTTATCTGCCAGAATCAGGGTTAGCTTCCTGATGGAAGGAACAATTTCTACCACACTCCTTCAACCCAAGACAGAAAACACAGAAGAAATATTGATGCATTCTTCTGCTTTCCAACACAAATGTATTTCATAGAGTCCTTGCTGCTATAAAGAAATTCTTTGAAAGCAAAATGTAAGAGAGCTTTGTTCATAGAAAAGTCCTTTCTTCCCTTGGCTAAGGGCTCCTTGTTCTTTTGCCATCTCTACTCTTTCCCTTGCCTGCTTTGTTTATATGACAAAGTCAATATTGTACTCCACTTACTGACATTCACTGTGGTGAGGAAGATGGAGTTGTATGTTTTGGCCCCAAGGGCAATGTGGTGAAATAGAAAGGCCTGGGACTCAGTCTGGTGTCATAAATTTAGGGTCTGGTTTTGCTGATGATTTCTCAGGCCTCAGCATCACCAATCATATCTAAGAATAAGATTTTACAAAATATTTTTCATAACACGTGTGAAACATTTAACATAGGTCCAAGCACCCAGTTAGTTCTAGTTGTAGTTGACTTAGAAGTTCATCTCACCAACTGCTTTATTCCTTAATGGCTATGTGTGGCAGGGGACTGGACTCCTGTAAGAGTATGGTAAGGAGGGCTGCTGAAAGGGGACCAGGATATAGGAAGAACTGAACAGTATTTGATGAAGGCACACATTGGCTTGTTCTTTTTCTGAGGTCTGACTCTTCAGGAGTGGGTTAGTGTGTGATGTAGTAGAAATGTAATAGATTTTAAGTAAGACAGATTTGGGCCCCAGGTTCTGTTCTACTGACTTTAGCTGTGCAATGTTGTGGAAGTTCCTTAAAATACCTCTTTTATAGGTTTAGTAGAGTGACCCAAGTTTTCTGTGCTCTTCCCTGCCTTCCATACCTGAAGCTGAGAGAACTAGACTAGAGCACTGGAAATGACTCCATTCTCTGTGTGAAATCAGCCCTGAAGAAGCAATTAAGGCAGCCTAAAGGTGTTGGCAGAAGCCTAATAAACCTCATGGGCATGTTATTTGGGGTTGCTAACCTTCCTCACAATTGGACTCTTCTATTCACAGATTAGCACCAATAATAAGCCCCATTGAAGAGAATGACTCTAATTGGTTCCTAGTTGTTGCTCCGGGATAAAAGTTGACCATCTATTCTGAGAATGGTCTTTCTGAGGCTGTGTCTGCAGTTTGCTCAAATGAACTGATAAATCAGTGAAAAATTCACTTCACAGAGTCATTGGGTCTGAGCAAAGCTCTGACTTCTTGTGCAGGTTTGTGTGTGAGTGTGTGTGTGTGTGTGTGTGTGTGTGTTTGTAGGTGCATTAGATAGAGGCAGTGTGTGTGTGTATGAGTTTAAAATCATGATGTGGACAAATGAAAATACTTAAAAAAATAAACTAACCAAAGGCCCCCCCCCCAAAATCTGCTTGCTTGACTCATCTCTCCTACATTAGTGTAACTTAAAAAGCAAAAGGAAAACATTTTTTCATAATGAACATGACCTGTCACAAATTCCAATGCTTTAAGAGGAAAACAAAATGATGAGAAGATTCAGCCCCCAGATTGAAGATACGCCACATCTTTCTCTCCAGGAAATTATTCTAGGAGGGACATCCAAAGTCAGGTATTATTTTGGTTAAGGTCCATTGTGTAGTTTTTTCCTTGAGTTGACTTCTTTGTATTCTTTCATTGTGGTAAAATATTAATAACATTGACCATTTTAGCCATTTTGAAGTGTATAGCTCAGTGGCATTAAATACATTCATCCTGTCGTGCAACCATCACCAACATCATTCTCCAGAACTTTTTCTTTCATCTTTCCAAACTGATACTCAGTACACATTCAGTCCTTCAGATTTTTTTTTTAAGATTTTATTTATTTATTTGACAGACAGAGATCACAAGTAGGCAGAGAGGCAGGCAGAGAGAGAGGAGGAAGCAGGCTCCCCGCTGAACAGAGAGCCCGATGCAGGGCTTGATCCCAGGACCCTGGGATCATGACCTGAGTGGAAGGCAGAGGCCTTAACCTACTGAGCCACCCAGGGGCCCCAGTCCTTCAGATTTTTAAGAGACAGCAAATTACAGATTTTGGAACCATCTGTTCCTTATTCACATGAGGAGTTAGTGCAAGAAATAGCACATTCTTTCTCTTTCCTTATTTATTTATTCAGTTGCTCAACTGGTGTATGCTGATTACTGATGATGAGCCAGGCAGGTACTGTGTGAGGATGATGAACAGACCAGACAGAATCTCACCCTCTCCAATTTTACCGATTGTTCTCTTCTTGTTGTGGTGGGCAGAATAATGGCCCTCCAGAGATATCCATGCCTTAACCCCTGGAACCTGTGACAGTGTTTCTTTACATGACAGAAGGGGCAGTGAGATGGGATGAAATTAAGGACTTTTCTCCCCTTTTACATTTATATTGACATAAAAAAAAAAGAAGAAGAATGTTATGGTTGTAGGGTAGGAATCTTGAAACAGAAATTATCCTGAATTATCTGGGTGTACCCAGTGTAATTATAAGGGTTCTTTTTTTTAAAATAAAGATTTATTTATTTACTTGAGAGAGATAAAGAGGGAGAGAGAACATGAGTGGGAGGGACCGTGGGAGAGGGAGGGAGAGAGAGAGAGAATCCCAAGTGGACTCCCCACAGAGCGTGGAGCCTGATGTGGGGCTCTGTCTCACAACTGCGAACTCATGACCTGAGCTGAAACCAAGAGTTGGGTGCTCAACCAACTGTACCACCCAGGCACCCCTACAAGGAATCCTATAAGGGGAAGATGGAGGATCAGAGAAGGAGATAAGACAGCAGGACTGAGTGATGGGAAGGGGTCCATGAGCCAAGGAATGTGCAAAGCCTCTAGAATCAGGAGAAGGAGAGGAATGGATCTTGTAAAGCCTTCAGAAGGAACACAGCTTTCTTGACACCTTGGCTTTGGTCCTTAAGACTCATTTTGGACTTCTAATCTCTAGAACTATAAATGTAAGATAATTTGTGTTGTTTTAAGCCACTACTTTGTGGTAATTTATTATAGTAGCAGTAGAGAACTAATACTAATACTTGTCTTTTTGCTTAGTGTTAAAGAGTTTCCTTATTATTAGTTTTCTCTGGTTAGCTTAGGAAACAGGCAAGTGTAAAGATTTTGCTCTCTAAGTTCTGCCTGTCCCATGTCATCAGACCTGTGTCTGGACTTTCAACGGACTATGACTTGTATTTAATTCATCCCTTATTTTTCTCACTGCCTAGTACTGTACTAGGTGCACTAAACGCCTAGCACTCAATCTAGGAGGCATGCTACACTTGGCTCAGGCCCTTTCTGCATACACGTCAACAACATTAAGGAGAGGAGGTCATTCCTTTACTTAGTAAATTTACAGATGCGTAATGACTTTGCCTGCAGTAAATGATGACTTTGCCTGCAGTAAAGCGAGGCTGCCAAGTGCTGGTAGTGTATTGACATGTGCTGTGTAGTAAACTATAAGATAGATGATTTTTCTGAGAACCAGATAAAAGGCGTAAATGTTCTGTGCAGGAGTCTTTCTTATGCTAAAAATAAAATCTTTGACAATTCTGAACTCTCAATATTTACTTAGTCTTGTGCTTGTATGAAACAGTACTCCGTATCCTTTTTGTTGCATGATTCCCTCTTAAGAACAAAAAATGATATTTTCCAAGCTTTCAGACTTCATTCTGTGTCCTTCCTCTCTAATCTGCTGGTCAGAGAGAGGTCAGGGCTGAGTGGGTAAAGGAGTAAATTGCTACCGGTCTTGGGAAGACAAAAATGTGAGCATGACAATGGGAACTCCATGTTCTCTGCTGTCTTAACCTCAGGCCAGAGAAGAACTGATTCTTCCATTTACCTGATTTTTAGAGATCCTCATAAAAGTGAGTATCTTTTTATAGAATAAATCTGAGGGGCTAGCTAAACTCATCTTTTTCATGTTAGAAATGAAATCTTAGGCACAGAAAGTTGAACCTCTTTAAAATGGCTTATAAGGTCCTTCATGACCCAGCTGAAACCCTTTTCCCTCCCTGTCCAGCCTCATCTTCCACCATTTTGTCTCCTAATCTCCCAACCATTCTGAATTTTTTTTAGTTCCTCTAACATTCTGAGTCTTTCCTGTGTCCTAGCTTGTATCTGACTCGGCCTGAACCAGGATTTCTTCTCCTCTGTTTCCCCACACTTTGGCCTTGCTGACTCCTACACAACCTTCAGTTTAGAGGTTGCTCCCTCAGGGTAACTTTCTGTCATCTCACGCCACTGATCCTTTGCAACACAGCTCTTACACGCTGTCTTATGTATGCCGTTTGCTTGTCTTTCTCCCAACTAGACTATAAGCTTCAAGAGGGTCTCTTGCATGGGGGCCTGTGTGTCTTTTGTGTTCATTGTTTTCCCTACTGTGCTTGGCACTTCCTTCTAACAGACTGGCACTCTGCCCACAGGCCAAATCTACCTCAGTCAGCCATTTATGTGCCACCATTTGTTTTAATTGCACAGTTGTACATGGCCGAGCAAACGGCAGATAGGTACCTGTAATCAAACAGTTCGGAGATTTTAAGCACTTTTGTTCATTCCTGGAACAGTCACTGAGCCTTGGCAATAGGCAATTTAAATTCTGGACAACGAGTTTTCAAGCTGCTTCAATGGCTACATTTTGAGAATGGTGGAAAAACTCCGACCCTTTGATAATTAGACTGAATCAGTTTTCATAATTCTACTTTATGCACTAGAATGGTTAGCAAACTTCATTATCAGCAGCCCGATGAGAAAGCTTTTAGCTTCTAATATAGACCTTGTGCGTAATTTCGATTTGCAACCGAACTATGGCCACTCTGCACAGCAGTGTTTCTTAGACAAGATGATCTTATAGTTTCATCATTATAAATAATTTCAAAGTAGGTTCAGGAAGGGCATACAATTAGCTTCTTGTTTATATGTGTTTAATTCAGAGGAAGGACAGCCGACTGCCACAGTTGAAAGCAGCCACCGTATACCTCTGTGACACAGGTGGCCTGCATTTGCTGAACTTGTAAATCTCTATCTTTTCTTTTGCTCTGTATATCCAGAACATTGCCAGATTCTAAAGGACCCTGACTAATTAAGAGGAATACATCTTTAAGAAATTTCTAGAAAAGACATATGACTTATTATCTGACAGAGCATCCCAGGCTTCCCCTTTTAACACTCATAAATCACTCCTTCAGTGTCTTTTAATCCACAGTAGTCTGAAGCATGAGACTTCGTCAAGGCAGAGATCATTTCTGTCTTTGCCACTGAGTTCTCAGCACACAGACAGTTCATATGTATTTGTTGGATGGGTAGATGAGGGACACATGAATGAACTTCCATAGCCATGTGTTGGCATATATGCACTTTTATCTTTTTTTTTTTTTTTGCACTTTTATCTTTGTACTTTACTTGAAGTTAGCACTTTATAGCTTATTTGGAAAATTGCTTTGCTTCCTGTTTCAGTTAAAAATGCTATGTGATAGGGGTGCCTGGGTGGCTCAGTGGGTAAAATCCTCTGCCTTCAGCTCAGGTCATGATCTCAGGTCCTGGGATCGAGCCCCACATCGGGCTCTCTGCTCAGCGGGGAGCCTGCTTCCTCCTCTCTCTCTGCCTGCCTCTCTGCCAACTTGTGATCTCTGTCTGTCAAATAAATAAATAAAATCTTTAAAAAAAAATGCTATGTGATAAACCGCCCTAAAACTTATGACTTACCTCTCAATAACATTTCTTTTGCTCACACAACTGCATTTTGAATAACGCTCAGTGGAGGAAGCTCATTTCTGCTCTCCTTGGTGTGGGCTGGGCAGCTTGGCCATTAGAGAGGGGAGTTATTTGAAAGCTGCTCCTTGCCTAGGCTGGGAATCTTGAACAGCTGGGGGCTGGATCAACCAGGGCTCCTCTGACATCTTTTTCTAGCTCTGCAAGGTCTGTTTAATCTCTCTAGCAGGCAGCTTCCTGGAATTCCTACATGGTAATTGGAATTCCTACATGATAGCATAGGATTCCAGAGGCACATGTTCTAAAGAGAGAGAAAAAGCCAAGTAGAAGTTGTATTGCTTTTTGTCATCTAACCTCCTAGGTCTCATGGCGTCACTTTCTGCTGCATTCTATCCCTTTGAAGAAGTCACTGTGGTCAGCCTGTAATCAAGGAGAGGTTGAATTAGATCGTACCTTTTGTGGGAGAACTCAAAAACATGTTTCAAAACCATCACTCACCCATTCATTGTTCCGGAAGTTTTGTAAAATCAATAAAGTCAAAATCAATTAAGTTGAGGCTTGAAGGCTTGTTCTGCATGAGAACTCCTGCAGAGAAGTAAAATTAGAATACCATTGTCACTTCTTACATATAGGCATGAAAATAAGGAGTTTGGATGAGGATCTTTTCTCTCCAGTGGAAGCCAGAGCACTGTAATTTCTCCAAAGGGTAGAATTTTGGGGTTCATTTCTGTCCTTTAGATGGGTGCAAGTGGGACTCTTATGAAGGGAGAAGAGATAAAACGGGCAATGTTGAGTGGGCATTAGTAGGCATAAGCTTTACAGTATCCTCGTTGCTTCCCACCACTCTGGCTTGTCCCCCAGCCCAGGGTTTCAGGAAGAATGGTTAGTGGCTTTCCTGATCCTCCAGTTGACCTTTTCAGACCATTTCTTCCCCAGCGACTCCCACAGCTGTGCAAGGTATCATTTCTATCCTAAATACATTTTCTATTCTATAATGCTGAGAATGGTTCTGTTATTGGATTGAATTCTGACTGACAGAGAAGAAACCGCCATCATGTTATTCTATAAAAAATTCTTATTTTTGACTAAATATAGCTTGAATAGCTTTTATTTGTAATGTGAAGCCTCAACTTCATACAGATGAGCTGTGTGCTACAAACCATGTATGCAGGACCTTTTAAAACCTAATGGAGTTCCCCAGAACACTGCATTGATTTCTATTAAAGCATTAATGCAAAGATGGATAGAGATGGATTGCTGCTGAGGTTCCTGAAGCCATGCCCCATAGACCCGATGTGTGAAGAGGGTCAGCTCTTCCTTATCCCCCACCCACTGGACTGAGGAATCTTACCTCAGATTACTCTCAAAGCACCAAAGGACCAAGTGACCGATCACTCCTCTTCACTCTGGAATAACCTAGTTAGTTGCAAACTAGTTGCTCCTAGAATGCCTTGCCCAAATCCCCTCTGGGCAGCTGGCTGAGTAGTTACAGCCCTATTAGAAAGAGCCCATCTCTCCTGACCCTGGACAAAGCCTTCAGGATTTACAAGTCTGATTTGGGTTTGTAATCAGGGCCCTCCTATTCCCCACCCCTGTCAAGCAGCTTTCCTTTTTGGCCCTGGAACAGAGGCACTTTGGGTAGGGGTGAATACCATTCATTCTTTCCTGATAGACAAAGAGGCGGACCCATAGATTATTCTGCAGTAAATTCTCAATAAACCATCATGCTACATATGTAAAATACCTTTTGCTGTTAAAAGAGGCTTACGAAACCCAGATGAAATAGTGTATAGGAAATTTTATTTTCTTACTGTTCGTGGAGTATAGATGTGAAAAATTTCCTGGATGGAAGTGACGTTAAAACAAGGGCAGAGCAAAAGGGTTTTCAGGATGGAAGCAATCACAGAGGGAGTAGTACCTCTCTTTTGTAGATCTGTGAGTTTGCTGACTCTTTTTTTTTTTTTCTCTCAGAACTTCTAAATATGGTGAGTTTCTTCTGAGTCCCTGAAAATGGACCAAATGTTTGCAGAGTATTTAAAGAACTCAAGGGAATGTTCCTAAGTTCTGAGGATCTCCAAAAGGGAGGTGGGGGAGGATTAAGGAGCTGCTGGGTTTATTCCACAGATGTGTGATTCACTGACCCTTGTTCTTAAAATACCTGACAAAGTGGCGTCTGTAAGAGTTGAAATTACGTGACTGGACCAGACTCGGCTGCAATCTGCACTTTCTCCAAATGCAGGGATCTAGAATAAGGGTATGTTAGAGAACGTAGGTGTTAGTGGAAGTCTTCCTCCTAGCTCTTCCCTTTATTAACTGTGCGAACTTTGTGCCAGGGACTCACTGTCCTTAAGCCTCAGGTCCTTGTCCCTAAAATAGAGGCAATAACATCATCTAACTTGCCTCATTGAACTGATGGCAGTATGGGATTGTGTTTAGGGGTGTGGACGTGTAGGTGGAGTATCCAAGTCCCACTGCTGGCTCTGCTGTTGTATTAGCTCTGTGTGAGCTCCGGCAATCTCCTTACCTCTCCAGCCCAGTGTCCCCATATGGAGAATGGAGCTAACCACAGGACGTAGCTCCTAAAGTTGCTATAATAATTTCATAAATCAAGAGAAGTAAAGTAGTTTGGGAAGTGCTAGGACCCAGGAGAGCTCGGGAAGTGAAGTTCTTCATTAGAAGCAGGAATGAAATTGGGGGAGCCAATGTTAAAAAATCCCAAGTGGTTTTCTGGTGGATACTCACATCATAGGGGATGCAGGGGAGATATGAGGTGCAGAACTATCTTACATGGCATGAATTCTTTGCCTGGAAAGGTTCTTTGGACAGATATCTATACCTCACTTATAGACTGATGCTCAGAATGTAGTTAAAGAATAAATTTATTAGCCTAAGGCAGTGGGTTTTTTTTTTTTTTTATCTATTGCTTCATAAAAACTACCCCTAAAATTAGTAACTTAAAATAACAAGAACCAGGGCACCTGGGTGGCTCAGTGGGTTAAGCCTCTGCCTTCGGCTCAGGTCATGATCTCAGGGTCCTGGGACTGAGCCCAGCATTGGGCTCCCTGCTCAGTGGGGAGCCTGCTTCCCTTCCTCTCTCTCTGCCTACTGCTGTGCCTACTTGTGATCTCTCTCTCTCTGTCCAATAAATAAATTTTTAAAAAAATCTTTAAAAAAACAACAAGAACCATTTATATTCTCACAATTCTTTCAGTTGACCGGGCAATTTTGTTTCACATGGTGTTAGGGGAGGCTGCATCCGTCTGGGGTGCTCATTCGGGTGGGATGCCCAAGACAGTTTGCTCACGTTGTACACAGGCAGTGCTGGCTGTTGGCTGTGAGCTCAACTGGGGATGCCAGACGGAGCACCTTGGTTCCCCTCCACATATCTTTCCCACGCAGCTTTGGTTGCTCACAGCATGTGTCTGGGTTCCAAGTGGTAGGAAGTGGAAGCTGCTAGTCCTTTGAGATGTGGGCCCAGAAATTTCAGAATGTCACTTCCGCAGCCTTCTATTGCGCAAATCAGTCACAGGACCAACCCAAATTTAACTGGAGGAAAAAAATAAATAAACTTCATTCCTCGATGTGAGGAGCCATAATCAGGGAGAGGAAGGGCATGCAGGACAGAGACTAGCTATCAGTACCCATCATCTATTGCTGTGTAACCAAGTACCCTAAAACAAGCAGCTCAAAACAATGGACATTTATTCTCTCTCATGGTTTCTGAGGGTCAGGGATCTGGGAACGACTGAGCTGAGTGGTTCTGATTTCAGAGTCTCTCACGGTGTTGCAGTCAAGCTGTGGGCTGGTGCTTCAGTTTCTGAAGGAGCCGGAGTATCCCTTCCTAAGCTGATTCAGGGGGCTGTTGGAAGGAGGCTTTCAGTTTTCCACCGCAAGCTTCTCTCCCTGGGGCTGCTCATGATATGGTTTCCCCCAGTAAGAGTGATCTAAGGAAAGATGGAGGGAGGGAGAGGGAAAGGGAGAAGCGGAAAGAAAAGCAGAGAATGACAGAGAGATCAAGCCTAGAACTGAAATCATTTTATAACCTAATCTTGGAAGTGACATACATTACTTCTGCTGTTGGTCATATAGACCCGACCTGGTACAATGTTGGGGGGAGCAGCTGTAAAATGGTGTGGCTTGGGGATTCCTGAGCTTCATTTTAGGGGCTGCCTACCCTAGTACTACATGGCAGTGCTGTGTGCCGGAAGAGCTCGTTAATTGCAGATTTCTTGTTTGAGACTCTGATGTGGACCACACTTTGAGGAATGTTGGTTGGACTGAGGCTTTAATCTTAATGACAGGCTGAGGACCAACTGCAAGCGCACGTTGACCCATCAGTGTGAGCAGACATGGGTTTCTCATTTGCCTCCCACTAGGATTGGATACACACTAACTGTGAAGACTGCAGAACCCTGGGTCATTTGGAGCAGATGCCGCTGACAGGTATAGGAGATTTTTGGTTTGGGGTTCTTCAGTGAGCTCTTTTCTTTTGAACATTTTATTTATTTATTTATTTGAGAGAGAGTGAGAGAGAGCGAGAGAGAGTGAAGGAGCCCAAAAGCATGAGCAGGGAGAGGAGCAGAGGGAGGAGCACCCTCTCTGCTGAGCAGGGAGCCTGACGTGGGCCTCTGTCCCAGGACCTGGGGATCATGACCTGAGCCGAAGGCAGACGCTTAACCGACTGAACCCCCAGGCGCTCCTTCAGTGAACTCTTTGCCTGTTTTTTTATTTTCCTAAGCTATAGATCTCTGCTTTTGATTGGCATACGTGTTGTCAGGGGTAAGAGTTCCTGTCCGTGCTGCTGACTTGCAGATACTTATCACATGCATGTGGACATCGATGATGTCACTACCAGTGGGTTTCATTGTTTCTCCAGGAAGACACTCAATTCCTAACCTTCCAGTTTGGCTAGTATCACTATAGGGAATCCCTCCAAATATATCTGGATTTGTCTCTCCCTCCTTCTCTCCCTTTCTTCTTCCCTCCTTATTTTCCTCTCTCCCTTCTAGTCAACAGAACACCTGTTTAAAAGTCACCTTTTGGGCTGTCTGCTTAGGTCACAATGATTTTTTTTTTCTCTTTGGCCCTGTTTCCATTGTCCTCAATAATTGTGTTTGAATCCTATAGCCCTGACTGACTGAACTTAGTAAACTGGACAGCTGTTGATACCTGACTCAAACTAGGCATTCTCATTCCTTCCCTGGAATTTGGAATTGGGACCAAAGAGGAGACAACAAGCATCCTTTTTGCATGGGTGGACTCCTGCCCTGTAGGGGCAAAAATTGTGGTGGAACTGAGTCCCTCCACCACCATCCTCCCCTTTTGCTGTGTAATCTGATAATAGAATAGTCAGTCTGTAGTGCAGAGCAGATGCAGTGAATTGGTGATGGAAATGGGAGACTTTTGGATTCCAGATGACTTTCCCTTTCTTGTATCTGTCTCTTCTAGGATCTTGGCTTGAATTTTGTGTGCTTTCTGTGTATGCTTATAATTTGTAGCTCTCCACCCTTTTAAATTTAAGCTAGCTCCCACAGATTTGTTACTCCATCTTTAAAAGATTTTATTTTTAAGGGGCACCTGGGTGGCTCAGTGGTTTAAGCCTCTGCCTTCGGCTCAGGTCATGATCTCAGGGTTCTGGGATCAAGCCCCACACTGGGCTCTTTGCTCTGCAGGGAGCCTGCTTCCCTTCCTCTCTCTCTGCCTGCCTCTCTGTCTGATCTCTGTGATCTCTGTCTGCCAAATAAATAAAAGACAGAGCCCCGCATCAGGCTCCCTGCTCAGCGGGGAGTCTGCTCCTTTTTTTTTTTTTTTTTAAAGATTTTATTTTTAAGTAATCTCTACACTAAATATGGGGCTTGAATTCACAACTCTGAGATCAGGAGTCTCATGCTCTACTAACTGAACTAGCCACATGCCGCTCTGTTACTCAATTATTAATACAATCCATTTATATGGGCACTATGGCTATGACTGTAACCTGGTGAGTTCAGATATTAAAGGGGAAGATTCTTGCTTAAGGCCACCTGTAGAATAATAGATGCATGGACATAAGGTGATGGGAGCACTGAGGAGGGACTCTTTTACTCCATCTGAGAGTGCTGGCAAAGATTTCATGGGGCAGGGGAGGTTTGAACTGGGCTTTAAAGGATGGTAGGAGTTCATGAGAAATGACAAGAATATAAGTACAGTGCGGTCAGACTGGTGTGTAAAGGTAGGAGGGAGAGCAACTATTAAATTCAGAGGTGCTATTTGATGCCAGGAAAGTCAAGGGTTTCTTAATGTTATGCTAAAAATAATAAGACATATTTTCAAAAGAGAAATGAAGAGATAATCTAAAGCATAATTTGGAACAACTGGTCTGGAATATCTCCCCATTATGTATTCATTGGCTATGCACTGTAATAGAGCTGGTCCTTATAAGTGCATTTGGAATTCAAATGACTCTCATATATACCTTCTGTAAGGTTTGGCCTGTACTTTAGAGGAAGCTATCGAAAAACATCCATAAGCTTCCATTCTGGTTGTAATATTTCCATGACATGGGAAAGGCATTAAAAAGAAGACTTTCATACATCACATTTGGCCAGGCAGATGTTAATTAGAAACAAAAGCAATTTGTGTTTAATTTAATGGTAGTGGGAGATTCATTATCCTGTTCTCTGGTCAGACACAGTGCAATGAAGGTAGATTTCTATGTTGTTTTTCCTCTCTCTTTTCTATTCTCTTTGTTTTTCACAGTCATGGTTTAATGTATTTCCTGGGGACTCTGACTGTCTTCATTTTCTTTCCTATTTAATTTTTTTTCTATATCATTACTATTATATTTGAAATTTAATTATTTTCTGCTTCTAAGCTTTCATTTGGTTATTTTTGTAACCTATAACTACACATTTCTAATTTTCTCTATGGTGGGCAAAGTCAAATTGTGGGTTATTCAGGATTTGGCCACCTGATAACTAGATCATGTGATCTTGTTTTCTCCTTCTTCTTCCTGTTGCCAATTATAATCTTTTCCTACTCACTAACATATTTATTAATAATTATTGTGGGATGAAGGGGGGAAAATAACTGAAACAGTTAGCACTTGGTGATTTTTGAGCAAATTTGATAAAAGGTTGGTTGGGAAGAATTTGAAAGTCCCAGTGAGGAGCAAGAACTTTGATTATCAGTAGAGCTGGAGTTCTTTTTTGAAGTCTCAGTGAGCTGTAAGAAAACATTTTCTTTTTAAGAAGACTGGCTTAAAGGAGACCTCTAGACTACTTCCTCATGGGATAGCTTGCTTCTTACTTGGGAAAGCAGGACAGAAGCCCCACTCTCTTTATTGAAAGATGGAGATAGGTAGTGTGGCGTTCAGGCCATGGATGTGCGTTCTAGTCCTCACTTTGCCACTCACCAGCTGTGTGCAATATAAATAATAAAAACCTACTGGTGGCTGATGGTGCTATTGTTATATTCCAGGCAGTTTACTTGTATTATTATACTTCATTCTTTCAAAAAAACCTTATGAAATAGGAAAGATTATCTCTATATTATATATAGGGAAACTGAGTCAGAGAGCTCTTATGTAATTTGCCCACAGTTGGTAACTGGCAGGGGTCTAACTCCAGAGCCTTTTTTCTTCACATATTATACTTTCCCCCAACACTCAATTACCTGGTCTCTCTGGGCCTTGGTTTGTTTTTACAAAAGGGAAACGGATTGCTCTGATATCCTCTCCCTATTGGAAAGGATCAAAGGAAAGGGAAGATGTTTTGAAGACTATAAAGTAGCGGAAAAATCCCAACAATTATTAAGGTAGTCAAGCTGAAAGAGAGAAAGAGAGCGGGGAAGGCTCCCTGGAGTGAGAATTAGAGTTTGACCTTCAGTAAAAGGGCTGCCGTCATTGTGCTGACAGCCCAAAGGGGGGACCTGGTCCCTTCTTCCACAGCTGTCAGAATGGCAGGGGCAGGGGACAGATGCTGGGCCTGGGCATCCAGGCGTGAGTGGTACTAGAGTCTCTGGGCAGATTCACTCAGAGCTTGACCTTTTGAATGTAAAACACTTGTCAGGTTGCCAAGGACCAACTAGCAGGTGGTGGATTCAGCCAGGAGAATAATATTCCTGTGACTTTTCCAGGGATGTTGTCTCTCTAACTGGACACTATGACCACAGGGTCTCTTTTGGAAGAGAAATGACTTCCACTGAGCTCAGGGAATACCTGGAAAATGGGATCCCTCTGGCATCTGGTTGGCATGTCTCAAGTTTTAAAACTCATTTCTCCATTTTACCAATGCGATGAATTCTGTAATTTGTATTATAAAAATAATTGTGTATATTTCATTTTCTATCTATAAAATTGTTTGAGTGTTTTCAAATTATACACCCCCACCCCATGTCTGGTGAGTCTCTGTGAATGGGGTTTTGGGGTCGTAGGGGATGCTTGTTCTCTTGAAAATCATTGGTACAAATAGTATTTTTTTTTTTAAAGATTTTATTTATTTGTCAGAGAGAGAGAGAGTACACACCAGCAGGTAGAGAGGCAGGCAGAGAGAGAGGAGGAAGCAGGCTCTCCGCCGAGCAAGGAGCCCGATGCGGGACTCGATCCCAGGACCCCAGGACCATGACCTGAGCCGAAGGCAGCGGCTTAACCAACTGAGCCACCCAGGCGTCCCACAAATAGTATTTTTATAGAAATGTCTCAGTCAACCCCTTTGGATAAGAGATTTGCACAAGAGAGCTCTGTGAAAAGCAGAAACATGGGCTGTTCTATAAACTTGTTGGTGGAAAAGCTTTCCTTTAGGAATCAAACCACAGAGGGCGAGGATGAGAGGATAGTAATTTAAGTCATCTGCTTAGTCACTGACTACTTAGAATATGAATCCAAGTCCTTGTTTAAATGTTTACACTTAGATAGGTTGTAAAACGGCTAGAAATCCTTCCCATCCCAAATCCACTCCTCTTTGCCATGTGATTTTGCTTGTTCTTCCATCAAGAGATAGAATCTTTTTTTGTCTACCTTGTGAATCTGGGCTTGGCTATGTGACCCATTTTGGTCGAAGGAGCATTAAGAAATGTGATGCAAGCAGAAGCTTGAAAAACAAAACAAAACAAAACAAAACACTGGGCTAGGATGTCTTTTGTCCTTACATGAAGCCCAGATCAGCCTGCTAGAAGATAAGAAAACATGGGGAGCAAAGACAGGGTGCCTAGAGGAGACCCCTATGCCATCAGTTCTGCCAACCACCAGGCATATGAGTGAAGCCACCCTGTTTTTGTTTACGTTGCTATAATGAAATACCAGAGACTGGGTAGCTTATAAATAACAGGTATTTCTCAGTCTTTTTTTTTTTTTTTTTAAGATTTTATTTATTTATTTGACACAGAGAGAGATCACAAGTAGGCAGAGAGGCAGGCAGAGAGAGAGGGGAAAGCAGTCTCCCTGCTGAGCAGAGAGCCCAATGTGGGGCTCCATCCCAGGATCCTGAGATCATGACCTGAGCCAAAGGCAGAGGCCCAACCCACTGAGCCACCCAGGGGCCCCGGTATTTCTCAGTCTTAAGGCTGGGAAGTCTAAGATCAAGAAGCCAACAGATTCAATGTCTGATAAGAGACTGGATAACTGACAGCTGTCTTTTTGTTCTGTCCTCACTTGGTGGAATGGGTGAGGGAGCTCTCTGTGGTCTTGTTATGATTTATAATAAATACATATTTAGTATTCCTGTTATTGGCGCAGAGCTCCTAAAATCCTTGCAATTTCCTAAGTAATGTAAGGGATGGTGTCTTTTGTTATTCATAACAAGCCTGTTTCAACCACACCTGAGTTTATGTTAATGAAGTGGTTTTTGGACCACCCTTAAGGATGGGGGGACTACTTGCCATGGGAACCATCCTTATGATTAGAGGGTTCTAACATTTAGTCTGACCCCTGGAGATGGAGTTCCATTACGAAAGGCCAATGATTTGCTCAAGCATGCCTATGTAATGAAGTCTCCATAAAACTCCAAAAGGGCAGGGTTCAGAAAGCTTCCAGGTTGGTGAACCAGAAAATGATGGGAGGGTGGTTTACTGTAAACTTGAGGGGAACCAAGATACTGTGCTCAGATCCTTCCAGACCTCACCTTTATGTCTTTATCTTCTTATCACCTGTATTCTTTATCTGGCTGTTCATCTGCATCCTTAATATCCTTTGTAATAAACCAGTGATATAGTAAATAAACCTCTTTCTCAGATTAAAGAGGAGGTCGTGGGCACCTCAGCTTTATAGCTTGCCAGAAGTGTAGGTAATCACCTGGAATTGAGATTGGCATCTGAGGTATAGTGGGAGGGGGCCAGTCATGTGGGACTGGGCTCTTATTCTGTGGGATTAGATGCTAACTCTACATCAGAATTGAGTTAAATTGTAGGACATCTTGCAAGTATCTTATTTCATTTTCTTTAAGCTGTCTTTTGACAATTTCTTAATTTTTTTTTTGCAGTCAATGCTTTTTATGTTATTTAGAAATTATTCCTTAGCTCAAGGTTAAAATAAAAATCCAGTTAATGCTTTTTAAATTAAAAATACAAGTTTTTTTTTTAAACATTTATGTTTTTAATACATCTGGAGTTGATTTTTGGATATAGAGAGAGACAGTGATCCAATTTCTTTTTCTATATGAACTGTATTTTTTTCACAGCTTTATTGAACAGTTATTCCTTTCCTACTGATGTGATATGCCACTTCTGTCATTGATCAAAACATAATTTTATTTCTGAGCTCTCTTATTCCATCCTACTCCTATCCTATTCTGCCCTACCCTATCCTACCCTATCCCATTCCACTGTATTCTACTCATTCATTTATCTGACCTTGAACAAATATGACTGTTTTAATGATTGTAGCTTCATAATATTTCTTATATTTTGTAGGCAAGTCCTCTGCTCTACTCTTCTATGGATGATACTCGCCATTCTTTGTCTTTTCCTCTTCCATATACATTTTAAAATCAACTGATCAAGGTCCGTATAAAACTCTGTTGAGATATTACATTGAAATTTATAGATAAACCAGGAGAGAATGTATATCTCCACAGTATTGTCTTTTTACCCATGGACAACTTAGATATTTCTTTTATCCAGTTCTTCTTAATATTTTAATAAAGTCTTATAATTTCCTCTGTGGTTCTGACACACCTTTAGATTGTTTTCTTGATGTTCTCTGAATGATGTAAATGGATCTTCAAAATTTTTAATTTCATTGTATTTATTTTTAAAGATTTTATTTTAAAAAGATATTGAGAGAGTGAGCACAAGCAGGAGGGAGAGGGAGAGAGAGAATCGGAAGCAGACTGTTTGCTGAGCTCAGAGCCCCATGTGGGTCTTGATCCCACAATCGTGAGTCAGATGCTTAACCGACTGAGCCACCCAGGTACCCTTTATTTTTAAGTAATCTCTACACCCAACATGGGACTCAAACCTGCAACCCCAAGATCAAGAGTCAAATGCTCTACCAGACTGAGGCCAGCCAGGTGTCCCTATAAATGGATTTAAACAACAACAACAACAACAACAACAATTTCTAATTATTTGTTGCTGAGTAAAGGCTTTGAAGTCCAAGAGGCAGTGCTGAAAGATGTCCACAGCCACAGAGAAAAGATGTACACATCAACTAGCTTCTAGTAGCAGCTCAGAAAGCAGCTCAAATGAGCCACTAAGAGAGAAGCTTGACCACTATCTCATCAAGTTCCCCCTGGCCACAAAGTCAGTCATGATAAAGATAGAAGACAGCAACACACTTATGTTCCTTGTGGATGTCAAGGCCAATGAGCACCAGATCAGCGTGGCTGTGAAGCAGTACTGTGACATTGACCTGGCCGAGGTCAACACCTTTATCAGGCTTGATGGAGAGAAAAGGCATAGTTTGACTGACTCCTGACTATGAGCTTTGTATATTGCCAAAAAAATTAAGATCATCTAAACAGGCCAGCTAGCTAATTGTAAATATAAAAACTTTTCCCCGTAAGAAAATGGAGATTGGCATCTGAGGTGTAGGGCACTCATGTGGGACTGAGCCCTTGTTCTGTGTGATTGGATAATAACTATACATCAGAATTGTTAGCCAACCTACTTGCTAAACTTTATTTCTAATAATTTATCTAGATATATACTTTTGGGTTTTGTTTTTATTATTTATTTATTTATTTATTTATTTATTTATTTTGGGGTTTTGTTTTTAAAAATACAGTATGCAGGGGCACCTGGGTGGCTCAGTGGGTTAAGCCTCTGCCTTCGGCTCAGGTCATGATCTCAGGGTCCTGAGATCAAGCCCCGTATCAGGCTCTCTGCTCAGTAGGAAGCCTGCTTCCTCCTCTCTCTCTCTGCCTGCCTCTCTGCCTAGTTGTGATCTCTCTCTGTCAAGTAAATAAATCTTAAAAAAAAAAAAAAATACAGCATGCATGGTGGGGTTATGGACATTGGGGACGGTATGTGCTATGGTGAGTGCTGTGAAGTGTGTAAACATGGAGATTCACAGACCCGTACCCCTGGGGCTAATGATACATTATATGTTAATTAAAAATATATAGTATGCAACAAATTATAGATTTATAGTCTTCTGATTCTTAGAACTCGTTTGTTTATATCATCCTGGCTCAGACCTTCACAATGTGAATAGAAGAGGTGTTAATGGGAACTATCCCTGTTAGGTCCATGATCAAAGGAGCGAGACTGATACAAAGCGAAGGTCAAGCAAAGCTTTATTTCATGCCAAGCATCGAGAATCAAACTGACTGGTCGGGGCGCCTCTTACAGAGAGGGCGACCCCTCCCTGACTTACAGACTAACTTTTGAAGGGTAAGGCCATGTGGTTGAGCCTGGCCACACGCAGGTGGCCACTGAGATTGTAACACACAGAGAAAGCTGCACAGTCATGCTAGGTCACACACGGGTGGCCAGTTGAATCACAGTTGACCCTATAGTAGATATTTGAACCAGCCTATCACCTTGGACAGAATTGGTGCCCAAAAGGCGCCCAAAAGGCGGGGCCCACACTCCTTGGTAGCTGGGGAGACAGTATGCGTGCTCCCCTGATTGGATGTCTCCACCTGGCCTGACCCACCCTTGTATTTGGGCTGTGTTACCTGGGACTGGTCGACCATATTTTAGTAGTTTCCTGGACTTGCTTTTAAGTAAGTCCCCGGTGGCAGGGGTGGGATGTTTAAGTTTTACTGCATAAACCACACAATGGCTGTTCAAACGACTGAGATGGAGCCGCTCTGGCTAAATAGGCCCTTACAATCCCATTATTTAAAGAGCATGACTCTAGCATTTTCCCAATTAGAATGACTGTTCTATTTTATAGATCCTTCTGTATCTTTTTGGTACACCCTCATCATTCTTTGAGCTCCTCCTTACTTTCTGGAGCAAAAAGATGTTGCAGGTTTATCTCGTATTTTCTCTACCCAACCCTGGAATTAGCCATTTCTTCAAAGAGCCTGGTTTACTTAAGTGGAGGGTGATATACAGGAACCAAGATTTAGGCGGTACTCACTATTACTGGTATATTATGCTTCCAGTCTTAGTGGACAGAATAGGCACATACACCTATCTATCTATATATTAAAACTGTTGAGGACACACTAATAGCTCCAATTCCAATCCCAAACCATAGGGCATATTCTTTTTTTTTTTTTTTTTTTTTTTAAAGATTTTATTTATTTGACAGAGAGAGATCGCAAGTGGGTGGAGAGGCAAGCAGAGAGAGAGAGAGAGAGAGAGGAGGAAGCAGGCTCCCTGCAAGAGCAGAGAGCCGGATGTGGGACTCGATCCCAGGACCCTGAGATCATGACCTGAGCTGAAGGCAGAGGCTTAACCACTGAGCCACCCAGGTGCCCCATAGGGCATATTCTTAATTTCACCTTTTCCGTATTTGTGACCCTCTTTTTGCAGTGAGAACCCTGATTTCCATTATCCGTGCTGTATTTGCTCTATTCGAACCCTGTATGTAGTAGAACTTTTGCTGTGTAGGCCAAAAACACGAGCCCTTGGGGAGGAGCAGGGGAAGGAGGAAGAGTGTTGTTTTCGTCTTTATTTTATAGAACCACTTCCTCTCTCTCACAAACCCTGGGGAAAAGCCACAAAAGGATAGGGGAGGGGAGAAGTGCCCCAGGGGAAACAAACTAGTCCAGTCTCTGCCTTTGAGGTGGGGCTGCGTGAAGGCTAGCAAATGGAGCCAGTGGGCCCCTACCCGGTAGTTTTTGAAACTTTTTTTTTTTTTTTAAGATTTTTTAATTTATTTATTTGACAGACAAGATCACAAGTAGGCAGAGAGGCAGGCAGAGAGAGAGGGAAGGAAGCAGGCTCCCGGCTGAGCAGAGAGCCCAATGTGGGGCTAGATCCCAGGACCCTGAGATCATGACCCAAGCCGAAGGCAGAGGCTTCAACCCACTGAGCCACCCAGGCGCCCCTGAAACTATTTTTAAAGAGCAGTTTTAGGTTCACAGAAAAATTGAGAAGAAGGTACAGAGATTTCCCATAAACCCTCTCCTCCTACACACGCACGGCCTTCTCCACTATTGACATCCCCCACCAGGGTGGTACATTTGTTATAGCTGATGACCCTAGGTTGACATATCATCACCCCTCAAGGTCCTTAGTTGACATTAGGATTCACTCTGGGTGTTGCACATTCTGGGAGTCTGGGCGAATGTATCCATTGTTACAGTATCATATCATTTCACTGCCCTCCAAATCTGGCAGCCTTTTAAAGCTTAGCTTGTGTTGGTTATTTTGTTTTTGAGGGTCATGGAGGTGCTGGATATGCATTTAAATGAGCCCTGTTGAGAGACCACTGTGGGGAGTTTTTCACACCTCCGCCTTCCACTGCGGGAAGCCTTCTTGGCCCTGGGGTGCCCCGCTTGCCCAGCAGCGCTGTTTCTGGTTCGCCTTGTCCTGGCAGCTCTTCCTGTCAAGCACCTTGCTGAATTCTTACATCATCTTGGGGGCTCCATGGAGCTTGCAATGGTCATAGTCCACATAAAGTGTGGTGAGTGTGGCTTGGTCTCTCCAGGGTTTTCTTCACTTGGTTTTTGCTTAAAAGCAAAATTCAGGTTTCATCCCAGCAAATCTGAAACAAAGATGTCTCCCCATGCACTTGAAGGAGAATCTACTGAAGGAGCGCCCTGTGGCCCAGTGCTGGCTGTGGCTGTTGTAAGAGGGAGAGGCTGGGGGCACACTGGGGCAAAAGGTGCTAGTCCCATACCTGGTGTGCTGCTCAGTGTGTATGGAGTTTAGTTTGGATACACCCTGGGGGAAAATGGCGTTATCTGAGGTTCTAGCACTGCTGTTGATACTGAGGGATGAAGTGGAGGTCACAGGGACACACTGGAGAGCTGTGCTGGGCTGTAGCACTTTGCAGTTACCCTCCATGGTGGGCAGGCCCAGAGACCTGGTTGGGCTACATCCAGGCTGTCTTGGATGCTTGGCATTGGCAGGAAAAGACCAGGGAGACTGCAGGGAAAGCAGAAGCCCTGGAGGCCATGGAGGCCCTGAGACCCTGACATGATTAGGCTGTCTTCCTTTCTGCATGGAGGCCTGGCCAAAGGTGGCTTTTTCCCAAAGTAGGGAATTCCTGCTGTCATTTGGGCTGGTAGAGAGATTACTGTTGCAGAGGGGTAAGGGCTGGTCTTCCTCTCTGGGCAGGATAGGGGGCTGATAGACATGATAGCTTTGCTGCTTGCTTTTTGCCTTGTTTCATGATCCTCTAAAGATCTCCCTGGCTCCTCTGAGTACTCTTAGCAATTGTTATGGACTGAATTATCTGCCTACTGCTCCCCACCCCCCAACACCAAAGTCATATAATGAAGCTCTAACCCCCAATGTTGACTATATCTGGACATAGCACCTTGAAAGAGATGATAAAAGTTAAATAAGATTATAAGGGTAGGGCCCTGATTTAATATGAGTGGTATCCTTATAGGAAGAAGAGACACCAGGGATACACAGGCACAGAGGAAAAGGCTATGTGAGAACAGCAAGGAAGCCAGGAAGAGAGACCTTATTAGAAACCAGACATTACAGCACATTGATCTTGAACTTGGAGCCTCCGGAACTGTGAGAAAATAAATTTCTGTTGTTAAAGGCACCCACTCTGTGGCATTTTGTTGTGGTCTTTGTAGCTGACTAATACAGCAATTGTAGGTAAGAATGACAGGTTCATTGAAACTCAGTGCTTGGGGTTGGCAGAGACCCAGTGCTATACCTTGTAGGATGGGGAGGGAGTGCTGCTGGTGGTTAGATCTGCCGAAGGCTGAGGCTTCAGGGTGAGACTGCAGACCTGCAGCTTGGATCTCTGGTGTTCCAAAGGCAGATAGCTGGCTACCACCTCCGTGTATCTCTGGCTCATCAGTGAGTCCTAGAAATCCTCCCATGACTAAACCATGGATGCAATCAACTCAGTTTGTGCGGTCCTTGTACTTAAGAGACTGGGTCTATGTAGGGCTTAGCTCTTCATCTTTATGACACAGATTCATCCATGGATCTTTCATAATTTCCTCTAAATTACCTCTCTTGCTGGGACATTGAGAATGAGAAATTCCTTGAGCATATTTTCACATTCCATGCTCAAGTCAAAGAGAATATGGTATATTCTCCTCACTTTTCCCTCCTGTAGCTCCATGAAGTTCTGTGCATCAAAGGTAGAGATCCACTGACCCGTGGATAAAGAATGATTCCCAGGCTCCATCAGCTAGGATGGGTGTCTTACACTTCGGGCCTTGGCAGAGTTCCAAGGTAGCATAAATGGGGACTGCTCCAGAGGGTGTCTAACTTGTTGCCAGTGGTGGATTCGTTGCTGAAGCCAAAGTCTGCAGTCTTGATGTTCATGCCAGCATCCAAGAGCTGGTTTTCTGTCTTTAAATTCTATGGACAATAAACTTGTGATACATATAGCAAACACTATTTACTATACTATACTATACTATATTTACCATACTATACTATACTTTACCATACTATACCATACCATACCATACCATACCATACCATACCATACCATACTATACTTTACCATACTATACTATACTTTACTATACCATACCATACTATACTTTACCATACTATACTATACTATACTTTACTATACCATACCATACCATACCATACCATACCAGACTTGGTGTGGGGCTGTATACTTATGTACTGTATAGCAAACCCTTTACCATATACTTGTGTACTGTATAGCAAACTATTTACTATACTATACTTTACCATACTATACTATACTATTTTATACTTTACCATACTATAGTATCACCATAGTATATACTTGTGTACTGTATAGCAAACACTATTTGGTAGAATTTGGCTTGGATTGCTTTTTCTTGCATGCTTTCTTTATTTTTTTAAATTTTATTCATTTATTTGGCAGAGAGATAGAGAGTACAAGTAGGCAGAGCAGCAGGCAGAGGGAGAGGGAGAAGCAGGCTCTCTGCGAGCAGGAAGCCTGATGTGGGACTCAATCCCAGGACCCTGGGATCATGACCTGAGCTGAAGGCAGCCACTTAAGTGACTGAGCCCCCCAGGTGCCCCTTCTTTGCATACTTTCATGAGCCACTAGGTACTCATCTCCACGAGTACTCCATGACATGGAGTTACTCCATGACAAGGCAGCTTGTCCTTAGTCTCCATCACTTCACATAATCTCACTATGTGCAGATGATTCAAAGCCTTCCTGATTTTTATTTTTTGGGATAGTCTCTGGAGGAATTCTGTTGAGTCTTGTTAGTGATCTTTATGGCTACCTCTTCTTAGTCAGGGTGTGTCAGACCAAATTCACCATGGCAATGGTATCCTTGCTAATGGTCTCGAAGATCTGGTTGTTGCCAACATGGTCTTCTCAGCAGAGATGACCGAGAAGCCCTGCACCATGCTGGATTAATTGCTGGGCTTGAAAGCAGGGTGTCTCAGGGTCAGCTTAAGCTTGTGATAAGCTGGTGAGAAGCTTGGTCTGGGTCATCTCAAAAGAAAATCACTTCCAGAGACCACCTGATGAACTGATCTTTATAATGGAATCAAAACATAATGGCAGACTGAAAATGAACAAAACCAAACATTAACACACTGAGAAAAAGAAGAAATGAGACAAAAAAATAAATTTTAAAAATAAAGAAGAAAACCAGTAAGAAGAAAAAAAGGAAAAATAAAGAGAAAAATAAAAATATGTGAGAATAAATAAAGAAGATAGAAAAGTGAGAAAAAATAAAAAAGATAGTAACAAATGAAATATACAGAAAGTCCACAATGTCAAGGAGAAAACAAGCTAACATCAGTCAAATGTCCTTCAGGTCACTGAAAAGCAGCTTCCTGCGCTGGAAGCCTTAGGCACAACCAGGGGCTTTTATAGGTGCTTGGAATTCCATAATACTGGCTCCTCATGAGGTCACAGCAAGAAAGGGACCTGTTATGGCTGGTGATCAACCACAGTGTTTTTCTCATTTTTTGTGGTCTCAAGAATCTGTTTGTCTTAAAAAAAAATTACCGAGAACCCCAAACAGCTTTTTATTTATGTAGATTATAGTTATTGATATTTACTTTATTAGGATTGAAAACCCATATGATGCTTCAGTGGCTTTTTCATTTCTAGTTTGAAAAGCTGTAATAACCTTTTCTGTTTTAGAGTATTTTTAAATGTCCAAATAGGTGGGAATTTTTAATTTATCTTTTTATTAACTTTTTTCATTCTTTTTGTATTTCAGTATGTACCTGTAAAATAAAATGACTAAAAACAGTGTTTCATCTATTCAGTCCCAATATTTTAAATTCTCATATATTTCAAAATCTTTTGTTTCTCAGGTTGTGTGCTTGAATCAGGATCCAAAAAAAGGTCCACGTATTGTGATTGGTTGATATATGTCTCTTAAGCCTCTTTTAATTAGTTTTTGCTCCATCTCCTTTTTTCTCTCATAATTTATTTTGGAGGAATTCAGGTTTCTGGTGTCCTGTTTGGATTTACGGATTGTGGGGGTGCCTGGGTGGCTCAGTGGGTTAAGCTGCTGCCTTCGGCTCAGGTCATGATCTCAGGGTCCTGGAATTGAGCCCCGCATCGGGCTCTCAGCTCAGCAGGGAGCCTGCTTCCTCCCCTCTCTCTGCCTGCCTCTCTGCCTGCTTGTGATCTCTCTCTGTCAAATAAATGGATTTACGGATTGTGTTTCTGTGGTGTAAATTAAGAATTCTATATTTCTTGGAAATCGATAGCTCAGTCTTGAGGTATAATCAGATTTTATGTGATCTCTTTGGTGAGATGCCTTCATGGGCGCTGTGTTCTTTTATCAGGAGGCACATGGTGTCTGACGGTCTCTGTCATGTTAGCTGGCTTCCATTCTTACTGCTCAGATCCATTAAGTCATGACAAGTAGCAAAATACCATATCATCCTTTCAATTATTAGCTGGCATGCTTCTACAAAGAGAAACGTCTCCTCATCTGTTTTTACAAATTTCTAACCCAATTACCTTGTGGTCAAGATGATGGTCTTTGATTCCTGCTCTTGAAATTTTCTGGAGGCTTTTTAAATGGTCTAATACACATACTTGTTTCTCCTGAGTTGTTTTTCATGTAGGGCTTCTGGGTGAAATTTCACTTCAACAAATGTTTCTGTGACAAAAATGTATGTTAGAAGGTTCTGAGCTAAGCCAAAGGAATAAATGGCTAAGTTAGGAATTTGGGCATCTGAAACATCTTGGATATTTGAGATGCTGAGAATATTTGAGATCTTGTTAGGGGTGAAAAGCTATAAAGGCCACCACCACAGCCTTTAGCAGTGTGCCCAATATGCAGTGCATGTTCAATGTATTTTACCATCGTTACTAGTATATAATCTAGTCATCTCATTTTATATGTGGGAAACTGGGACTCATTCCTTTGTTCATTCATCAAATGTTTCCGGTGCCCGTATGGTCTGAGGAGGCACTATTCTAGTGTGTACTGGGTGAAATTCAGAATAAAGTCCCTGAGTTTTGTTGTTTTGTTGTGGGGGAACTAATCAACAAATTAATAGTAAGTTGAGAGGGTGATAAATGATATGAAGGGAATAAACAAGGGGATGTGTTAGTGCTACTGGATGGGGCACTACTTTAGATGGGGTGCTAACATTTCATAAGAGACTCCTGGACAGGAAGAAGCACCATCATGGAAGATCTAGGAAAAGGACTTTCCAAGCCGAGCGTTCCACAAGTTCAAAGGCTTTTCAGTGGAAACTGGCTTGGCGTGATCAAGTTGCAGAAAGGCCATTGGCGTGGTGTGACGGGAGGGTGGTGGAAGGTGCGAGGCAGGTGGGGGCAGGGAAGAGAATCCAGCTTTTCTGGAAATTAGCTGGTAATTTTGTATCTCCTTTGCATGATTCCGAGCCCTGGTATCTGTGTTTCTTCAGCAGAGCATGCACAGTTACAAAATAGTGTTTTAAAAAAATCACTTCCTTAACCCTGTCTGCCCCTGCTTCAAAGTCTAGACCTGTACCTTAGGAGGGCAGTTCTGAAGGAAACATGGTTGCTTTGCCACAATCTGGGTTTTTTTTCTGGCGGCTGCAGCCTGTGTGTGCCCACGGACCTCTAGCGTGAGTTGCTGATTTCAGCAGGGTTGAAGAATCAGCCCCAGGACGATTCCTGCTTTACGCTCTGCCCCGACCTCTGGTGGACTCGGCCTGTTAAGACATAGATCAGGCTAGAAACGGGAAGCCTTTGCCTCCTATCCCCATCTACCGGGATTTGGCTTGGAGTGTGCATTGTGTTGTATTATGAAGGCCTCCAGGACTTGCAGAGAGGCACAATTTCAGAAACTGCCAGGGGTGGCTGGATGGCTTTCGACCATCCAGTATGTCTTACTTTGGTATAAGAACGATTCTTTAAAGTTTGGATGGTCTCAGTCCTGATTGTACCTGAATCACGATGGGTGGGTGTGGAATCCAGCTAGACCGATGGAAGCACTCCATTCCTTTGTCCTCAGGGACTGGCTCAGAAAGAGCACATGGCCCAAACTGGGCAAATCAAGCCTTCTCTAGGAGCTGGTACAGGAGCCTCAGGAAAGAGAGGGCTCCTTCTTCTGGATCTAGAAGTTTATGGGTCCTGTATATAGGGGTTGCCCGCAGCCATGCCCTTGGCCACAAGGGAGAGAGGCTGCCTAAGAATTAAATCAACATAGAGGAGGAAGGTGGGGTCTGGAAATTCAAAGGGACTTATCATTTCAGCTCCTGCTTCTTGTGCCTGGAGTGAGCCGATAAATTCCTTTTTATTCTTCAGCTAGTTTCAGTTAGGTTTCTGCCACTTGCAACTGGAAATCTTCTCATTAATACAATGAGGACTAGGTCTTGTTATAGTCAAAATAGTAGTAGATAATCAAAGGTAAGTTTGAAGTAAATACGATGTAGCACTTTATGATTCTCACCACGTTTTAATTATATCCCATATAGTCATCCGTGTGACTGTTATAAAATTTTGGTCTCTCTGTGAGCAGGATTATGTTTCTGTTGCTTATCACTCTAGCTCACTGGTTGATGGTAAGTTGTCAATAAATATTTGTGCAATGAGTAAATAGCTGTGCGGCAATCTTTACTGGTGTGAGAATCTGCCATTATCTAATACTATTGTGGTTATCTGGAGGAATGCCCCATTCTTCAGCAAGTTATGCTAAAGTGAAGTGTTTTGGAGCAAAGTGGGTTGGTGCCTGCACCTTAACTGGCTCAGCAAAAAAATAAGTACATGAATAAATAAGTAAATAAATGAAAAAAAAAAGTATATCTGTGTTAGAGAAGAGAAAGCAAACATGGCAAAATGCTAATCATTACTGAAATTAAGTGGTGGCTACAGAGGTGTTCATATTATTCTTTCAACTTTTATATGCTTAAAAATGATCAAAATTTAAGTTTGGAAAAGAAAAAAGATTACCGTTATTTGGATGGGCACTTGTGTTTGCCCTGCTTTAAGAAACTTCCAGTCTCACAAATGTAGTGATCTGATGGGGCATCTGCACCCCAGTGTTTATAGCAGCAGAGTCCTCAATAGCTAAGCTGTGGAAAGTGCCCAGATGTCCATGAACAGATGAATGCATCAAGAAGACATGGTATATATACATGTTGGAATATTACTCAGCCATGAAAAATTTAAATCTGCCATATGCAATGACTTCGATAGAACTAGAGGTTATTATGCCAAGTGAAATAAGTCAATTAGAGAAAGATAATTATATATTTTACTCCTATGTGGAATTTAAGAAATAAAACAGAAGAGCATAAGGGAAGGGAAGGAAAAATAAAACAAGATGAAATCAGAGAAGGGAGAAAAACCATAAGAGACTCTTTTTTTTTTTTTTTTTTTAAAGATTTTATTTATTTATTTGACAGTGAGAGATCACAAGTAGAGAGGCAGGCAAAGAGAGAGGGGGAAGCAGGCTCCCTGCTGAGCAGAGAGAACCCGATGCGGGGCTCGATCCCAGGACCCTGAGACCATGACCTGAGCCGAAGGCAGAGGCTTTAACCCACTGAGCCACCCAGGTGCCCCCATAAGAGACTCTTAATCATAGGAAACAAACCAAGGGTTGCTGGAGGGATGAGGGGTCAGCGGTGGGGGGGATGAGGTAACTGGGTGATGGGCATTAAGGAAGATACGTGATGTAATGAGCACTGGATGTTATATGCAACTGATGAATCCCTGATGAATCACCTCTGAAACTAATAATACAATATATGTTAATTAATTGAATTTGAATAAACAAAATTACAAAAAAGGATCTTCCAATTTTCAAATTCTAGGACAAATACACCAGAGAAAGACTATTTGCATTACGAAATAATTTTTCATTTTCCAGGAAAAACAACAACAACAACCCCCAAGCCGTCAAATAATAATAATTAAAATGGTCCAGTGAAGGCACAGAGTTCAGCTACAGGGAAACTTCTCCTTCTCTTCCTTCCTTTTTCCCTCCCAACCTTCTCTTTCCTATCTTTTTCTTCTTGTTGTTGTTGTTTGTTTTTGTTGTCGTAAAACAGAAAAGATTTTTTTTTTTTTCCTTTGGATGCTAAAGTCACTGTAAGAGAAGAGTTCAGGCACTAAAGAAAGGTATAAAGGAGATAGTAACCCATCACAGGACTAAGGTATTATGATTCCTCTATTGCATGACCTCATATTTAGCCACATATATTAATTTTATTTATGAAGCAGGAAAAGATAGATTTCCAGCATTATTTTTCATGGTGGTAGCAGCATCATACCATCATCACCATCATTATCATCACCACCATTATTGGACGCTTGGTAGGTCAGACACTGTGCCAAGTGCTTTACCTGCTCTAATTTTCACAACAGCTCCGTGAATGAGAGGAAAGCATGGCTGTGAGTGGAGCTTTAATCATGCACCGTTATTTTTATCCAGTTCTCGAGCTTTGTGTGTTTTAGTTATTTCTCAGTCTTAACATTTATAAACAATGCTGCCAGGAATATCTCAGGATAAACATTTTTATGCGTCCTCAAAAATCTCAGCCCTTAAGACCCCAGAGCTGTATTTCTTCCTGAAATATTAACGAGGCAGATATTCTTACTGAATAAATAGGAAAATATACTCAGCAGTGAGTCTTCCTGTAAAGTTGTGTCGCCAAGAGTTGGAAGGGAGTCTTCTGATTGATCTCTTCTGGGCAAGAATCTTCTCTCATAATGACTTAGTAACAGAAGTGATTACCATAGTAATAACACCCCTGAACCTCTTGCAGTGTGCCATGCACTGGGCCATGGCTTTTCCTTTGTGATTTTCTTAATCTTTAAAATAACCCTATGAGGTAGGGGTTCCCCCACTATGTTCAGAGGAGAACACACATCCTGTGGCATCCCTGATGCATGGACACAGCTTTTGCTTACACCTGTTTATGAAGGGGGAGCTCTGTTTTGCAAAGCACACGGGACCACTTGTGGATGGCCCTAATTGCTTACTTCCTGTTTTAAGTAAGGATTCACTTAAAATCACTGCAGCATTCATCACAGAATTCACTAAATCTCTTTTCCCACAATAGAGCTTGCATTTAAAAATAACAGCGAGTGCAGTTGTCACTGTAGAGCACTTGCAAGGTCTAATATTTGTTCTTAGAGCAGTTCTCACAAGTATTACCACATTTACGCACCACGACCTTGTGTGTGAGGGGGTGTATTACTTTCTCCGTATTATACATGAGATGGTTGAGCCCTGCAGCTGCTGAGTACCAAGGCCAAGACAGTCCCCTCTCACCTGCCTGTATTCATCTGTGGCTTTAGAACCTGACCTCCCTAGCAAGGTGCCCGAGGGCAGAAGAGTGAAGCTGGTCAGTGGGGTCACCATTGAAAATGTCAATTTAGAAAGACAGAAGGCAGCTGACCAAGCTCCTTTCCAAAACTTCGCAGGTTTCAGAGTTTCATGCAGTATGTATGTGGGTTGGAACAAGGAACATTTAGAGAAAGTCTAGGAAACTTTAATGACCCTGTCAACAGACATATCTAGTCACATCTATTGATGTATAGGGGCTACTGTTAAAGCCTACTGGTAGGCATTTTGTCATGAGCAAATTTACTTTAGGATCTATTTTACATACTCTTCTGTTTGTATGTTGAATTCTGTGTCCCTCATAGCTGTTGAAATCCTAAGTCCCAGTCCCAATGAGTGTGACCTTGCTTGGAAATAGGATCTAAGTAAGATGTCACCAAGTAAAACTGAAGGATTAGGGTGGGCACTAATCCAGTGTGACTGGGGTTCTTATAAGAAAAGGAAAGTGCCATATGAAGACCCAGACACACAAGAAGGGTGCCATATGGCAACAGAGGCAGAGACTTGAGTGGAGCAGTTGCAGGACAAGGGACATCAAGGATTGAAGCCATGACCAGAAGCTAGGAAGACAAACAAGGATTCTATCCGGAATCTCGGAGAGCATGGTCCTGCTGACACCTTGATTTCAGACATTGAGCTTCCACACTGTGGAGAAGTAAATGTCTTTTGTTTCAAGCTCTCTGATTTGTGGTACCTTGTTATGGAAGCCCTGAGAATCTAATACAAGCTCCCGTTCATGGGTAGGGGTTTACAAATTATCTGAAAGATTGGAATCCCAGTTGCATAGTAGATTTCCTTTTTTGTTCATTCCCTCTGAGGTTTTCAAACATCAGTGTGTATAAACAAAATACATAAATGTATTCTATCCTTGCTTTAGAGTATTTTTGTGGATAATTCTGACTGTCTGGAATTTTCTTGTTTGATCATTTAGAGTGTAACCCCTAATCTTCTTTGTATTGTGTTTCTCTTTGCTTTTTCTCCCCTGGACAAAATTCTTCCCATTTTTCTTGGAATATTTTCGTAGACCTCTCTTTTGTAGCTTTCGAAGTCCAAGCTAATCTGTTCTCTTTTGAATATATTGCATTGGATGAGTGTCCCTCTTCAAATGTGGTACTCAGTATAGGGATAGCAATGGGACAGTTACCATCCTTTCCTTGGACATGGGCACTACTTCTACTATTGAAATCTAACTTTTTTTTTTTTTTTTTACTTTTTTTTTCTTTTTAAGCAGCCTCACATCAGTTATTTAATTGAAACCCTATGTCTTTTTTTTTTTTTTTTAAAGTATAGGTTTTAAAACAGATTTACCAGGTAAATCTATGCCTTTTTAAAAACACCAAAATATAGGTGTTTTCTTCTTTTTTAAGGTTTTATTTATTTGTTTGACAGACAGAGATCCCAAGTAGGCAGAGAGGCAGACGGGGCAGGTGGAGGGGGAAGCAGGTTCCCTGCTGAGCAGAGAGCCCGACGCGGGGCTCGATCCCAGGACCCTGAGATCATGACCTGAGTTGAAGGCAGAGGCTTAACCCACTGAGCCATCCAGGTGCCCCCAAAATATAGGTGTTTTAAGACACCGAGATATACAGGGTCACATTGCTCCTGTTAAATTTTATTTTGTGCACATAATAGAAAAATAAGTCCTGGAGACCTAATACACAGAACAGTGATTATAGACAACAAAACTTTGTTATAAAATTAAACTTAATTTTTCCCAGCACTAGAGGAAGTGGAAATCATGTGATATGATAGAGGTGTTAGCTAATGTTATAGTGACAATCAAAGCAAAATAAATGTATCAAATCAATACCTTATACACTTGAAGCCAACAAAATGTTGTATGTCAAATATTTCTCAATAAAGAAAATCTATAAAATTTTTCAGTTCTGTTTTCTCTCAACCTCTCTCTGTTTCTCTTCTAGCTTGTTGAAATAGTCTTGGTCTGGTGAGAGTAACCTCCCTGTTTTGGGTGTCATCTCCAGCTTTAATAAGTAAATTTTCCTTTTAAAAATATTAACTTTTCTTGACTTTCTTATTGTAGGTTTGTGCCATGTTTTGGCGTTTGGATTTGGCTGGGTTTCCCTCTTCTATTTGCGTTGCTCTTGTGGAAGTTTTGTGTGTTAAATACATTGCTTTCTTTAGATACTGGCTTCTCTTTCTATCTCTTGGGGAGAATGTGAATTTTTTATGTCAGAATGTTATTAAGACTGACTTAATGCTTTTAGATTGTAATAATCTTTTAAGAATAACAATGTGATAAAACTATTATATTTTGTTGAGAGGCTGAAAGTAGCTTATTATAGTAAGATAATAAAACTCACTAATAATTAGTGGGTTTCTTTTTATATACTATGCATGCTCATTTAAGAAACATACTTTATTGAGGTGAAAGTCACAGATCATAAAATTAACCATTTTAAAATGAACAGTTCAGTGGTATTAAGTATATTCATAAGGTTGTACAACCACTACTCTATTTCTAAAACATTTTCACCACCCAAGATAAAACCCTTTACCCATTAAGTGTATTCTTCCATACTCCCCTCCCCTCAGCTCCTGGCAACCACCATTCTGAATTCTATGTGTCTATGGGTTTTATTTATTTTGGATATTTCTTATAAATTAAATATGTGACTTTTTGTGTCTATATGTGATTTTTTGTGTCTGGCTTTTTCCGGTGAGGATGATTTAGAGGTTCACCCATGTTGTAGCATGTATCAGTACTCTATTCCTTTTTATGAATGAATAATATTCTGTTGTGTTTGTTTCCATTCATCTGTTGATGATGACTTGTGAGGCTTTCTTCTTTGGGCTATTGTGAATAGTGTGGCTATGGACACACATCTTTATGTACGTGTTTTAGCAGTATCTTATAAACTGTGCACTTTAAGAATTTGAAAAATGTGATCACTATTGTTTTAGGAAACCTTTATTTGGGTAGCTGTAGTCCATATATGGAATGTTGTCTCCACCGAAGTTTCTTGCATTTTGTAGGGCTTTCCCTCCCCTGGATTATGTTCCCATTTCTGGGACATTTTTCTGGATAAAGGAGTAATCACCATCGTTGCCATCCTCCTGAAATTGGAGATAGTAGTTATCATTTGAAAGTCCATTATATGATTAATACTGCTATTATCCCCACTTTACAGACGGAGAGCCTAAAGTTTATGAAATTTAAGCACTTTCTCCAAGTAATACACTAGTAATAGAGCAGGGGTCCAGATAAAACTCAGATCTTTATGATTCTAAAACACTAGGTTGTGATGATTATGTGCCTGAGTTTCCTGTCTTTCATGAAGATGACTTAAAAAAAGTCACAGTGGGTACATACTGACCATCAGTGATAATAAACCATTCATCAGTAAATCCTGAAATCAATTTAGTGGGGCAGAGACCTCATTAAAAACTGAAATGGAAGGGTGCCTGGGTGGCTCAGTGGGTTAAGCCTCTGCCTTTGGCTCAGGTCATGATCCCAGGTTCCTGGGATCGAGCCCAGCATCAGGATCTCTGCTCAGCGGGGAGCCTGCTACCCCCTCTCTCTGCCTGCCTCTCTGACTACTTGTGATCTTGCTAAATAACTCTGTCAAATAAATAAATAAATAAAGTCTTTAAAAAAAAACTGAAATGGAATGGAATAGGATGGAAAATACCATGTAGTAAGTGTATTACTCTATGAAACTTTCATTTCAGTTACATGTGTATGGCATGTCTGCACTGGGTCATGATGTAAAATGTATTTCTTATTGTGGGTTCCAGTCAAAAATGTTTGAGAAACGCTGCGCTAAGCTACTCATACATTCATTTCTGCCCCTCCTTATGTTTGAATTTTTATGTGTCTAAATGGTTCTTGTTAGTTTTTGCATTCTTTTTTTTTTAGATTTTATTTATTTATTTGACAGAGAGAGACACACAGTAAGAGAGGGAACATAAGCAGGAAGAGTTGGAGAGGGAGAAGCAGGCTCCCCATCAAGCAGGGAGCCCGATGTGGGGCTCTATCCCAGGACCCTGTGATCATGACCTGAACCAAAGGTAGACGCTTAACAACAGAGCCATCCAGGTGCCCCTAGTTTCTGCATTCTTTTTTTTTTTTTTTAAGATTTTATTTATTTATTTGTCAGAGAGAGAGAGAGGGAGAGAGAGCGAGCACAGGCAGACAGAATGGCAGGCAGAGGCAGAGGGAGAAGCAGGCTCCCCGACAAGCAAGGAGCCCGATGCGGGACTTGATCCCAGGACGCCGGGATCATGACCTCAGCCGAAGGCAGCTGCTTAACCAACTGAGCCACCCAGGCATCCCTAGTTTCTGCATTCTTAAATATGGAGAATTTCCACTCATCCTCCAAGTTCACAAATCACAAATCCCTGAAGTACAACTTTTTTTTTTTTTTTTTTTTTTTTTTGCTCCCTCACAACCATCTCTGACTTACCCTCCATACCTTTTATAAGATTTGGTTGGTGAGTTCTGCGTTCAGTGCTGCATGCCTTTGAAGTTCTCTTCACAATCCTGCAAGTACAGAGTTCCCTTTGATTATTGAATGATAAAAAATGTGCATACTTAATAAGCACTGTATTAGGTGATAGCCCACATAAGTCCTGATCAACACAAATAACAATTGTGCTCATTTGTCACTTACTGGCACCCACATCAAATGGGTGAGATATGGAAGAAGACATCCTCCCTGCTGTTTGTCACACCGTGCGAGTGTCATGTATGAAGCCCTGGTCCCCAGACAGCCTCTGGGAAGGGACCCTGTGGATATGCAGATGATAATTTCACATGGTAAATGTTGGGTTTTCTTCACGTCAGTAGCTATCCACAATGGTTCTCTGGGGACCCTTTCAAAAGCCAGTTTGAAAACGTGTTCCTTAAAACATAGATTTTTTTTTATTAATAATAAAAACATATTAAAAATGCCAAGTTGTTGTTGGGAAAGTACAAAAGAATTCTCTTAATAAACTGGAGTGAATTATGTACAAAATAGAATTAGGGTTTAAATTTTGTAATTTATGTATTCTAAATGCAAAAATTTAGTTTTTTTACTGAAAGGTTAAAAAAAAAGTCATGTTGAAAGTTCAAGGGGTTCTTGATTGGGTGGGGATGGTGGAGACTGACCCTTCAGTAAATGTTGTTGAAACACCTACTGTGTGTAAAATACTATGCCTCGTGTTGAGGAGACAAATTAACAAACTACTTCAGAAAGTTATCCAACAGAAAAACCCCAGTATGTATTCATAGGATATATTTAAAGAAAGTTCATCAAGATCTTATATGCCATCAGTGGTAGGAAATTAGAACCCTAGTGTCTGTTAAAAAGGGAATAGTTAAATATGTTGTGGTAGAAGCGTAAAATGTGATACAAAAAACCATTACAAAGAAAGAAGTAGGTCTTCGAGATGACCATGAGAAAAAAGCAGATCTTGATGTGAACAAAGCATGCTTCTGTAGCATCTTTCTCATTCACTGTTTTCTTTTAAGCATCTAGAATAATCTTAGGTGTATAGGAAGTGTTTGGTAAGACTTTGATAATATTTTAATAAAAATAAATGTGGGGGTATCCACAGGCACGGATATACATTGAACTGTGGAGAACGGTTAGCTCTGAGGACTGTGCTTAGGGATGGGGGAAAGGGGCTTTAGGAGGGCAGAGATCATGGGTCCCAGTGTCTGCTAAGGCCACCAAGTGTCTATTAAGTACAAACATCCAGTGTTGTGAGTTAGGCGTGTAGTTTTGTATTCTAAACAGTGACTAGAAGGATACCTTGAGCATCGTGGTTGCAAGCAGACACTGTTGGCTGCTTACATAGCATCTGTTCCTCATTTCTTCCTGAGTTTAGAGAGCCCCAGTTTTGTTCATCCTGCAGTATGACCTGGGAATATGAACCATTTCCTCTGAGTCCAGGATCCGAACCTAGTTTGGTAATCCCATTCTCCATTTGCTCCAGAGATTTAGGGTGGCCACGTGATCAACTTGTGGCCAATGAGACGTAAAAGGAAGTCTTCTGGGAGGGATTTTGCTTCTGAGTAAAATGAGATGGGTGAGGGGATTAGTTCCTTTCTTGTCTTAAATGTGATTGTGTGAAGATGTGATGTTTGGACTTGAGTCAGCCATGTTGCTGATACAAGCAGCCCAAATAGAAAAAGATAATATGGTAAAGACTGAAGAGAAGAAAGGTAGGGAGACTCTGAATGCCGGGTGACATTGCTAAACCTCTGTGTCAGTCCTGAAACTGCCAGAAAGGGCATTGAATTGTGAAAGTTTGCAAGCAGCTGTAAGATATGCATTGCTACTTGGGGCTGAAAGCAATTCTAACCTACTTAGATGCTCTAAAAAAAGGCTTGCATTAACAAATTCAAGTATTAGTGAATTCAAGGAGGTAATAGTCTAGTGGGGACATAAGCTATATAAATTAAAAAAACAATACCTAACAATGCAAGACGATGTGTAATGGGTATTGAGTGAATAACACAGCCTGGTGGGCCTATCAGGAAGGTCTTCATGGATGATAGAGAAATGTGAACTGTCTTACAAAGAACTAATTAAATAACTGACCCATGAAAAACATGTAGACTGATACTTGAAGGCTGATAACAGTAAAGGTGTGGATTTAACAATTAGCTGTGCAAAAAAAGTCACTCGTTCTTGATAGCTTAACTTGGTCTTATTTTTGACTTCATTCTGCTTGATGCCAAGGAACGTAATACTAGTTTATGCTAGCTATAGTCTGGCAAGTCAGTATAGTCTGCCTGCCTGCTTATCTCTAGATGACATCTGAGTACTGATGGGCTCATGTAGTGTCATGGAGTGGAGTGGGGGCATTTGATCCTATGTTTGTAACTGTTGACAACGGCAGTAATTTTCAAATTTTAATGTGCATGCATAGCACCTGCATGTTTCTTAAAATGCGGAATCTGATTCAGTAGGTCTAAGTAAGGCCTGAGATTCTGCATTTCTATCAAGCTCTCAGGCAATGCCATTGGTGCTACTATGTGGACCACACTTTGAGTAGTAAGGAGAGGACTTTGCTTAAAGTTACTTCTTTGGAGTTTTTTCTTTTTAATTTTATAGGAATCAGGCTTGATTGGGGAAGGTTCCCACCACCAGTCATAGTCATTGCATCAAACTTGGTATAATTTTCTATTGTCTTTTTCCTCCTGTTTTATATATGACTTATGTTTTTGGTTTTTTCTTCTCCCCTGTTGCTCCTCTGGCTGTCATGAGCTGGGAATGTTGCCCTGAAAAAAGGTGGCACATGTAATTCATTGTGATAATGGAATCTTTATTGTAATGCAATTAACAGTGGGCATGTCTGTTTTTACTCTGGGAAAGCAGCATGGAAGGAGCTATTTAAATTAGTGAAAAAGTATTAACAGTGAAACGTATAATTAATACAGGATTGCTCTGCTGAATAAAATCCCATTGTGTGTGGCACATGCATGCCTGTGTGTGTTATGGCAGACAATGACAACTTTAACAATTGTTGTTTTCAGTGTTGTTTTTAGTGTTGATTTCCTGGCTGTCACTCACGCTGATTTCTGTCTGCTAGTGAGGTACATGTGAGAGGAGGAGTAATCAGAATCATTACATACTCCTCGAAGATGGATTTTTTCTGTAATTTGGAGAAAGGTCTTGGAAGTCCAAGCAGGAATAGTAGCTAAACATAGTAGCTAGGGACCTTGAGTTGATCATCAAAGCTCCCATTAGTGCAAGAGGTGGAACTTTTCTTAATAGAAATTACTGTAAATGGATATAGGAGTCATGGGGGTAATCGACTAACCAAGGCTTAAGCATGTTTGCGGAAAGCAAAAGCCACAAAACAGTATGCCTTCCCCCATTATCCCCTAAACAGAGTGGCAATTGCCGGCAGTCCATCTCGAACCAAGAGTAGAGCTTTTTAGGATGTCAAATTGCATGGAAATTGTAATGAGGTTGCTAATGCTCATTGAATCTGTAGATCGTGGCTTTTATGTCAGTTGGATTATTTTCCAAGACATTATATTTTACTTGCCTTGAACCTTCTGTAGTTGAACTGTCTTGGTGATACACCGTGGTGGAATGCCAACTTCTAGGCTCCTGGAGAGTGCGCTGTTATTCTTCCTGCTGCTGGGTTTGAAACACGACTTGCCTTGACTATCTGGAATTTCAAAATGTAAGCAATAGTGCCACCCAATGGTGTCTCAGCAGTCTTCTGATGGAAAGGAAAATGGATTTTACTTTCAGATCAGCTCATGAAGTTCTATGATCAAATGTGGCTCCCAGGCCCCATGGATGATGTCTGTCTGTCAGTGGAGAGCTAGGTTCTTTGATTCTTGTCGTCACTGGAAAAAGTGACCTTGGTGGAATTCTCTAGTCTTGCCCAGTGAAAGTCACATCTCTACTGAAAATGGGGAAATTATGCTTACTATGTTCCCCTGGCTTTGAGAATTAGGCATCTTCATTTTTAAAAAGTAGGGAACTGGTTTTGGAAAACGAAGCAATGATTGGTGTTGTCCTATTAAAAACACTGTATTTTTGGGGCGCCTTTGTGGCTCAGTGGGTTAAAGCCTCTGCCTTCGGCTCAGGTCATGATCTCAGGGTCCTGGGATCCAGCCCTGCGTTGGGCTCTCTGTTCAGCAGGGAGCCTGCTACCCACTGCGCCCCCCGCCCCGCCTGCCTCTCTGCCTACTTGGATCTCTGTCAAATAAATAAATAAAATCTTTGAAAACACTGTATTTGAATACCCAGCCCTTCTCACTACTATTAAAAAAATCCCATCTCCAAATCTATATTAAGTTATATTATATTAATTTAATTATATTTAAATCTGTATTAAGCAGCAGGCTCCATGCACTGGATTTGGTACGTCTTGAGGTGTTTAAATAATTAAAATTGGAATCCAGATTTGGCAGACCTCCTGAGGAAAGCTGGTTCTCTTGCTATTCACCAGAGTCTTTGGTAAACCCTCAGTTCTAGGACAAGGAAACAAAAATGCACTTTCTACTGGAGATTTCATGAAGGAACGAGGAAGATGATTTCCACCATAGACCATGTTGTAGAGAGCTAATAAAGGTCTCATCCCTGTTCTGTCTTCCACCAGCAAACCAGTCATTCCCTGTCTCTGACTCCAAATAGCCTTTGAAGACTCCTTCATTATTCAATCTATTCAGCTTATGTCCCCAATTTATAGCTCACCCCCCCCTTCCACAAAACCAAACCCTGGAATTAGCTCCAGAGTGGTCATCTAGTGTCTCTTGGAGACCTCCTCCCTCATCAAAGCTTCCAGTTTAGCTATTCCTCCAACTAAAATTATTTGGGTGGGTGGGTTCTCCTTCTGAGTAAAGATTTTTCTCATTGTTACTAAGGCATATCCTCCCTACTTCCAAAAATGACTGTGAACCATTAAGAGGTTCAGATATATGTAAAAATATATAGGAGTAGTTAACCACATAATGCCAGACATCATTCACTTTGTTACAGTTTATCCCGTTGCCCCTGGTCTCTCCTTCAAAAGAGTCCTTCAACCACTCCAAGTGGAATTTTTGTGCTCACTTCACTTCATTCAGTCTCTTGGTAAGCCCCGTCTGATCCCCCTGCTAGGGCTGGCCAGCTAGCCTTTTTCTTCCTGGAAGCACTCTATTAGATTCTCTCCCTCTTCAGGATTTCTTAGACCTCCTGGTTGCTGTTACACTTGAGAGGTGTTAATGAATGACAATGATGTAATGTGTTATGGCTGCTGGACTATTTGCATTTAAATGGGGACTTTTGCATTTGCACAGTCTGAACCCAGAGAAATGATTCCTTGAGGAGAATTACAGTTTGGGGCTGGCCAATGAAGCAAGCATTAGTCTGCATATAACTATCACTATATATGGATGTCCCTACCCCCGGGTGAGGGTAGATAGCACTGTGGGAGTTGGGTGGGGGGATGCAAGAGTCAATTAAAAAATACACAATTGACATTACAAGATAATCCCATGTTTGATGGCTTATATCAATTGCCCCACAACCACAAGGTACAAATATAGTCACATCTCTTTGATATCTTGTTCACTGTTGTATTGCTAGTGGTCTTTTTGAAAAACCTCTTTATTGAGGTATCATCAATGTACAAAAAGCTGCACATTTTTAATGTATACGACCTGATGAGTTTGAACATGAGTTTACACCCATGAAACTATCACCACAATCGATGCCGTAAATGTATCCATCACCTCTAAGAGTTCCTTCCCATCCTACTTGTTTAGTGATAAGAACACTCAACTTCAGATCTACCCATTTTGCAAATTTTTAAGTATATAGTATTGTTAACTGTGGGCATCATGTTGTGCAGTAGATCTCTAGGTCTTACTAATCTTGCATACCTGAAACTTTGTACTCTTCACCAATACCTCCCTGTTTGACACTTTCTCCCACCACTGCCCAGTGCTTTGCTCATCCTAGCACATAGTAAGTGCTCAATAATTATTTGCGTAGTGAAGGGATAGATACATAGATGGTTGATTTTCCAATAGATTGCATAAACTCTACCTTATATGTAATAACTCCAAATATCTCTCCTGAGGCTTACATGACCTGAACATTTCTATGAATTCTAGGAGTTTTTCTTAGTCTCAAATGATGGGTGGGCATCCAGTCCTCTCTGTCTTTCTTCCTGACAAACTCTATTGTGGGTGAAGCTGAATTCTTTGCAGTCCCAAGAGACTGGTTCACTGAAAGGGTCATAGAGGCTTCCATTTCTTCAGGGCCAGGGTGAGTGGGTGCACAGAGCTTTGGCTCCCAAGACTGCAAATCTGAGCCCTTTCCTGTTTCAAGGGCATAGTCACATATCAGGGCACAGTCAAGAGGACGTCCAGTGCCAGCTGCAGATCTTTACGATGCGGAAGAAATGGCGCTTGGTGACATATAATGCATGTCAATTGTTTAGTATAGTCTCTGGCATATAGTAAGCATTTAGTAAATTAAACTAATTTATAAAATGTGACTGTATTAAGGTAGATTAGGTGGCTGAAATAGAGACCGAAATTTAGTGCCTCAAAGAAAAAAAAATATTTCTCACTCTTGTTACAGTAACAGGTGTGTTCCAAGTGTTAAAGAAAACTTCTCAGACAATTTAGCTATAAGCATGTATTAGAGTCTTCTGGTCATGCATATAAGGGAAATGGACCCTAGAAGGCCACTTCCCAAATTCACTTTGGCAGGGAACCTTGATAGGTAAAGGGTTTAGTTAATCACTGTTACAGTGACACACAGAGAGAAGAAAGTCTGGTTAAAGGTCACTAGACCTTTGATTGACAGTTGGCAACTGAGTGTATGGGTAATTGTGCATGTGGGTAATTGGTTTCCCAGAGCAAACCTTAATCCCATTCAAGTTCACAGGAAATTGCTTAAGCATCTTATCAGGAATGCTAACTTCTCAGAAAGAGATTGTGAAGCAAAAAGGTTCTGTCCTCGGACCAGGTTTGGAACAATTTCTCTTATGTGTAGGACTGTGGGCCACTCTGTCCCATCCAGTCATTTAGGCACCCTGAATGATGGTAGCTCCGCCATTTTCAGTATATGGCTTTAATGCCATTTTGGTCACTGTCAAAACAGAGATTTAGTCTTAAGCAAATGAACGAGAGAGGTTGGAATTAGAACTTCACATCACTGAGAGCTTAGTTACATAATCACCAATCTACAAAGGAGGTTGAGAAATGCAGTCCCTTGACAGGCCTTCCAGGTCCTGGGTGCAGATCTTTTACTATGGGGAAGAAATGAAGTTTGGGGACAGCAATGGTCTCTGCCACAGTGGGGGTGTGCCTGGCCTTTCTGAGTCTACTGTGTTCTGAAGCAAGATTTGGCAATGTATGGCCCACGGCCAAATCCTACATACAGCTATTTTGTAAATAAAGTTTTATTGGAACACAACCATGCTCATTTATTCATTTACCGTCTGTAACTGATTTCATACTGCAAGCAAGTTGAATAGTTGAGACCAGGACAACATGGCCCAAAGCCTAAAATATTTACTTTTTGGCCCATTACAGAAAAAGTTTACTGATCTGTGTGGGTGATCCGATTGTGTGGGGGCTGGTGGCATTGGGGTGAAAGAATTCATTCAAGGCAGAACAAATGAGATAACAGTTTGCTAAATACACTGCAAGGAATCAGCAGGCAGGGCAGCAAAGGAGAGATTGTTTGCTATGAGTTGTGGTAAGTGGCCACAGTTATGGATGGAATGAGGAGTACAGGGACACAGGGAGTTTTCTCTTTTTTGGTAATCTCAGGAACTATGCCTGGTTGTATTGGTTGGTTAGGGCTCATGGCTATTTTAATGTGAGTCACTTAATGAGCCTGTTTGTGTCAGCTTAGCGATCACTCTGGGACCTTTTGTCTTGCCCAAGTCTGTTGCCTAAAAGCAAACCGAACACGGTTTTTATTATTATTAATTAATTAATTTTATTAATATATAATGTATTATTTGCCCCAGGGGTACAGGTCTGTGAATCATCAGGCTTACACATTTCACAGCACTCTCCGTAGCACATACCCTCCCCAATGTCCATAACCCAGTCACCCTATCCCTACCTCCCCACCCCCCCAGCAACCCTCAGTTTGTTTTGCGAGATTGTCTCTTATGGTTTGTCTCCCTCCCGATCCCATCTTGTTTCATTTTTTTCCTTCCTTACCCCCCAAAATCCCCCCGCCCTATGTCTCAAATTCCTTGTATCAGAGAGAGCATATGATAATTGTTTTTCTCTGTTTGATTTATTTCGCTTAGCATAATACCCTCTAGTTCCATCCACATTGTTGCAAATGGCAAGATTTCGTAATTTTTTGATGACTGCATAGTATTGTATTGTGTATATATACCACATCTTTATCCAATCATCTGTTGATGAACATCTAGGCTCTTTCCATAGTTTGGCTATTGTGGACATTGTTGCTATAAACATTCGGGTGCACATGTCCCTTTGGATCAGTACATTTGTATCTTTAGGGTAAATACCCAGTAGTGTGATGCCTGGGTTATAGGGTAGCTCTATTTTCAACTTTCGAGGAATCTCCATACTATTTTCTGGAGTGGCTGTACCAGCTTGCATTCCCACCAACAGTGTAGGAGGGTTCCCCTTTCTCCGCATCCTCGCCAACATCTGTCGTTTCCTGACTGGTTAATTTTAGCCGTTCTGACTGCTGTGAGGTGATATCTCACTGTAGTTTTGATTTGTATTTCCCTGATGCTGAGTGATTGTTGAACACTTTTTTATGTGTCTCTTGCCCATTTGGATGTCTTCTTTGCAGAAATGTCTGTTCATGTCTTCTGCCCATTTCTTGATTGGATTATTTGTTCTTTGGGTGTTGAGTTTGAGAAGTTTTTATAGATTTTGGAAACTAGCCCTTGATCTGATATGTCATTTGCGAATATCTTCTCCCATTCTGTCAGCTGTCTTTTGGTTTTGTTGACTGTTTCCTTTGCTGTGCAAAAGCTTTTGATCTTGATGAAGTCCCGATAGTTCATTTTTGCCCTTGCTTCCTTTGCCTTTGGCGATGCTTCTAGGAAGAAGTTGCTGTGGCTAAGGAGGAAGAGGTTGCTGCCTGCTGAACACTGTTTTAGAGACTGTTCTGAATTGCCCACAGAAATAGAACTGCTGAATCAAAGGATACATGTGTTTAAATTTTGGTAGATTTTTGCTCTTTATACTTGCACTAACAATGTGTGAGATTGCCTGTTTCCCAGTATCCTCACCAACACTGAGTGACATCAAACTTCATGGGACTAATTTGATATGTGAAAAATGATATTTCAACTATAGTTTTAATTGCATTTATCTTATTAGTACTAAGATTTGGTATTAGTTATAATAAGAAATATATTTGTTTTTTGTCCCTGATTCCTGGTACAGATCTCCTAAGACCTGTGGAATTTCCTAATGATAGGAGCATTTTTTATATTAATAACACACCCCTTTTAACTGCACCGGAGTTTATGTTAATGAGGTGATTTATGGAAAGCCCCTGGGGGTGGGGCTGGTTGCTATTGGAACCAAGCAAGATTAGAGGACTGGAATTTACAGTCCCCTTCCCTCCCACCTTGGAGGGGAGAGAAGGTAGAGGTTGAATCAATCAGTCAATCATGCCTACATAAGGAAGTAAGGAAACCTCAGTAAAACCCCAAAACAGTGGGGTTTGGAGAGCTTCTGGGTTGGTGAACATGTTGAGATGCTAGGAGAGTGCCATATTCAGAGAGAGCATGGAAGCTTTGCGCTTCTTTCCCCATACCTTGCCCTATGCATCTCTTCCATCAGGCTGTTCTTGAGTTATGTCTTTTTATAATAAACTGATTATCTAGCAAGTAAACTGCTTTTCTGAGTTCTGTAAGCTGCTCTATCAGATTAAATGAACTGAAGGAGGGGATATTGGGAACCTCCCCATATATAGCCAGTGAATCCGAAGCATAGATAACAATCTGGATTGGTGATTCACTTTTGAAGTGGGGACAGTCCGTCTTGTAGGACTGAGCCCTTCACCTGTGGGAACTAATGCTATCTTCAGGTAGATAGTGTCAGAGTTGAGTTAAATCATGGGACACCCAGCTGGAGTTGCAGAATTGCCTGATGTGTGGGAGACCCACACCACTGATTTTAGAAGTGAAGTAGTGTGAGAGTAAAGGAGAGACAAAAGAGGTTATTTTTCTTTTAGACTTACTGCAACTGAAACCAATCATGTTTTCAGAGTATTTGTACTTTCTTTTCTATGAACTGTCTGCTTGCAACCTTGGCACATCATTTGGCAAATATTGAGTCATTGATTTTGCATAATAATTTTTAGGAGCTTTTTATATGCCAGGGAACTGAGCTATTTATGATATGAATTGCACGAGTCTATCCCATTTTTAAAAAGGTATTCTTTTGACTTTATGTATGGAGGTTTTTGCTGTACAAATTTTTAAAATTTTTGTGTAGTCAAATTTGTGAGTCTTCTCTTCCAAAACTTCTGATTTACATGTCATGCTTAGAAAGCCTACCCTGCTCTGAGATTGCACAACAATTTCTGCCTTTTTTTCTAATAATTTTGCGGTTTTTGGTTTTTACATTTAAATGTTTGCTGCATCTGTAATTTATTTTGTTTTGAGTTAGGGGAATGGATTCAATTTTTTGTTTTCTAAATGGCTACCCATTGTGTGAGTACTATTTCTTTAATAATACATCTTTATCATATATTAATTTCCTGTATGTTTTTAGGTCTATTACTGGAATATTCCACTGATATGACTATTTATGGGTCACTGTTATGTTGCTTTAATTAATGTAGCTTTATATCATATTTTAATATCTGGCAGGGCTAGTTTGACCTCATTACTTTTTTTAATAGGATTTTTCTGGCCAGTTTTACTTGTTTATTTTTCCATATGAAAATAGTTCAAAAATACTGCTGATAATTTTTATTGCATTGCATTAAATTTATGTATTAACTTGGCAGGATTGACATCTCTATGAAGTTGATGTTGAGTTCTTTTTTTTTTTTTAAGATTTTATTTATTTATTTGACAGAGATCGCAAGTAGGCAGAGAGGCAGGCAGAGAGAGAGAGAGAGAGAGAGAGAGAGAGAGAGGAGGAAGCATGTTCCCCACTAAGCATAGAGCCCGATGCGGGGCTTGATCCCAGGACCCTGAGATCATGACCTGAGCTGAAGGAAGAGGCTTAACCCACTGAGCCACCCCAGTGCCCCTGATGTTGAGTTCTTAAGCATGAATGTAGTATACCTTTCCAGTTGAAAAACTTGTGTTGTTTTTAAATTACCTTTTTGGTTGTTGACTGAATTTTTCTGACTATGAAAATCTTTCTGAGGCTGGACCATTGGGTTCATTTGTTAAGCTGGTATAAATTATTGTTTTTATCGCTGAGACACGTGTTCCACAAGTTGAGAAGCTCTGAGTTTATAATGAACAAACACACAGAGAAAACACACCTTACAGTAGGAAATGATACATGTATGGATTTTGTCACTGCCTTGCTGTCCCTAAATGTTTTTTGGTGATTACTTCATAGAACAGGAGCAGGGAGACCATGACGCAGAGGAAGGAGAACAAGGTCTGGAGGACAGTCCAGACAAAGTGTTGGTTCAAACTCTTAATCTGGAAAATTTTTTTACTATCGAGCAGCTTATCTTTGTGGGCTCAATTATAGTCTGGACTTCCGGAAGAAAGTGTAGAACATGCCTCAGAGTTGTCCGACCTAAGAGCCAAAGTGTCTGTGGTATTTACCAACTCTTGTTTGCCACTGAGTAAATGCTGCTTTTGGTGCCATCAACCAGGCACCTCTAGTTTGGTTTGAGTGTGCACCTATGACTAAGAAAAGCCCCGGGCGGTCAAAGATGCTTGTAGTTGGAAGTGGTCAGCCTGCAGAAGAAGAGTGGAGGAGAGGCTCTGATACAACAGTCTTAACAAGTTTTACATTTCTGCATCCTTAGCCCCACAGGATACCCACCCATGTTTGGGGAGGATTAGAGTACTTAATATTTTGGGTTGTTGGTACCATCTACACTCCTTTTTAAGGAAATTCTGCCTTTACTCTCACTTGAAGGGGTATGTCTGCATTCTTTGCCTCGGAAGTCTCTTCCTACTGTCTTTCCTACCATACTGATGGAACCAGGATACAAACTTACCTTAAAGTTAGTAGTGCTGAGGGCTTGTCAATAACCCATGACTTGTTATTAGAGTGTGTTCCAATTCAAACTAGCAAGGTATATCACATTCCTCTTTTAGGTATATGGAATTGAGAAACAAAGAGCTAGCTGCCAGTTGGTGGTAGGAGATAGAATGAAAATATTAACTTATGAAGAGAGGAAACATAATAGTTATGTGCAAGCAGAAATCATGAGCCAGGTGGTTGGTAAGAGAGAAGAATGTGGAGAATGAAAGTGGCGGGTGGGGGTGGGGAGGGAGTGTTAGAGACCAAACCCCAAAGATGCCTTGTTTCCTGTCTTTCCTGAGTCTTCCCATAACTACCTCCACCCTTTACTTGAGTTAGTATGAGTGAGTTACTGTTACCTGTCTTGACCAAAAACTCATTGGTAGAAAATCAAAGGATGACCCCTTAAGAATGACCCCTAAGAATTTCTCCCTCCACTCTCTGGGGACAGCTCTTCTGCCAGTTCATCGTTGGCTACTGCTGTGAAAGGCTCCAAGAATATACAATCCAGAGAAAATGCTAGTCATTAGGTGGAGGAGGTTTGTCCTTCCCCAAACAGGCACTATGTTTCTTACACTATGAAGAAGCTGAATTTTCATCCTCTCGAGAAAAGAGGAAACCTGATTAAATCCTCTGTAGTTGTAGCCCTGTGCTTTATAAATGGGTCCTGAAAGTAAAGAGGTTAGAGGGAGGAAGTTTTAGCAAGTTTCATTTAATGAAACTTAATGAGATCCTCTCACCTGAGTTTTTACTGACCTAAGCTTCTTTGAGAAACAGCCTCACCTACTAACCGCAGAAGCAGCTCAGCTGACCAAATATAAAGAGGCAAGAACAAGCCAAGAGGTGTAATTCAATCCATCCATGCTAAGCAGATATGACCCATGATGAAGCTACATTAGATATAAGCTGCAAATGACGCACATCACATATTTATTCCACACCTGTGCGTCGGGCTTTGTGTTAGGTTCTCGAAGCAAAGAAATGAGTAAGAAAGACATGTTCCTGCGCTCAGAATGTAGAATCTGTGGGGGAAGATAGACACTGAATACATATTTATAAACAAGAGTGTTACCACAGGGAAGAGCATGAGAGCAAGGCCAGGAAAGCCTCCACAGTACACTCTATTTATTTATTTTGAAGATGAGACCTAAAGAATGAATAGGAGGAAGAGCTTTCTGGGAATAAAGATATTATTTGCAAAAGAGGTCAGCCTCTCACCAGGTTTTGTATAAGTTCTCTGTGCTGCTAAAACCCCACCTCCAATTGCATAGGTTTTTCTCAAGAGTAGGTCACTTTTTTTTTTTTTTTTTTTTTGAGTACTAGTAGTTTTTGATGACCTGTTTGTTCTCTGCAGCAGATACAGGGGACATCTATGATGTCTCCTGCCTGTGTATGCTTGGGCTGTCTGGCTGCAGAGACTATGGTGGTCTTGTGGGGGAGGCCAGGACCACTAGAGATTTAATGCTCCTTATTGGTTTTCTACTGATATGGGACAGGAGTTAAGGGGTGGATGACCCTAGCATCCTCACCCTTCAGTGGACCATTCCAGAGGTGTGTGACACAGCCTCTGAGAGGATTCTGGATGTGATGGATGGGACAGAGGCCCCAGTAGCCTTTAGTAACTGTGTGACTGGTACCTCAGAACATCCTTAATGGGCTTCCCTCCTTTCTCTGCCTACTTCCTCCCTCATTTCCTCACAGTGCTTCCTAGGATTTCTACCTTGGGTGTACTTTTGAAGGAAAGCCACACTAAGATGATCTCCAAGGTCTTCATGTTTGCTTTCAAGCTGATTGTCATGATTGTCTCTACTTTGTGGAGATTCCTGGGGTGGAAAGGGAGTTGGGGACATTCAGGACTGGAAGCTTCTGCTCCTTCCATAATCAGAAGTCTTGTTTGTGTGTGTGTGTTTGTGTGCATGTGTGTGTGTGTGTGTTTGTGTGCGTGTGTGTGAGATTAAAAATAGATCCTTATTAGGAAACTGTTGAGAACACTTGTCTCAAGTTATTCTTCTCCAGAAGGCTTATGTTAAAAAGTGAAGAACATGGAAGCAAACCATGTGGAGGATGAGCCCTGATCTGGGAGTCAAGGGACTTGAATCAGATTCTGTTCCAGTCACTCACCGTGTGACCTTGGGAGGGAAACATCCCCTCTCTGGGCCTCAGTTTCCTTGTCTATGAAGCGGTAAGGTAGGATTAGTGTACTTTTTGAATATATTTTGTTAACTCTGTAGTGTGTAAGCTCTGCTCCAAGCCCATCTCACCCCCAGGGTCTACCAGGGGTGGGGAAAGGAAGGAAAAGTTGTATGGGCCCTCATCCACTCATTAAATAGTTCTTGAAGCCTACTGGGTGCCAGATACCATTCCAAGCTTTGTGGGTAGAGGTGACCAAGAGAGTATCAGTTGCCCACTCTGATCCAACCAAAGAAGACCTTGAATGAAGAAAGAGTTTGGAGGTTAAAAAAAAAAAATGTAGAAAACAAGTCTTCTCCTCTCTTCATTATCCATTTGGCACCTACTGATACATGATGCAGGTGCTTTTTTTAATTAGAATACTTATTTACTATCTAGCAGGAAATAAAACACTATGGGAAAATGACATTTGGGACAGGGATATTTTAATGGGAAAAACTTAGGACAATGTCTGCCATCCTGGAGAGGGAGATGAGGTAGGTAATTATAGGGGACTTGGGACAGCCCAGTGATGTGGGTTCCTGACTTCGGGCAGAAAGCAGTCAGTTCAGAGGTAGATGAGGGCCTCCCATCTTGAGCTTTGCCATCTTAAGACCTCCCGGTTTTACCAGTGGGTTGAACTAAAGTTACTGGTCAGGTCACAGTGGTGTTTTCTATAAATGGGGGATGGAAGTGGGGAGTGGGTGAAAACAGAATGATTTATTATCCTAAAGGAACAGATTTGGGTGTAGGCCCAGTGCTACTGAAAGGGTCCTTTTCATGATGCGTGGGCAACTTTCTCTGCTTCTAAGTCACCAGTGAGGCAACATGGACCCTGTCAAGTGATGCAAAAATTCCATGATTTACAACCCAAAAAAGTTTATCTTGCTCTGGGAAAAAAGAAGACCTTGGAACCAAAGCTTCACATTTAGAAGCCAATAAAAACATCTTAAAATAACGACCCCTCCTCCCTCCTTCTCTATAATGAGAAATGGAGGATTTAGCAAGAGGTTTGCGGCGGGGGGCGGGGGGGGCGGGTGTGGGCAGGACTATCGCAATCACCAGTGATTGAGCTTCAAGGTCCAAGGACTTTGTTGTGGGCACTGGAACCCTAATGATTTATAATTAACTCCAACAAGAAAAACCAAATGCCATGCACTTTCCTAACAGAGCTACAAAAATAACCACATTCGTAGTGTTTGCAAAATTGGAAACAAATGTCCCAAGGAACATAAGAGCTCCATGCTGTCCTACCCAAGCTTTGGAGGAAGAAAAATACTGGCACTCAGTCATGACCACAAATGATGAGCCAATATCGTTTGTCATGGGAAATTCATCTGGGCAAAATCGGATTGCACCATTAGCCCTCAATGACTCCGAGAAATAACCATACTGAAATGCCTCAAATTAAATTCAGCCAAGGGCTGGGTCTAATATCCTCTTTCCTACTAGTTGCTGAGTTTTGTTTCTTTATCCCCTTTTTAACATGGAAGAATTGAGGGGGGTGGGAAACAATCAATGCCTAATTGTACCCTTGTTCCTGAAATGTCTCAGAAATGGTTCTTTTTAAAAAGTGGACACAAACAAGAGTAATGACCATGAAAAGTATTGGGGGGCTCTGAGGTGGTACAGAAGGGCATAGTGACGTTAGCTTACTGTTGAAACATGAGAAGGGATAGTGCTGGTGATGTTGTAACTGGATTAATAACCTATAAACTTAGTTTGCCAAAACAATTTTTTTAAAGGATATATGTATTCATTCCATGAATAATCTTAGTTCTTGTGCTAGTGTGGAATATAAAAGGTCTTCCAATAGACATTTAGTCAGAAGCAATTGTCTATCTTTTGATGCTATTAAACATCAGAGTCTTGCAGCAAAGGATAGAGTTAATGGTTCTAAAAACAATAATGAACAAGGTCTACTTCATTATTTTAGACATTTGATAGGCATCTCTTTAAATTTGCACAACTCTATTACACAGTCTTTAATATCATCCTGATTTTACAGATGAGAAAATAAAGCCTCCGAAAGTTCCATAACTTGCCAAAATTTAGTTAGCAGAAAGCAGAGCTGGGACGAGGACCCATTGTCATTGGACTCCAAAATCTGTACTCCAAACTCAGGTGGATTTCTGTGCATTTTCCCCCTTTTGTTCAGGGCTTTCCAAACTGTGGCTCATCAGCTTTGAGGGACCAGAGGAAAATTTTGGATGACCTTGCCTTATTTCCTTAATTCTGTATGTCAGAGAGGTGGAGAACAAAATTCTTTCAATGCTCACATCTCGTTAATCCTACCTCCAATTTTATAAATTAAGTAATGTACATCCCCTCGCAGGACCCAAGACGTATTATTAGCCAAGTGAGAAGGAATATAGATGAATGAATCTTCCAAATGCTTAACTTAGAGGTAGCAGCAATAAAATGTGAACTTGAAAAATGCCTGAGAATCAACTTTTTGAACTTTGTCAGTTTTTGTAAACTTTATGCAATGGATATGCAAATCTCCTCCATAATTTCATGCTTGTACACTTTTAACACACCTGGATAGGACCTCCTGGGAAAATGCTGGTTTAAGCCTTTCTGCCAAAGTCGCCTATGAGACTGAGAATTTCCACTGCCTCTGTCTGATACATGGCATTAATTGAACAAGTTCTTACTCCTTGTCTTTTGCTTGAAATTAATTCTTCCTATGGGAAGGTTTTTTTTTTTTTTTTTTTTTAATGTCCTAAAACTATCTGAACTTCAGGAACTTGAATCTTGCATTGTAGCTGCCTTCTTCCCCTAAGGAATATAATCTATCCAAGCTTTTAAAATGTTGTGAACACAATAATGGGACATTTTTATAGTGTTTAGGACATGAAGCTAAAGCATATTAGACTGCTGTGTGTAAGTGTATTTGCTCACATTTAAAAACTAGTTAAACATTTCAGACCTCTTTGGAATTATACAAGGTTATTTATTACAAGGCTCTTGAACTTTCTAGATGCAGCAATCTTCCGGTCATCTTTATCAAGCTGTTCTCTTCCAGCCTCCTACATGCGGCTTGTTTGGTTCTTTCCTTTTTCTTTCTCTCCTCCTCCTCCTTCTCTTCTCTCTCCTCCCCTCCCCTCCCCCCCCCCCCCCCCCTCCTCTCCTCTCCTCTCCTGTCTTCTCTTCTCTTCTCTTCTCTTCTCTTCTCTTCTCTTCTCTTCTCTTCTCTTCTCT